>NC_092806.1:100451384-100768499 GCF_040954645.1 Diabrotica undecimpunctata
CATTAAAACACATACACCTAGATACCAAGATATTAATTTAATAAAAATCTACTAAAGCCAGAGATGTGTGTTGTCACCACAATTATTTAATGTGTACTCCCAACTAATATTTGAGGAGACACTATGGGAAAGAAGTAAGGAATGGACTAAGCATCATTAACAAATAAAGCAAAAAGATAGGATTAAACTAAACAGATAAAAGTCAATGTTTACAAATAAGAAATTGAGTATACAAATCTTTAAAAAAATTAAAGTCATTCGAAATGTGGCTATATTGGACTGTAAAAGTCTCAAACGAAGAAGTGTTAAAACGAATTGTCTATCTGGGCCACATAGTTCGAAACGATAGATACTCTCTTCTACGCTTCATCATACAAGGAAGAGTAGAGGGAAGAAAAGTCTTGGGAAGAAAGACAAAATCTGGCAGAGAAATATCAGAGATTGGACTAACTTCAGTGTTGAAGAAATGTTATATCTAAAAAATGTAAAAGAATATCTAAAGTCAAATTTAACACGCTTCCATGCCTTGTAGTGAAATTTTGTTTCTTATTACGATACCGGATCCTGCAAAATTTTAAATACATTAAATTAAATCTCTCGTAAATTATAAAGCCTATTCTTAGATTAAAATAACAAACTTCTTAGTATTATGATATGTAGTATTGTAATAATGTGTAGGTGTCAGTATTCATTTAAAAGAGATTTATAGGTTGGTATATAAATTTCACGGTTATGTGTCATACGGTTTCATCTTTCATACAAACATTAAAAACCTTAAAAAGTTTCATTTTACATACAATTAGCACGTTGGCTCTGAAAATGACCTATAAAAATATGCATTGTTAAAAATTGTATAGATTTATCAATTTAAAATGTTCTTTGTCGTCTTCTGATTATTTATCTCAATTTGTTCCTAATTAAGCACATGTTGTCCTCTTTCATTTTTTAATCACTACTTTTTTTTACCTTTTGCCATAGTTTTCCTCATTTTCTTTATTTATATCGATTTCACTTATAACGAATATTGTGTAGTTTATTGTTTTATGAAACTTTCTCCTTATATGTCCGTATCATACAAGTTATCTAGTTATTATAGCGTATATAATGTCGTATGTTAATTCCATTTTATTTAACAACAAAATACTAAAAACTTTGTTTTCAAAACTTACACCAAATTAATTGTATCTTATCACACAGCTGTTTCGACAGAGTGTCTTTCTCAATTCTCAAGTTTCTCGAAGCCATCAATCATCTATTGTATTTCTTATCAAGATTTTAAAGCAGCTGTGCTCCATTAGTCCATTTTTGTTGGTTTTTGTCACTGTTTCTCTTTTTTCTTTATTGTCATCATTACGTAGAGCTACAACATTGGGTGGGTCTTCGCTAACTACAACTTTTTTCCAAGTCGATCGATTTTCCACGAATCTTCAATGAAATGTTAATTTTCTAAGATATGATTGGATGTTTTCTCTCCATCATATACTGAGACACCCAAGTGGCTTTCTTCTGAGCTAAGTTTCTTCCATACCAGTTTTACAAGTTTGATATCTTGGCGTCTATGCATGTATCCGATCTACCTTAAGCGATTTATTTTCCTGAACAATATCGTTATAAGAGCTTTCTTTATTCAGTATATGTTCTTATTCTATACGGATTTGTAGTGATATATTAATGAGGTTAAAAATTTTTAGAAGAATTATGCTCTGTATTTCTTTAGTGACATTATTATTAACCGTGATTGTTGATATAAGATATTTAAAGTATTCCATACTTTCGAAATTGTAGTTGTTGACTTTATAATTTTATCTAGATGTATTGAATTGCTCTCTTCTCTTGATTCGCTTGTATTTGGTTTTCATTTTGTTGATTTTAAGTGAAACATTTTTTGTACTCTCTTCACTTTGTTAAATATGTCGTTTGCGGACGGGAGAGAATTTCTTATGAGATCAATATCATTAGCATATGTTAGGAGTGCTTAGGAGCTTGGTCCTTAATGGATTGCATCTTAAATATGCGTTATTTCTATTTTAGTAAGCTGTTCATTAATTTTTTAAATATTTAAATCGAGAATCTGTATTTATTCGACTGTTTTATAACACAGTTTCTTGGCGCCTATTTTAATCTCTGTTCTTTGGTTCGGTTATCATTATTGCAACTATTTTGCGGGATATCGACATAGGGAACTCGGTGGTATGTCCTTAACGTTTCCATAACCAACGTTCGAAAATTTGTCTTACTATAAAGTCATCACGATTTTACTAGGAAATATAGTGCTATTTAATAATAATAAAGTTCAAGCAACAATTCCTATATGCATTAACTTGGTACTGATATCTCTGCTCCCCGATCCCAGGTAGCAGTCAGGAAAACATTAAAACTGCTACACTCATGCTTCCTATTATCCAACGATTAGCCAGTCCAGGACTATACGCCTTATTATAGTACTGATATTGCTTCTGTCCCTCATAAGTGAATATAATATTCAAGGAAGGTTTTGGAAATTTAATAGGATTTTGTATGTTAGAATATTATTTCTCTGAGAAAGTGAAGAATATCTATTTGTTATCCGGTTTAATCCATAGATTAAATATTAGAATGCTATAGAATAATGCTACAAGCAGCAAAAAACGGTCTAATAGTCAGTAATCAGAAAACCAAATAAATGTTCTTTAACATACAAAAGAAGGGATGTAGAGTAGGGCATAAGGTAACAATAAACCCATATAATTTTGAAAGATTGCAGCATTTTGGGTATCATTATCGGGTACGTTGTCACATAAGATATAAAATGGAATATTCAGGTAACTAACTGATGTATATATAACCTTCATAACACTTTTAAATCCAGAAGTCTAATACGAATCCCTAAAATCAGGATATATAAAATAGTGATTAAACCAAGTCTATTGACTGGATACGTGACTAGAACGTTGACAAAACAATGTAAGTAAAACTCAGGTATTAATTAGATCAGAATTACTAGAAAAGCCATCAGAAGTATTGCCAAGAAATGTAGAGCATATAGTGAAATCTAAATATCGTAGAATAAGATATTCAGACAGTATCGAGCGAGAACATTATTGATGAGGAAAGGGAGATCCATCGCTGAGAAAGTAATAAAGTACCCGTACTCTAAAGCATAAGCATGTCTTCTCCTACTCTTTAAGTAAGTGATGACTTCGACCGTTACTTGATGGAAATTTATTTTATCTGACAATAAAACAGTTACGCTTTTACATGTTATAGCCTGTAACTGAATAAGTTGAAGAGGAAACAACTGTTTGTCTCAAGTTGGTCATTCAGAATTATGGCTGTATTTTTTAATTTGCTGATTTCCCTAAATTCTAATTTCCATAGAATCTAAAAATATCTTAAGGCTGTTATTTTAAATATACTTTTTTAGTAATGAAAATACGTAAACAGAACCTTTAATATACATGTAACCTTTGATCTCTGGGATAAACCTATCTCCTGAACAATAGCGCCGATATATTTATTTGAAATTTTGTACACTTATTTTACCCGTTTATGTCACGGATCACCTACGTGGTCTGTGGTTTATGTCCTTATTATCCATATATGAGTTGTCACCGATATCATAAACTCACTTACTTTTCACAAAGAGACTCTATATTAGGTACGGTGATTACTATACATATCTGATTCGAAATATCATCGAAAAGTAACAGTATGTAAAATTTAAATTTTTAATGAAAAGTTAAAGATTAGCCATTTCTTATGGGATTCAAAAGAGAAGCCTTTACGAAAATTTAAGTACTAATAAGACCACCGCAATCGGACGTACCCTGGGTAATGAATAATTAATTAATCGGCTAATCACCCGTTCAATATGATTTTTGTCAAATCGGTCCTTTTTAGGACCAACTATTCTAATTATGTCTATAAATATTAAGGGCATATCTAGAGACAAAGACACTTTACTTTACTTAACTTTATCAGACATGTGCGCTTATCTAATGTGACGTATTTCTAGTGCAGGAAACATATACCTAGAGGGCCAAACCTAATGTCAATAAAAGTGCTATCTCTGCCGGCAAAGAAGTAAAGAAAAACTTAAATGAGAGAGGATAAAATCAGTCAGCTGAGGGAACCTTTCAACTATGTTGAGCTTGGATTCACTATCTACGTATATAATGAACAATATTACGGTTCCTGACTGAGGGTCCGAGCAAAAAGCTCATTATAAAATTTGTACCAAAAACACAATAATTACTGATATCCAAAGTCTGCAGACAAGCAAAGCAAAGACAAAGTTGTTACCAGGCTTAAACCTAGCTAAAACTCCAACGACCACAAAAGCTATCGGTCAATATATTTATTTTGTCAGCCATATAAAATACTTCTGCACATAATTCTTAATATAATTTTACCGATAATAAAACATTTATACAACCCATACCAGTAAATATTAGGACTTTTATTACGTAGACGATACATCTCCTGTTGCAGAACCAAAAACTTTTGTTGCTGAAGTGGAAAAAAATCTAAATCATATCTTAAACACAATAAAAAAATAAATACAAGGTCGAATGCTCGAATAAATGAACTTTGATAAAATAAAGGCAGATATCGAGCACAGTTTTATTAATTAAATCTTGCCCAAGTACTTTCGCTCCCTAGAGCATCTTCAGGGGTATCTGAAATAAGACAAAAAACGTTTTTTTAAAGGAAGAAATTGATTAACCTCGATAAAGACTCGAAGTTATTGGATAATAAAAGTTTTTTGTGATTAACGTTTTAGACTTTCGTCTAGACGAAATTTGGACGTCAATTTTGGGCTATCCAACAATAATTGCAGAATATCATAAACATAAAATTAAACATAAAGTTGAACATAACACTACACTAGACAATGACAAACAGTTTAAAATTATTTTAAAAAGTCGAAGATACATTCTGGTCGACAACAGGAGAGAGAATAGCTCCCGGTATTAACGGAAATGTTAAGGTGACATGTGCCATATGACACCTCGGATGGGCAGTCACAATCATGTAAATGTGATCTGCACATTTTAAAATTATATGTAACTAAGCATTGACCAAAGGTCCAACTGACACTACTATGTAGTCCTGTTGCCGACCAGAGTAGCTCCGACTTTTTTAAATAATTTTAAACTGTTTGTCCTTGTCTAGTGTAGTGTTGTGTTCAACTTTATGTTTAATTTTGTGTTTATGACATTCTGCAATTATTGTTGGATAGCCCAAAATTGACAAAGTAATTCTAAAACGTTAATCACAAACGAGTTTTTATCAAGGTTAATCAATTTCTTCATTTAAAAAAACGTTTCTTGGCTTATTTTAGATACCCCTGAAGATTCTCTAGGGAGCTAAAGTACTTGGGCAAAATTTAATTATTAAAACTGTGCTGGATATCTGCCTTTATTTTATCAAAGTACAATAAAAATAGACTATGAATCAATTTTAAGAAAAACCCCGGAAAGAGTCAGGTGTGCTCCTTCAATGTCCCTAACAGAGACGCTTTCACAAATCTGAACATCCAATAGTGTCATGAAATTCTTAAACTCTGGACTTGCTATAAATACCTTGAAGATAATTTGTATCACACCTTGTCATTCACAGAAATTTGTTTAAAACTAAATTGCAAACTACAACCAGTAAAATAATATTCTTCGCAAACTTTTCAGCTCAAAATGGGAAGCACATCCTTCAACCCTTAAAACGTAGACGTAGACATAGACGCTTGCACTCTACGCTTTTGCTGCCGAATATACCTTGCCAGTATGGATGACACCAACACATACTTAATACGTAGATTTTGCTATAAATTAGTCAGCCAAATTCAGCGGATATTAAGACTCACATCCATAGATAAGCTCTAGAATATCGTAGCTATCAATCCACCTAATATCCAAAGATAAGTAGCTAGAGAACGAAAGAAACCAAGTCTAGATTCGCAACATCCGCAAAAGAATAAGCTCCTCGCCATCTGAACCCTCGAGAGGAATTTCCTTATGGTAGCTATCTTCCTAAAATCTTCCAGGACGGCTCTTGCCTGCAAACACCGGTTAACCTGTGTAAATGTGGAGTGGTACAAGATTCATCCCACCTTCTTAGATGACTTTGCCCTTCAAATCGCTCTTTTCTGAAGTGACAAGGTTTAATTATTTGAACTGAACATATAAAATACAATCAGTAAGCTATTGCTTTTAAAAATCATTGCAAATTTGACACTAACTTCACTTATATTGATTACATATTACCCCTAAATAGAAGATAAAACATTCACAAGTATGTAATATTGGTGAAGTGGTATATTCTTGTTAGATAAATTACGCATTCCTCCCTTTTTTGCGTATTACTACCAATTTTTACACAAAAATATCTATCTTAGCACTTAAATATTTATTCTAAGATAAACTATCTAGAATTATATATAGTACACAGACAAAACCAAAAATAAAATAATAAAGAAGCTGTATACAAGATATCGTAAAAGAATGGATGAAATAAAAGTTCTTATTAATCGGATTCTTAAACGAAACGTATAAAGACATACTGACGTTAACAAAATACATTAGGAAATTAGGAAATTTCCGCATATGAAAAAATACATCCAATTTGGTAATGAAATCCTTTTGAATCCATAAAGCTATTTTTAGAAAAGCACGTACCTACCAAAAACAGGTATTTGGTAGTATACATATCTATTACATACTGCAATGCGTATGAATGATAACAAAAATAAGGAGTCCGAATGAACCGTTTAGAACATACGCTGGAAATATACATCTTAATCGCCTAGTTGCCAAACTATCGGAGCTTACTTAGACCGATATACTTATGGTTCCAATATACAGTGAAAAAGATCTGAACGACCCCTATAATATATACACGTGAACCAAGCGATATACATTCATGATACAGGGCTACTTATGAGCTCCACAAAATTTTTAAAAATTATGAAACTATACATGTTAACGAATCGACAGAGTCAATATTATGGAATAGTCAAGTGAGCTCCGTATATCGGTGTCCACTTGACCACGGAGCTCTTTTGAACCTGAATTTTAACATGGGCGGAGTTCACTTTATGCCGTAGATAGATATATATATATATATATATATATATATATATATATATATATATATATATATATATATATATATATATATATATATATATATATATATATAGTTCTGAAGCAAAAACCAACTGTCCTTCTAGGTGAAACAGTTGTCTGGAAGATGGAAGGATACTCCCGAATTGCTTCGGTGTCCCAGCGAAGTCGTCCTTGAGATCCGAAATTAGCACGGAGCTGGTGCTAATTGGCTCAGTTCCGATGGTTACTGTCCTGCCCTACCTCTAGGTGCAGGCTGGAGAAAAAATGAGGGTGGAGTAGACAATACCCCCTGGCTTGTCCCAATGACCCTGATTCTTATAGAGTTGAAGTGGTACTCTCCCTCGGATGTTCTAAGGGAGGTTTATAATTCCATGGGAGGTGGCTGAAAACAATTCCCAGTTACTTCTAGTCTCAACATTGATAAAAAGAAAATCAAAGAAGAAGTGAGGAAAGTTTCTTTCAGCATAAGAAACCGGAGCAAAAAGATTATAGTAGATGAAAAAAAAACACATCCAATCGGATGTAGCGTGACCTTGGTTTCACATAGAGTAAAAATATAATGGCCTTGAACAAAATACTATATTAACATATGAAATAATGAATCTGAATAATAGGATATGGATAAAATACTCTAATGTTCATTAAAATATCGGTGGAAATTGTAATAGATGTTAGAGATTTACGGAAAATTCAGAATTTTAATCAGATTCATGCCAGACTGATTGTAAGCGGCCATACTATGCTTGAATTCGTGACCCAAGGTCATTCTGAATACCTTAAGGATGTGGGATGTGGGAACAAAGTTAGTTTTTATAATATAAAAAAAAATAGTTACCAGATAGCTACTCAATTCCGTGCTAGAAATTTTACTTCAGCCTCCCGAGTTTCCGAAAACACCGTCAATTAAATGGTTACGGTTATACTTAAAACATTTAACTTCTTGAAGTGAAGGAAATTCTATGCATTAATTGGATTTTCTTTCGCTAACTACCACCTTTGTACCACTTCAAACTCTCGATCAAAAGTGAATTTTAATTCACAGTTTGTTAACCAAGAGCCAGTTTCCACTCATCCCTAATCTCCTGTCATCTCTCTGGTTCGCAATGGTACCAAATTTATGTCAGAGTGACAACTTAAATTATTAAAAATACACACTTAATGAGTACATGAACACTTAAAGTTAGGCAACCCATACTACATCTCTGAAATTACTTTAATATAAATAGCAGTAAAAGTAACGACTGTTACACCTTGCCTCACTCCACGCATGATTTTCACATAGTCAGCATATTCACCTTTAACTCTGAGATGTGCTGTCTGATTCCAGTAAAGATTTCTAATTATTTTCAGATCTTGGTTTTTAGTTACTGTTTCTTTTAATATTTGCATTATCTTGGTGAGCTGTACTCGATCAAACGCTTTCTTGTAATCAACCAGACATGCGTATATGTCGCAGTTGACGTCTCTCTATATCTGGAATAAGACTTTCACACAGCTTGTAGATTTTTTTATGAATTATCTTTAGTAACAATTTTAGGAGATGACTCATGAGGCCTATAATACGGTAATCTTCGCATTTTTCGGCTCCTGGTTTTTTTTGAAGTGCAATAAACTCAGATTTCAGCCATTCTGTTGGTATTTATCCAGAGTTGTATATTATGTTGTTGAATATGTTTGCGATTATTACTATTGATTCGTTGTCCATTGGTTTGAGTAGTTCTGCCTGTATATTATCAGGGCCTGTCGCTTTGCCATCCTTTAACTGTGTTATTTTGGAATAAACTTCCTGCTGTAATATTCTTGGTCCATCATTTACCTCTTCTTCTAGCTTAAAGGTGTTATTTTTTTGGTCTTCAAATAGTTTTTCTAGATATTCTTTTCATGTTCTTATTTTACTCTGTTTGTCCGAGATGATGTTTCCGTCAGAATCAGTTATATTTGCTTTCTGCCTTCGTCTTAATCCCCCTGTGAGTTCTTTTACTTTCCTATGTACATTGTGACTATCGTACTTTGACTGCAGAGTATCAATTTGTTTTCATCTTCACCCTTGCTTTATTTTTTCGCTTCTCTGATTTTCGTTCTTATTAATATATTTGTGGTTTTATATTTGTCTGGGACATGTTTGGCTTCTCTTCTCTCGTCCGTTAGTCTTAGGATTTCATCTGTCACCATAATTTTTCTTTATTAATCTATCTGTCTTTAAATGTTTATCCTTTATATTTTGCGCTATTTCTGTAATATGTTTGATCGTTTGTTCTTCGTTTGATTTGTCTCTAATTGCAGACACTTGCTCGTTTAACGTGGCTTAGACTCTCATCCTCGTATCAAGGTCTTTTAGCATACATAGTGACCATAGATACAGCAAATAATGGATTTAAGGAAACTGGCATGTTTCCCCCAACAGAAATGTATTCAAACAAACAATTAACAAATAAGCAGTAAAAAAAGAAACAGTCAATGAAGAAATAATAAAAGTAAAGGAGAAGCAGTAGAGGAAAAGCAATTTTATAAGAATGAAATACTTATATACGACAAGAAGAAAAAAAACCTTGAAAAACAGGTTACTCCTGCAGATTTGATGCCTGTTCCAACAGCTTCTAAAAATATTATAAAAAAGAGTACAGGAAGTAACAAAGCTGACATTGTAACAAGCACTCCATAAAAAGATGAATTAGAAAGCAGTATTGAAAAAGAGAAATTACCTTCAACATGGCGTTAAAAGAAAGATAACCTGGTAAAATCTTTGAATTTGAAAAAGATACCGTTTGTATTTTTTGCAAATCTCCATATTCTCAAGATGTCAGAGACGGTCAAGGGTGTTGTGTCGGGGCTGTTTTAAATGGGCTCACATTGAATATTCTGGGTGTGAAATTTTTTTTATTTATTTAAGAAAAAATACCTTTTTGTTCGGTGCATTTTTATGTCATTTTCATAAACGTATAATTTTAATCCAAGAAACCCAAAATAATTAAATTTATTTTGAAATTATACATTGTAAATGGTACCCCATATTATGATACCCTATGCCTCTAATATGTGGTCGAAAACCTTTTTGAAATACTCCCTATTTTCTTTAGTATCTTTGTAAGCTGTGTTTTTCTCACAACGCTTAAAAAGAGTCCAACAAAACCTAAAATTTAAAAATAGTGCCGAAGATTACGTTATTTTTTAATAGTATTTTTAAAACAAGTACTCAATATTAAGCAAATTTCCTGTACGTGTGGTGAAAATAAGTCATACGCTCTTAAGAGATTATATCATATTACTGTTTATAGACCAATAGAAGATAAAAAGGTGAACCATGTCCAAAAATAGATTAAACGAATTATACGATAATGATAGAAAAGAAAATGATCAATAAAATCGAAAAAGTTTTCTTATGATTTTTGAACTGAAGCTTTTATACTAGCGTTTTAATAAATTTTTCTCTACAGTACAATCCAGAGCAGATGGTCACGACACGGTAGAGCGGATCATAACGACACGAAATAGTTGGAAGACTCAATTTCCTCGATAAGGGGGGTCCGTTATACAACATTTAAACATTACGTTTATTTATAAAACAAAACTATATATATTTCTACTAACATTTTTTATTTATAAATATATTATATTATAATTCTTCTTCCTTTTTTTACTTTATAAATAGGCTTATTGCCTGTTTTACTTCGGTTTTTAGCCTCAATTGACGTTGTCTGACCATCTTTTCCTCGGTCGTCCCAATGATCTTCTTCCATTTGGCGATTTGTGTCTTGGTATTCGTACTATTCTATTTTCTGTCATTTTTTCGATGTGTTGATTCCATTCCACTTTTCTTCTTTTGGTCCAAGCGTTTATTTCCTCTATACCACATCTCGCTCGTATTTTATCACTTCTTACTCTGTCTCTTTGAGTTTGGTTTGTTATTTTTCGTAAGACTTTCATTTCTGTTGTTTCCAGTAGTCTTTGTGTTTTCGCCGTATCTGCTCTTGTTTCCGCTGTGTACGTCATTATCGGTCTTATTGTTGAATTATATATCCTGGTTTTCGCTTCCGTTGTGAGGTATTTGTTTCTCCAGATTGTGTTGTTGAGACATCCTGCTGCTCTGTTTGCCATGTTCACTTATTTTTGTACTTCTTCTTCCACTTTTCCGTAGCTTGACAGTTTTATTCCCAAGTATTCAGTTTTATAATATGATTAATAGTTAATAATATTCTTTATTACATTTTCATTTAATTATGACAGCGTCTGTGCGAAGTTGCCAATTTTTTATTGTAAACATTTGAAATGAAATATTGAACAAGTTTTTCTTAATGTAAAACAATAATTTAAAAAGACTTTAGTTTATGTTTTGTTTCTATTTAAATGACGAAATGGCTTTGGTTTCTACTATAAGTATAACAAATATTATACAAATGATGCGGAATTAATCTAATACTTGCAAGTTGTTGGATCAATTAAAGAACCATTTACATAAAAATTTCGAAACTGTTTTGCCATGATTTTTGCTGCAGTAAATGCAAGACGTATTCTATATGCATTGTTACATTTTTTAAAGGATTGCGGGTACCCGTCAGAACTGTATTTTATATAATGTATTTTATATAAAGCATATCAAATGAAAGTTAAAAGTGCCGTTGAATTAATTAAAAAAAAATTATAAATATATAATAAAATTACTTTATTCAACTTTAAAAATATTGTTTATTTTTTTATATAGGGTGAGTCATAATAACTATTTTGACAAAGACTAAGGACAGGTTATTTGGACCAAAATATGGCTACTGGGCCAAATATGCCTTAATAAAATGTTGCTGAGAAAAAAGATACAGGGTGTTAAAGTTAATTTTTGTTTTTCCTTTTTTGCTAATAGTTTCGCTGTATATTTATATATTGCTATCAAAATTGGCACAGAGGCATAATCTTAGACAAGAAATAGTATTTTATTTACAATTTTACGTTTTGTCATAGAGGGCGCCACGTAGATCATTCCTAATGATCAAATTGAGTCTAAACTTTTTCTGATGAAACTTTTTAGTAATTTTTATTAGAAAATATGACGTAATTGGTACTCTTCTTTAAACATGATAATTTCAACCGTTTCGATAAAAACGCAGTCGAACTGCTTAGAGTTTTAAAAAAGGATTTTAAATATTATTTCATTTATGAAAAGTATACTTTGGACTGTCAGATAATTGTTGTTGGTAAATGTCATTTGTTCAGAGTAAATTATTTTTGATGTGACAGTGTAGTGTAATGTTGCATTTTTTTAAAGTAATCATTACTTTTTTTGATTGAAATGCCTCGTCACAATCATTTTACTAATGAAGAAATGCGAGATATGATTTGCGTATACGCACAAGAAAATTTTTGCGGTCTTTGGCATCCAGAAGGTATGGAATGTTATACGCAAACAGAAGGCAACAAAATCACAAAACTTTTGCAAGATTATATCGTAGTTTAGGTGAAACTGGGTCATTTTACACTAAAAATCGGGGTGGTCGACCGAAACAAATCACACCTAATCAAGAAGATGAACTTTTGGTTCGAGTAGATGAAAATCCTGAAATAAGTTTACGACATCTATCAGCAGCAACAGGAGTAAGTCAGTCGTCTATTGTTAGAATTCTAAAAAAAGACAACCTCCATCCTTATCACTTCACTCCTGTTCAAAATTTACTTCCAATAGATCTTCCACGACGGTTACAGTTTTGCCAACGTATTCTGAATAAACATCGCAATGACAGACATTTAATTAAGAATATTATGTTCACCGAAGAAGCAACTTTTACCAGATGAGGGGTTTTTAATTGGCGAAATAGTCATTATTGGGAAGAAGAAAACCCGCATGCTATTAAAGCTAGACATTTTCAGCACGCGTTTAAATTGAATATTTGGTGTGGCATTATAGGCGACCAACTACTAGGGCCTTATGTTCTTCCTCCGAATTTAAAGGGAGATTCTTATTTATTCTTTTTGGAAAATACTCTTAGTGATATTTTAGATGATCTGTCACTGGATGTAAGAAGAAAAATGTGGTTTATGCAGGATGGAGCGCCACCTCATTTTTCATTAGCTGTTAGAAATCATCTTAATGACGTATTTCCTTAACGATGGATTGGCAGAGGCAGTAATTTTCAATGGCCACCAAGAAGTCCTGAGTACAACCCGCTAGATTTTTACTTTTGGGGACATATGAAGTTCTTCGTAAAATCCTCGTCCGAAAATCCTTTATAAAAAGAATTAGAAAAGGCATAGAAATCGGAGGAGACCATGTAGAACATTTAGTTTGAGTTTTTATGAGTTCTTTTAACTTAAAGTGTGTTTAGTTTTGATTTATCGTCAAAACGGAAACCTTACGTTAATTGCAACTTTGTTTATTAGTTTGGTATTTGATAGTGGAATTGTAAATAAAATACTATTTCTTGTCTAAGATTATGCCTCTGTACCAATTTTGATAGCAATTTATCAATATACAGGGAAACTATTAGCAAAAAACGAAAAACAAAAATTAACATTAACAACCTGTATCTTTTTTCTCAGCAAAATTTTATTAAGGCATATTTGGCCCATATTTTGGTCTAGATAACTTGTCCTTAGTCTATGTCCCAATAGTTCTGACTCACCCTGTATAGCTTAAGTGTCTCGACAACTAAGGGCATCGGCAGGGTACAGTTGATTTATTTTTAAAGATTACATAATATGTAAGTATTAAATTTTATTAAAAAGAATAGTGTCTTTAAGGAACTATACTGTTTTTTAAGGGACTGGTGTATTCATTTGGATAGTTTAAAATATCTGCAAGCAATGTCTTGTTATTTTTTTCGGACTTGGCTGGTGTACTGTAGGCAGTCCGTTAATATATAGTTTACGATAAGGGCACAATTGCACTGTTGACATGTTGGACGTTCATCCATCATAATTCTTAAAAAATACACTGTAGTTATTAAATTTTATTACATAGATTAGTGTCATTAAGGAACTATATATTACTTTGGTGTATTCACTTGGATAGTATAGAATATCTGTAAGCGATGTCTTTTTTTAAAAAAGAAAGAAAAAAGTTATTTTTCTGGATGTGGCTGATGTACAGCTGGTGGCAGTCCGTTAATGTATATTTAAACTGTTATTTAAATTTTAATAATAAATTTAAATACAGAAAATATATGTAGTAGTATGAAGCTTTGCGCTAGTGTACAGTACCATCTACTGTAATACTTTTGTTTTACTTCTTTAATGCCTCTTAAGTTTTTGTACTAAAAAATGTAAACAAAAGCAGAAATCCAAATAATCAAATCATTGACACCCAGCCAATATGTTTCCATTTTTTGTCAAGCTAATTTTCATTTCGGATGTTTTTTTAGCTAGGATTACTTGTTTTTTAAAATACTTGATTTTAAGTCTTCAAAAATTTGTTAGTTGTTTAGTGTTATCTTTAGATATGTATTTATTTGTAGCATGACGATAACTAACACAAATGTGACCAATTTGGAATAAAAAAGTCCTTTAACACTTTCTAAATTTAACCATTTCCAAAAAATTACATTGTTTTCCATATAAGTAAATTATTATTTTCAGAAAATTAATATATTGTATATTGAGGAACTGTTTAGTGATGAAAGGCCCTAGTTTGAAATTAACGAAGTAGTGACAGGACCTGACATAACTGTGGACGAAATTGAACAAGCAATACGATTAGCAAAGACCCGAAAAGCGACGACCAGATGAAATACCGAGTGAAATAATAAAGCTCTTCGAAAATTCAGGTAAAATATCTCTCCTTCATCTGTTTAATAAAATTTATGAAACTGGCTATATACCAACGGATTGGCGGCAGTCAACTTTTGTGACGATACCTAAAAAAGCAAATGCAAAATTATGTAGTAACTACCGAACCATCAGCTTGATGAGTCATGTTTTAAAGATATTTCTATGAATTTTGCACTCTAGAATGTACCAAAAAATAGAACAAAAACTTGGTGATACACAGTTTGGATTGCGCAATAACCTTGGAACAAGAGAAGAACTATTTAGTATTCAGGTGATGGTACAGAGATGCAGAGATGTCGGACATCCAGTTTATATGTATTTTATTGACTATGAGAAGGCCTTTGGTCGAGTAAAACATACTGAAATGATAGCCATTCTTCAGCAGCTAGGTATTGATGATAAAGACCTACGCATTATTAAAAATCTTTACTGGCATCAAATTGAAAATATCAGGATTGGAAGGGACACTTCTGAAGAGCTTCAAATACGAAGAGGAGTAAGGCAGGGCTGCATTTTGTACCCGCTACTATTTAACATCTATTCTGAGTTCGTTTTCAATAAAGCAGTGGATAATGTTCAATGTGGTATAAAAATGAATGGCGTCAATATCAATAATTTGAGATATGCGGATGACACAGTATTAATTGCAAGCAATTACGAAGAACTTCAACATCTAATTAATAGGATTACCATAACGTGTGATGAATATGACCTCAAGCTAAACAACGCAAAGACAAAGGTGATGGTCGTCAGTAAAACGCCAATACAACCGGAAGTGGTAACAGCTTATGGTGAACAACTGGAGAGAACTAACAGTATCACTTACCTTGGTTGTAATCTAAATGAGAACTGGGACATGAGCAAAGAAATTAGAATACGGATAGAGAAGGCCAGAGCTGTATTCTTTAAGATCAAGAAACTGTTATGTGGAAACAATTTTACTTTAAGTCTGAAAATTAGATTAGTGAGATTTTATGTGTTCTCTACTCTTTTGTATGGTGTCGAAGGTTGGAAGTTGACGGGTACACTTCTCAAGAAACTGGAAGCCTTTGAAATCTGGATGTATCGGAGAATCCTTCGAATAAGTTGGGTGGATAGAGTTCGTAACGAAGTTGTTTTGCATCGGATGGGAAAAGTTACGGAAGTCGTCAAAACAGTTAAAAATCGCAAACTTGAATATTTTGGCCATGTTATGCGCCACCCAGAGAGATATAATATACTCCATTTAATAATACAAGGCAAGGTAGACGGAAGAAGACGGCCAGGTCGAATAGGAAAGTCATGGCTTAGAAACCTGAGAGATTGGTTTAACAGATCCTCTGCATCTCTTTTCCGAGCTGCCGTCAACAAAATTACCATGGCCAATTTGATAGCCAACGCTCGATAATCGAGCTCGGCACATAAAGAAGAAGAAGAAGAAAATTAAATAATTTGGCGACGTCATTATGCAGTGAAAGAGATTCTGAATAAAAACTCGTTTGTAACTTATGATATTTAACATACCAACCCTTGTTTATTTACTATTAAAGGTTGTTGACATCTTAGGAAATATAGGGCATGTCTGCAAAATAATTATTTCTTAATTTCTTAATAATGTGGCGTTCGCTATTATCTGAATTATTTGAGGTTTTGGAAAAAGGTTCGAAGTTTTAAATACATTATTATTTTTACTTAAGTAAGTACTATGGTTTAATCCCTAAAAAGTATTTATTGCAACTAAGAAAAATAATTCGCAATGTTTTTCTGATATGTATTGAAATATGGCATAATTTTAAACGAATTGTTAAAATGTCAATTATTTACAATAAAAAACACTTTATCCTTTAACTAAGCTATAGTTTATTTTTATGAACGAGAGAGTAATTAGCATAATTTTAACTGGTAGCTCCGACCACTCCATGGGCGTGCTCAAGATTAATTGAAAAATTACTTTGAATAATTGTAAAAAATAAATGAATTATTTCAGTGTTATAAAGTGTTATGTGTATGTAAACAAAAGTGACCTCTTTTATCACACACTATATTAGAACTGACTGGCCTACATTAAAAAGGGTTTTAAAAAATTCACATTTTTTTTAATTTTTAAAAATTACAAAAGAGAAAAAGAGTTTTTAAAACCGTCTAAGGTATGTTAAATAGATGAATAAAAATATTAATATAAAACTTACAGCTACTTGTTACAAATCCAAATCAGATTCAGAAGATGAACTTTCAGAACCAAGATTTATAATAACTGGCTCGATCATTTTATCAGTAATATTGTCCAGCTTCCACATTTTTTCCTCTTCTTTAATAGTGTGATTTACTGCCTTTTCCCAGTTTTCAGGTTTTACATTATTTACGGCCTCCAAAAACAACTGTTTAATATCATGAATTTTAAAGGTATTTTTTCTTGAAACTTCACTCTTTATCTGTGCCGTTACCAGTTCAATCGGGTTTAATTCACAATGATATGGTGGGGATCTAAGTACTGTCATTCCACGATTTTTGGCAATTTCATCAATTTCGTATTTTTTAAATTTTTCTTTATGAAGGGCACACAACGAATAAAGTTCCTTTCTTATAGATCCGGGA
Source organism: Diabrotica undecimpunctata (assembly GCF_040954645.1). Classification (NCBI taxonomy): domain Eukaryota; kingdom Metazoa; phylum Arthropoda; class Insecta; order Coleoptera; family Chrysomelidae; genus Diabrotica; species Diabrotica undecimpunctata. The sequence continues at coordinate 100,468,811 of NC_092806.1, forward strand.
TGGTACGTAATATTTTTTGAACTCAGCCAATTCTGCAAGTCTTTTTTTAACCACTTGGTTGTGGGCAGTCCTTCTATAAGTCTGGAGTGATAACTTGCATTATCCATTACTATTACACAGTTCTTAGGAAGAAGATCTATCATTTGTTCGAACCATTCTTGAAAGACATCAGCGTTCATGTCTTCATGGTAGTCACCGGTACGAGTTGATTTAAAAGTTAATAAACCACCTTCAACAAAACCGTCTGAACTGCCAATGTGTACTATTATCAGCCTGCGTCCCTTTCCTGATGGTGGGTTTAAACCAGTAGATAAGTTATTTACAAAAACGTGCCTTTGACTTGTAACAGTTTCATCCTGCCAAAATTTATTTGGTGTATGACCCTCGTTGATCCATGTTTCATCAAGATAAAATATTTTTCTTTTTTGGTTTCTCATTTCCTTTATGGTTCTTAGAAAATGTCTTCTCCATATGACAATATCGCTTCTTTCTAATAAAATAGACTTTCTGGGATTCTTTTTCCAGCGGAAGCCTATTTCTTTTAAAAGTTTCCATAACGTACTTCGACTCATTTCTGGGTAATCCTTATCATCTCGAACTGAGACAAGAACTTTATCCAATGTTGGAAATTCTTGTCTAAAGAAGAATTCATGCACTTTCCGTCGAAGTCCTTCTTTAAAATGATATTCTATTTGAAATTTTGGTTTCCCTGGAGCATTACGTGGCATTTGAAAACTACCACATTTCTCTTCTTTAATAACTCTGTAAATCGTAGATTTCCCAACACCAAGTGTACTGCTAACTAACTCAACGGTCTCATCAACACTTTCACATAAACGTTTGTCTGTAAATGATTTAAAACAATTAAATATTAATGTTTTTTCATTAACTGTTAGAGGACCAATTTTTCGGCGTTTACACGGCACTTCAAAATTTTCCATAACACTAGTATACACAATATGCAACTGCAACTTGCAACTGAAGTACCTACTTTTAGTGAACTGTTAAGAATTTTGAATACGCCACTTGGACCTTCCTATATACAAAATGGAAAAACCCACTATCACATTTTCTGTGGAATAAGTTTAGAAGGTAATTATCTAGTCAATTACTGTCGTAGATTCCTGGAATTAAAGAATTAAATGTTTGATTGTTGAAACCCTTACTTCGTGGAATGCACTCATTTCAGATAAAATAAAACGTTTTATTTTATCTAAAGAATTAAACTTTATTTTGCAAACAGGCAAAGAATTAAACTTTATTTTGCAAATAGATAAAATAAAACGTTTTATTTTATCTAAAGAATTAAACTTTATTTTGCAAATAGGTAGGTACTTATTAAACTTTTATTGGTTATATATAACCAATAAAATAAACATCTTACATTTCTTGCAAATTCATTAGTACCTGTTAACCTCCATCACTCCGACACTGGCAACCTTATTTAGGGATTAGTAACCCTCACAACTATTGTATTCTATTCTGCTCCAACCTTTATACCTGGTGGTCATACTCAATTTAAAATTGTTTTCCTATATACTTCTGTAAACTTGTTGACAAATATCTGTTTTTCATTGAGTCACCCGTATCAACAGTTTAGGGATTTACATACATAATTTATTGTTTTATTACTCTCTCATACATAAAAATACACTATAGTATTTTGTATTTATTAAGCATTAAAAGTGTTGAAATTTTAACTGAATTACATAGTTTACAGTGGAAATTAAATATAAGAATATAACAGACAACGTTTACTAATTCTAATTTATTTTTTTACACTATGCTCTGATACTGGAGTATCAGTAATTTGTTTACTTGTGAACTAAAATTAGATACTTGTACTTACCTGAGAATTATTATTAAAATAAACGTTTAAAGTCAACTCCACCTTGTAACGATACGACGAATCCAATTGTTAGTAATGCCATAGTTAACTTAAATATGTCAGATAGTTTTTGCAACATCAAAAATTCATTCCCGTAATTTAGCTTCTGTTTCGATTTCATCTTGGTTATCATAAGCTAACTATTTCAGATGTTCCCAAAAATAAAAATCCAGTACATTGCATTCGAAATTTCGTGGTGGACAGAGAATGGGTCCATTCCTATAAATCCAACAACGAGGATAAGTGGAAAATTTTTAACAGCTCAGGTAAAATGAACTAGGGCTCCGTCGTAAAGAAATCACATTTCACAGCCTGTTTGCAAAGACACGTCTTTAAGAAGTACCGGCAAAACATTTTGTAAGAAATTATAGTAGGCCTAAAACGGTTTTTGATTAAAGCCCTTAAATTTATGCTTAATTTTCTTTGAAAATTTGTCCTACGTATTAAATAATGGTTCTCGTTACCTCATATGTAGCAATTATGAAAATTATATACACCGTTTCTTGTGAAACATGCTTTATCAGCACATAACACTAGATGGATTTAGGTTCTCTAACTAGTGTATCTTACTACCTACAAAATGTTAATTTTGGAGGTAGATCACCTTGTTGTAAATGTTGAACTCGTTGATAGTTGTATGGATGTAGAAGTTGTTCTCTAAATGGTCTATGAACAACGTTTTTTGACATTCCAATATACATAAATTCATGACATAAATTTGGACAGCAAAATTACTGGTACACTGCGCTTCTTCATAAATAATCAACATGTCATGGTACTCACGAATCGAAAACATTTTTGCGGTGTTGTTCCAAAATATCTGTTTACTAAAGTTGTGACTGTCTATGTTTAGATTTTCGTACTGCACGTAGTTGACAGATTTCTTTTTGCATATCAAAACGTATCTTCGTTTTTTGGTCAAACGGTTTAATTTAAAAAAAATCGGTTGCCTGTAAAGTCGGTTTTACGGGCGAAGATTTTACGTGACAACGTCTTTTTCTCGGTAGAATATTTATTGATATGAATATTATTAAATTGCACAATAGGAACAAGAAATTGAATGAAAATAAGAATTGCACAAATTTTAACTATAGAAATATATTTTGTTTACTAAAACATTGTACATGTAAACTTAAACTTAACTAATTTCTATTTGAGTGATTTTGTTGAGGATAGGACGATGATAGGAGAAATAGCATCGCACCAGCGGACCGATCATGTTTGAGTGGGAGAGAGACGCAAGTCGTTCGCCGGTCCGGCGGACCTCTCTCTCGTTCGGTGACTCATCGTAACAGACGTGAGCGGGCGTTACACTTTTTCATGAGTGACTCCGAGCCACAACCTAATTTAAGACGTTGTCACGTCAAAAAATGTTATAAGACTTTTTTGCTCTAAATAATGCCTTCTACCTATATCTTTAAGGCACGCACTATTTTCGGGGACACCCTGTATATATTTGATTGTGCCATCTAAGCACTTACTTTTAAATTGTGTCTCATATGATCTCGTAGTTATTGAGAAGTAAGTACTGGAATATCATAAAAAACTAAGATATCAATAAAAAAATTGGAACAAAGTTAATATAAATTTTTATCTCGTTAATAGAAAGTTACAGCAATCAATATCTATTAAAATACTATTAAATACAACTTTATCTTCATTTTGTATAGTTGATATCCACTTCGTTACCATAAATAATAAAATACTATCTAGTCCGTATATTTTTTCACATTAAAATTCAATTTATAAAAGAATTGAATATTATAGAAAGACTTTATCTACGTGGATTTAAAATCACAATATCGTTGAAGGTGCAACATAATGGCATGCATGATGTATAAGTGTTAGATCGATATGTGTATCATGAGCTGTAAGCGTACAAAATATTGTTGCTGAAGTTTGTGGTTAAGTTTAGCATATAGACGCAGCACCAAAGTAAATATATTCAAATTAAATTAACGATAAGCAAATACGTTTAATAAATTTCTAAGGGTGATGTTAAAGAAATTTGAAATTGCCACGAAATAGTAAACTAAAGCACTATTCCCATTAAAACCCAAGACATTTTTTTGAAAAAAATTTAAAAATTTTTACTAAATCTGAATAAGGGTATTATTATAAGCAAAAAATTAAATGTAAGTCATACTTAATAACTTACCATATACAACATATACATATATATATATATATATATATATATATATATATATATATATATATATATATATATATATATATATATATATATATATATATATATATATATATATATATGTCCCCAAATAGGGACAATGGGATAAAGTGTTAAAAAAAGTTTAAGTTTTACATTACGATATTTATTATTTTTAAGTACAAAGTAAAATACAATAATGATTAAAACTAAACAAAAATCAATCAGTACCTACTGCAAAATAAACAACAGAGATTTTTTCAATAAACATATTAGGAATGATAAACTCTGCAACAGTCCCGTTCAATGCAAAGGGCCACTGTGCATTTTGAGCAACTCCACCTTACTTTTTTGTGACACTGGGTACACCGTCGCTGTTGATCTAATTTTTTTGGAAAATGACCTCCCTCATGACGTCGTACAGTTGGTGGTCATTTCGCAGCAAGTCGGTTTTTCGGTTTTGTCGATTTTTCATTGCAAGCTAAATAAGAGCGTACTATAATTGACTCAAACTCTAACAATGAGATAGGATCATCATTTGCGAATTGAAACAGTCTCCAGGCATTGACAGCAGTCATGTTGATCATGTTTACAGCACCCACCACCATTTTTTATCTCTAACAGAAATCCTGTAGTTGCTTATTGCCTGGTCGTGTAAATCAACTCAACCCATGCAATTATTATACATACTGAAAATGTGTGGTTGTTGCACATATACTTTCTGTTTTTCTACTAATGACCAGCGCTTGACCGTACTAATAGGTTGCAGTTTGTCATAGCTGGTAACAATTGAGACAGTGTTATTGTCTTGCCACCTAAAAAAAAAGAAGCGCTGACTCACATCATAATAGTGTTCAAATGAACCTCTCTCTTTCTTTTTGAATATTTGCACTTTTGTCATCGGACATTTTTTAGCTACGAAAATAATTACATGGTCAGAGGGCACAACAATAATTTTGAGAAGATCGAGAATTACTTGAGATCCTAAGGGTAAATCGTAAACTTGAGGATTTCCTTTAGTAGCACAATAAGTGTCAAAGGCATAACAATATCCTGTGGAATTTCATCATCGAACAACTTTTCAAATACTTCAACTGGACTACAGTTTTCCAGTTCATTATTTAGAATTTCACAACAGTCAGCCCAACCGGAAGTTGCTGGCATACTAGTGTCAACAAAATTTTTAGTCCATTTTTGACTTATCTTATCTGTTTGGTCCGTTTTGATTTCAAGTTGTTTAACCTTTCAGACAGTGGCAAGCTGTCTTCTCCTCACTTTCTTCTTCATCACTGCTGTTCATATGCTGCAACTCCCAAGTCCTCTTCATCGGTCTGTGGGTTAGCATCGGGCGGTATAATAACAACGTCTACTTCATGTTCAATATTTGCTGTAGCAACATCTTGTAAAGCAGCATCTAAATGACGATACTTCCTTCCATAAAAGCTTTTCGGAGATATTGGTACATGGTATGTACCATGTGGAACATGTATTTTATATAGACGGCTTCCGCCCAGTGTCCCCAAACGAGGATAACTAACTTACCTAACTTGTGTAATACACAATTTCAGCAAACTCGATAAAATTTGTTGAAAACACAATAGCTTACACTCACAACTACACGTTTCGGTATAATAAACACTGCTTACAAATGAAATTTTAATTTTACGTGTCTGTTAGTATAAGCATGTACCGCTCTTCCAGACAAAGGCGTGACTTTGCTTACAAAGTTGTATCTGCTGTTGAGTTGATCGAACTGAGAAACATCAGCGCTGGAAGTTAAGAAGAAAACAATGTAAAATAACATACTGTCGTAGTGAACTCTTGCTATTTCTCAATAGAAGGCGTTGCAGTGAAATTTTGTTTGCTGTCCCTAAATGGGTCCAGTGGGAGATAATGGGTTAAAGCATTTTTAATAAACAAAAATTGGAAGTTTCTGAACAACTTGAGGTTTTCAGATGACATAGCCCTTATTGTAGACCGGGTAGAGCCTGCCTGTCAATTTTTTCAAGACCTTTAGAGCTCTTGTACACAAGTTAATTTTAAAATAAACTTTTCCAAAAGGAAATACATGACCAACCTTGTACCGGCCAAAAATATTTCAACTATTTACACTTAAATTGAACAGGTTTATACCTAAGTATCTGTACTACGAGAATAAATTAGGAAGAGACAATTAAACGACAGAGTTAAACAGGAGAATAGGAATAACATGGGCAGCTTACGGAAAACTGTCGCAACTGACAGAAGTCTTCAGATCAGATATCCCCATGTGCTTAAAAAGCAATATCTCTTATCAATGTGTACTTCCAGTTCTAACGTATGGAGCAGAAACATTGACCCTTACCCAAAAAGTCATCAATAAGATACAAGTGACATTTTGAGCAATGAAGAGGTCAATGTTGAATATATCCCTCAGAGAGGCAGAGTTTCAAATCAAATATTTAGGAGAAAAACTGGTGTTACGGACGCAGTTAAAAAAATTACAACGCTGAAATGGAATTGGGCGGGATATGTTGCCAGAGTCAGAGATGGAGAATGGACCAAGAAAATTTTAGAATGGAGACCTAGACACGATGTTTATCGTAATTAAGGACAAAGTGGTCAGGCGAAATCAAGGACATCCATCACAACTGGATTCGGAGTGCTCAAGATCGGATGCAAAGTAATTATTTACGGAAGGCTATGTTCAGCTGTGGACTCAAAACGGCTGATACTGATGACGATGATGACTGACAATGTCATCATCTTTTTTCTCCTCATGCCTTGCTATTACCCGATTCTCATACTTTCTTCCACACATTCATCGGGAAAACCATACCCATAAGAACCTACAAAGACTTCCAATCCCCTGCCTTAGCGAGGCTGCCATTTCTCTCTCGCGTTTTGTGTCTCCATTTCGCTCCTATTTCGGCCTGCGACAGTCCGAACCCCAGCAAGGTGCTACCCGCTCGTTTCAAAATTATATCTCGAGAGGAGAGTTTCCTCTTTTCTCGTTCTTTTCGATAAATTTGTGGATCCATTTCCACCACCACTTATGCCTCATCATTTTCTCCATAATTTCTCTCACGGAATCAACCATTTTACAGTTACACTCTCTTTCAAACTTCTCATTTTCATCCGCCCAACTCTCACACTCCAACATCGTGTGTGTCACAGTATCCGAGAGACCACAATAATGGCACTTGTCGGACAGTGCCCTTCTAAACATGAAAAGCTAGTTTGCACAATAAGGATATCTTAGGGCATTACAAACTTGATAACTTTTCCTATACTACCAGTGTGAAAAATTCTTGACGGATCTGCAGCGCACTTCGAAACAGACGATATTGCTTTGTGCCGAGTCTTTAAGTCTTTTTATTACTGGATACTTCTCTTGAACACTTTAAACACTATTGTCATTTATATATTATGTACGTGATTTGCGACGTCGGCAAATTATTTTCAAAGGTGGAGTTAACTTTTACTTCCAAATAAAAATATCTTTTTTAAGTCTCTTACATTCAAATGGTTTTATTTGAATAAATGCTTTTTATAAACCTAATATTTAATTTAAAGTTTTTCCCTTTAAAAATTCGTAAACAAATTTTTTCATCTATTAACTGGTCTATTAATATTTATAAGCCTACATTTAGATGCAGCTTTTCAAGCTTCACTCAAAGGCAACTCAACTACAATAACTACTATCCAGATTCGTAAACTTCGATACTTGCAATTAAATTTGAAATATTAGTAAGCTTTTCAGGGATAAACTACGCTTGCAAATCAACAGAACTAGATGCATTTATATAGATGCAGGTGCTTTATCAACAGTAGCAAAATAATTACTTCTATGAGTTTCTTTTAATAACGCAAGTAATAACGACTTACCTGCAAGTGTATTTGTTTTAACAATATATTTTTTTAATTTATAACAAAATTAATTATTAGTAAGATATTAAAGTGTATAGTATTTAATAACTATTTTGCTAAATACATATAAAATTTAATTATGACTTTTTATTTAAATTATAGTATCTCGACTACACTTACCTTGACACGTCTATACAAGGGAGTGTTACGTTACAGTTCAGTTAAATAAAATCTAATATAGTATAAGTTTTATTTTTAATTGTTACTTGTTAATATGTATAGAATAAACAATTTTTAAAACTTTAGATTATGATTTTAACTTTTAACAAGTAAATTAAAAAATGATACAATATCTCAATTATATCCGCACATGTTTCGACAGAAGATAAAGGCGAACATATTAAAGATACTTCTACGAACAACTTGAAAGAACGCTTGCGAAAATCCCCAAACAAGACATGCAGATAATCTGTGGAGACTTCAACGCAAAAATTGGCAAAGAACCTAACCTAAGACCGACAATAGGACAACACAGCCTCCACGATATCTAAAACGACAATGAATAAAGGCTCGTAGAGCTAGCATCGGCTAACAATATGCTTGTAAAGTCTACTATGTTCCAACATAAAAACATTCATAAACAGACTTGGGTCTCTAATGACCACTCCACGCGGAACCAAATTGACCTCGTAATTATCGATGCTAGACCTGGAAGTAATTTGCTGGATGTAAGAAGTCTCAGGGAAGCAGATGGACATACAGCCCATCACCTAGTAAGAGCAAAAATCAGGTGGAGAATATCTTCAGAGAAACCTAAGGCCAACGAAGCATTGGGACAGTGGAACATCAAGAAAATGCAAAATAAGGAAATCAGAGAAAATTACAAATGAGAGATTAAACAGCATCTAAATACAGTAGACCAGAGCAATGATGTCGAAAGGCTGTGGCAACAAATGAAAAAATCAATTACGGAGTCAGCAGAACTAATAATAGGAAAAAACAGGAAGAGAACAAGGAAATGGTTTGATAGAGAATGTCAAGAAAAACTACACGACAGATAGATAAAGCGAAACATTATGCTTCAACAAGGAACAGCAGAAAGTAAAGAAAACTGTGCAATTTCACGCCGAGAAACAAGAACATTAATTAGAGAAAAAAAAGGGAAGTACGAACAACAGAAATATAAAGAAATGGAAAGGAATAGGCAACAGTCAAAAAGTCGATCATTTTACAAATCAGTATCAAACGAAAAGCAAGGCTTCAGACCTAGATGCGTGACTGTACTCAGTAAAAATGTTGAATTAATAATAAATGAAAAAGAACTGCTCCAAACATGGCAAGAATATTTCAAGACTTTACTAAACATACATCAAGAGGAAGAACATGGAGAAAATATATATTTTGGGGTGGACCTACCGGTAGAGGACCCCAAAATAGATGAAACATTGCAAGCAATTAACAAATTAAAGAACGAGAAAGCTCCAGGCTCTGACAATATACTGGCCGAATTCCTTAAGTGCGGAGGAGAAACTCTACATAGACAAATACAAAAACTAATAACACTTATATGGAACGAAGAGAAAATACCAACAAAATGGCACGAAAGTTTAATAATCTCCATCCATAAAAAGGGAGACAAAACCAAATGCTCTAATTATAGAGGCATGTCCCTACGTAATACGGCATATAAAATCTTATCGAACATCCTATTAAGTAGGCTGACACCGTTTGTAGAAAATTTCATGGGGAAATACCAAGCCGGCTTCAGAAAACATAGATCGACCATAGATCAGATCTTTACTCTAAGATAGCTGCTTGAAAAGGATGGGAATTCAATAGAACTATCCATAATCTCTTCATCGATTTCTGCTCTTCACAGCATTAAAAGGGGTCAGATGTGAAATGCAATGGCAGAACTTTTAGTTCCAAAAAGACTTATCCAGCTTGTTAAGTTATGTGTGAATAGCTGTAGATCCAGAGTACGGATAGGTAACAAACTCTACCATATCGTTTCTCAAGAACAAAATATGATTGAAATGTTAGTAGGTAGTTCAGATTTATTTCCTAAGTGGTCTTCCTAGCCTTTTGTATAAATAGATTTTATTTAATTTGATTTAATTTTGTTTAATTTTATTTAAAAGCAGGCAATCCATTCTTATTCTTATGAAAATTCTAAAGAGCTGTCAGTTTCTACTTCTAGTGATATGTCTAATTGTTTAATTAGTTTTTAGGTATTCTGGTACCTTTGTTTTGTATGCGGCTATAGGTATAGTATGAATGAATTTTGACAATATTCCTAAGAAGTCGTTAACATCGTGTGTATACGTTTTAACCAAGTTAATAAGGTATTTATGTTTATGTTACAGCCATTTGAAGTTACAGAATAAAAATTGTTTTTTTGCATTATCTCAATTTAAACATACATAAACTCGTTTCTCCTACAAAGACAATCTTAATATCTAATATCTCCCTGCGTATCCCACATGAAATTATCGAAACCGCTGCGCTGTTAAAAGCCTAGGTCTAAAAATTGCTTCCGCAGTATCATTTCTTGAAGCAGGCATTCCGGGGAAGAAATTCTCACATATCGTTAGCTTTAGGAGACAAGTTTATGTGTTTTCGCCCTCCGAAACTTTGAGCTTCAAACCTCTCTTGTGATCTCTTTCAAAGATAATAAAACCGCATCTTCCTTTCTACTGACAAAATGAAATGTTTCGTCTGTAAAAGATCAGGGCGTGTCGCTTCAAATTGCACAAATACACCAGAAAGTACCACTTCTGACCAGACAATTGTTTCATCTCCTTTAAGAGCCGAATGCATGAGAAGTTGGTTCATCATACCGATGAAAAGGAAGTTGGTCATCCAAAACCGTGTTGTTACAAATGTATATACTATCAACTTTTGGGATGGTCGCAACTGCTTCTAATGGAACATTTAAAAAAAAACTGTGATTAAAAGTATTGGCTATTTCTGATGAATTTGTAATTATGTTACCCCTATTTGAGAGTTTTATGTTACTTTCATGTTTTTTATATTTTGAAAAATCAGATATAATTTTCTAAGCACCTTTAAAAGGATTATCAGATGTGTTTATTGTATTTTGATAGTGGCATTTTTTGGTTTGAATTTAGAAACTGTTGATGATCTCTTTTTTATGTTTACAATAATCACGTAACTCAGGAAATGCTCTAGATTAGATAATGAATGCAAATTTTTCAGTTCATAACTTGATTGTCTGACCTTGTTAAAGATAATTCATAGTGTCGTGGACCTGACGTCATCATTTAGTGACGTCGATCTACGGACGAAACAATAATATCAGGCATTGCTAAAAACATGCAGTTCTCTTTAGTGCGTTATCGCAGCGAGACAGAGACGAACTAGTTTTTTGCGTTAGTGAAATAGCTTTAATATTTTTATTTTTTTTTTTTGTGAAGAATCATTTTTAATATTTTATAGTGAGGTACTATTTATATTCAGTGCGTTTCAAGTTGTTTTTAACATTTTACAGTGATATCCTAAAAATGTAAGTTAAATTATGTTTATTTTAATATTTTTTTGCAAATAACTTATATTTTGTACACTTATGACAAATTAATGAATTAAAAAAAATTCACTTTTAAAAGTGTGTAAAATCTGATAACTTTATTGTTTATTTTAATATTTTTTGCAAAAAATAATATGTTTTGTAAACGTTTATGATAAAATTAATGAATTAAAATGAAAAGTTTTTTAAAAAGTGTAAAGTATTTAGTTCCTAGAGTGTACAAAGCCAAAGGGGCTCAGCTAGCAATTAAATGCTTTACACACTTTTAAAGTACTTTTCTTTTCAATTAAATTTTTTAACATTAAATATTTAACATTTTATCTATTATCTAAAACCTAGCTGTTTTACAGGGAAAGTAACAATGGAAAAGTGGTCCATAGACAAAGGAGACAAATTATTTTTAACGTTTATTTATTTATGAAACGGGAAAAAAATTTGGGATATTGCACAACTCCTTCACCCCTAATAGAGCGAGTGGCTCAAGCAACTGGTACCTCAGAAAGTACAGTGAAGAGGATAATTAAAGAAGGTAAAAACAAACCAGCAACTTCACAATTTGTATCACCCAGAACAAGTATTTGCAAGTCCAGCCCCAAGTCATCAGTCAATCGATTTGAGGAACACGTCATAAGAAATACCATTTACACGTTTGCTACTATCCACAAAAGAAGACCTACCATGAAAGCTGAAACGAACAGAATTTCTACGAAAACTCATAAAGTACAAATCTGAAAGAAGATATTTATTTATTTACATTATAACTATATTTTTGTAGATAGAAATATTGTATATAGTAATGAAGTGATTATATACATAGTTCCCACACAGTTCCAAAAGGTTGGGATGATGGATGAAACAAGTGCATAAAATCTCCGGTATCTAAAGGGCAACGACTGATAATCTTACATTGTGGTGGTAAAAATGGATTTGTCGAAAATGCTGCTTTCATTTTCAAATCCAGACAAAAAACTGGTGATTGTCATGATGACATGAATCACCAGAATTATATGAAGTGGTTGAAAGACAAACTTCTTCCCAATTTACCTTCCGATTCAGTTTTAGTAATAGACAACGCCTGAGATCATAATGTGACTCTTGAAAAATGTTTTACATCGGCTTCATGAGAAAATTGTTGACAGAAAGAAACATATTTTTCGATGAAAGCGAAACAAAACCGGAGCACTACAGTAAGGTACTCATTGCTAGACATAAAATTTCAGTATATGATGTAGACCAATTATTAGCACAGCACGGCCACTCGGTTTTACGTTTACCACCATATCATCCGGAACTTAAACCAATTGAAAAGATATGGGCCAATTTAAAAAATGAAGTTGCAGCAAGAAACACGACTTTTAAATTAGCAGATGTTTTAGATCTAGCAAAAATCAGGCTAAATGAAATCACGCCAGAAATATGGACAAATACTTACACTGGACAAATACTTACACTGGACAAATACACTGGTCATGTTTATTGGAAATACTGGACATCATTAGCACGTGCAAATCCTACCCTGTCGCCCAGATTCATATGAAATTAAAATGGTGCCTATTTTTAGGATCCATTTATTTTTTCGGGCATGCGTATTTACGAGGTCCAGGAGATTTTGAAACATTTCTATTAACCTATTTATTACTATTAGGTTTAGACTTTTTATTTATATAATAGGGAAGTTTATGTCAAAATGATGCTTATTTTGATTGTTAGGACAAAGGAGTGGGAATTAAAAGGAAACGTACAGGCTGCGCACTTGTCGATGTTATATCTACCGGTTTCATTAATCTAAGGCTAAGGCATAAAGGCATTTTTATTCGGAGATAAAATTATCGACAGTTCTCTCAATAAAATATTTTGACAGTCCTCAACTGAAGGCTTCATTCCATTAAATCACGATTTGTTTTTTTTTTTCTGTTTTAAAAACTATAAAATATTTAGTAATAAATATCAGTCCTTTTTAGGAAAAATCAAAATACATTTATTTTTTTCGTCAAGTGCAACAAAAGTAGCTTTTCAGGTTTATTGCGCCAGACCTTGTTAGAACCCATATTGCGTCAGACTCGATGTTAACTTCGATTGCACGCGAAGAAGCGAATTGCACTTTTATTTATTTATGAGTATGAATATTTATACAAGACATAATAGATAATCCCAGGAATAATTAATTATATTCGATAGAAAACAGTTTGAAGGATTTATTAATATTAAAACATAGTTACCAAAATATATCCGGGTTTATATCAAATTCTATTTGACTACGAGTATATTTTTGTTTATTTTTACTTAGATATATCGAATCCGTATAACAACTATTTTGACATTAACCAAAACCTCTTTGTTCCAATTATTAAGGAAGTAATGAAGTAAACTAGTCCGACAACAAACGTTGTATATAATATTTCAGTCTATTTTTGGACGTCTATCTTTAGAATTGAGATGCGTGCCGTTCCGTCCAGGTGGTTGAAAAATTTATCTTTCAATTAATTAGGAAAACAGCTGTTTTATGGATGTTTGTGTGTCAGTGGAAGTGTGTTTGTTGTATTAACAAAGACGAACGGTTACAATGAAATATTTTTACTATTTTTGTAAGTGTTACTGGATTAGATGTGAAGAGAGATTAACGGCTCACATAAGAAAGTGGATTGTATATAGAAAGTCTTTTAGATTGTTTTAATATTTACGAGTGTTATATTTACATAGTGTAACAAAATTCATATGTTTAAATAGTAAATCGTTTCTATGGAGACTTTCCACGATAGGGCGGTAGTTATTAGAAACCTATTGATTCCCTTTTTTAAAATTCGTTGTTAACACTCGAGTGCAAAATCTCAGGTTGACAGTCAGATTTTTATGTATTTTTTCGTTGTTATATAAAAACTTATTTGATTTCTTTTTAATTTTATTTTATGTTTTATTAGCGATAACTTTTTTTCTCATTTGAATCTTATTTAGATGATTTTTGCCAACAACAACAGTCTTACACAAATTTTTTATTAGTAATGTGAAATAGTGTCTTAAATTAAACAGCATTATTTTAAGTATTCGTTATATCGCAAATTATTTGGGAATTTCTTACAGGTCAGTGTTTAATGTAGTACAACAATTTTCGGATTACAGGACAATACACCACAGGATAGGTCAATGTAGGCAGAGAACCACAAATAAATAACCACCAGTTAAATATCGCTTGATTCGATTGCAATTGTTACGTGATTGTACATTATCAGCACCAGTACTTGTTAAACGGTTAAATGGTGTCCAATATGAATCAATCAATTAATATGAATTAAGGATCAGAATACCTGTCACGGGATCTCTATTAACAGCTATAACACTTCGTTTCAGATCATCTTAATTATGGTGTTGAAAAAGGGGGTGCGGTGCTCTTCACGGATAAATAAAAATTTAACGGATATTCATCAGATAGGTGGTCTAGGACTTGGAAAAGAGCTGATAAACGTTTCCAGTAATGTTGTTTTACTCCCAGAGTTCAGTTTGGTGGAGGTGGTTTGTGAGCAGGTGTTTCCGTAGAGCAGCGGTCGGGGAACCGGGGTAAATTACCCCAAATGGGGTAAAAATGAAATTTTTGGTCGTAAAAATGAAACTTGTGAGTAAAAAGTATATATTTTAATTTGATTTTTTATAAAGCTGTTTTGCATGCACCGAAATTTTTTTGTATTATTTGTGAAAGATAAATTACATTTTCCTACTATCCTTTGTAAATTTTTTATATGCCCTGGGAGGAATTTTAAACCCCAAAACCCCCCCTGGGTGCGCCACTGCTGCGCAGTAAAGCACAGCCCCGAGCCCCGGCTACCTGCTCAGTCCCTCAGTCCGTGCCTTACAGTCAGAATACAAATACATTGACGAGTCAGAGAGTTATAGTTAGTTGCTGACAATTATTAATCATCGATATATCTACCAAGGTAAGCCGCAATTTGAAAATTTAATTTAATTATTTTACAATTATTATTTTCTGTCTCCTTCAGATGGCAGCAAATAGAAGAAAAAGAAAATATCAAGACGAATTCCTTAATTACGGTTTTACACAAATAGAAGACAATGGTACAATGAAACCACAGTGTGTTGTATGTATGAAGGTATTGACTTTAGAATCTTTCAAAAAAAGTCAACTGAAGAAACATTTAGATAATTTGCATTCACACCTGTCTTCCAAACCGCGAGAATACTTTGCAAATTTAGAAATATGTGTTAAAAGACAAAGATTGAATAGCAACTTGTTTGGTACATTTGATTAGCGTTTAGCATCAAGGGCTAGCTTTGAAGTAGCCTGGTTGATTGCTCAAAATAAGAAACCATACACTATTAGTGAAGATTTGGTTAAACCAGCTGCTGTAAAAATGACAGAGATTATGTGTGGTCAAAAAGAAGCGAACAAACTGAATTCAGTGCCCCTGTCTGCGAGAATTGTGAAATTGTGAAAGAACGAATTTCTATATTAGCAGAAAATGTGAAGGAACAAGTTATTTTCTCATTAAAACAGGCTAAATATTTTGCTATTCAGCTTGATGAGACAACTGATTTTAGTAACAATTCACAGCTAATGGTATATGTTCGCTACAAAGGTGCAGATAATTTTGAAGAGGAATTGCTGTTTTGTTCTCCTCTCGAGTTAAGATCTCGTGGAATTGATGTCTACAATAAAGTAAATGAATACTTCAATGCGCAAAGTTTAAAATGGGAAAACTGTATTTCAGTATCGTTGGATGGAGCTTCAGCTATGCTGGGCCATATTAATGGTTTTTCGGCTTTCGTAAAAAAAAAATAACCCAAATATTGAAGTTATAATTGTATGATCCATCGCCAGGCCCTTATGGTCAAATATTTAGAACCTACACCGGAAGCCGTCATGCATGATGTCATCAAGATTGTAAATTTTATCAAGGGACATGCACTAAACACGCGGCTATTTCGTGAATTATGTCAGGACGGTGAAGCCGAATATACGGACCTACTTTATTATACAGAAGTAAGGTGGCTCTCTTGCGGAAATGTACTAAATCGAGTATGGACTCTCAAAACTGAAGTGGAAATTTTTATGGTTGATCAAAAAAGTATTCTCGCAGATAAGTTTAAAAACTCTTCCTGGGTTGCATATCTCGCATATTTAGCTGACATTTTTAAGAGTATAAGTATATTAAACAAAGAATTGCAAGGAAAGAATACTAATATCATTTCAGCGAGAGAAATAGTGTCAGCGTTTGGATTAAAGCTGCAATATTGGAGTCAGAAAGTAGAACAGAACAAGATAGCTTCTTTTTCAAGGTTAGCTTTGTTTTTAGAAGATTGCGAAAATATTACTTTTGCTGACATCAAGGATACAATTGTAAGACATCTTATCAAACTCAGAAAGCGGTTTTCAGATTACTTTCCAGATCTTGATATACAGATGTCAGTTGGATTGTAGATCCTTTTAAATGTGAAATTGATATGATACCAGAAGAACCTTCTGGTTTGGCAGAAGCAATTCTTGAACTTCGATCTAATACTGAAGCACGTATTCAATTTGAGAGTAAACCAAATCTGTCGTCTTTTTGGATATCAAAAGCTGCAAAGGCTTTCAAAATTGCACATGAAGAGGCGGTTAAAAAATTGCTGCCATTTGGAACAACATATTTGTGCGAACAAGGCTTTTCCACTCTGGTGAACAGAAAAACGAAGAACAGAAATCGATTAAACGCCGAAGACTGTATTCAAATCGCTCTTACATCAAAAAGTCCCAATTTTGAAGCAATTGTATTGTAACGCTTGCCGTGCTACAATAATATATACAAGGCCAGAATCGCTCGTTGTCGAAGAGAATAGGGCGGGGTTATAGAAACTATATCGTATTTTAAATTCAAGCACAATTAGATAATATGAAATTATTATTTATTATTGGACGCCACCCCTGGTTTATCCTCGAAGGGGAAGAGCAAAAAAAAAAAATTAAGATTTATTGAAAGTTTACAAGAAAACTATTCTTTATTATTTCTTAGTAATGAACAAAAAGAAAACATTAAAAGTTACGTCATCCCAAAGGGATTCCAAAATATTATTTTATGTTAACATTATCATAAACAAAAAATCTTTGTATCGTATTAAATTAAGAATTGGTTATAAAGAAAATGAATGTATATAATATATACTAACCCCAAATTTCGAAATTTGTTTACATTGAAAATAATATAGCTATTTATCAACTCTGAATAATGAAGAAAATAAACCTTTAAATAAATTTAGAACACTTCACTATATTTTCATTTCTTTTTGAGTTCATAATCATTTCCGTTGTCTTGAAAATAGGTATAATAAAAATTGGTACAACCTTAAGCTGCTCTGTTCTCTTCTTATTTAATCAGTCACCAAATTGATTCAGCTACGTACTATATCAAATCACCACCATCCTAGATAAGAGGGGTTAGGGATTCCATAAAAAGATACTGCTACTGGGCCATGATCTGGAATAACTCCATAGCAATACTATCTTGCGACGAGTATTAGAAATATAATATCAGCATTATAGCCTCTCCAATAAGGGTCTAAAAAAATAAATATCTATCTGAAATATGGACAAGAAAAGGATTTATTTGCTCACCTCTGAATTGAGACCCACTTTGGAAACACGTCTTAACGGTTGGACGGTCTTAACAGAAAAGAGCGAAGCGCTATCATGGCGCCTGAATCTGGAAATTGGGCGTGAGCGACAAGTTGAAAAATATGCTCATCTACCGGATATATTTGGGAATTACAGAAGAATCCTTGAGTCGGCTACAGGTAGGTACTTGACAGATAGATGGAGCTATTAGTTTTATTTAAAAAAAAATTATTGAAATTTATAATGATTTTCTTTTATCTTTTGAAACGGTTACACAGCCCTCCCCACGATTTCAACTGGGTACCAGCGTGGAATCGGACTCGGCATGGTGGCACACCATACTAACCTTTTCAAAAGTGGAAATAGATATACGGAGAGGTAAGACAAACAGAATGGACAAATGTAGCTACAATCTGGACTCACAGAATCCTTCTTTCACAACTCACGTGGTAACAACTCAAAGATTTCAGAACAAAGCGAAACAGAACGCATAGAAATGACTCAACTATAAAAATGTAAACAAAAAAAAATTGCATGCTCACTCTCAAAATGCATAGGGTATTTCACCTATAACCAATATCATGAACAAAGCGGAATAAAACAAAACATATCTACAAATCATTATTTGAGACCAAATGCTCGCATTCAATCGAAACAATATAATTAAGATATTATTATTTGAAATTTCATAAGTAATATAAAGCAAAACATACTAGTGTTGTCACCAAGATACAAAACAGATAATTTACTGCGTAGTCGTTATGAGACCTAACACAATAAAACACAAAAAAAAATAATGTTATCGTTTGATCGGAAGCGTAGAGTCTTTCATCTATGACTTAATCCACGAATAACATAAGAATAATAATACAATCGTATCATTAACGCCATAAGATACAAAATACAAATGTGTCATCGTTTGTTCGGAAGCATAGAGTCTTTCATCTATGACTTAATCCACGAATAACATAAGGTAATAACGCAGCGCGTCATTATAGACACATTTAGAAATACACAAATAAAAGGAAAGAGTTACTAATAGTTCAAAATTGGGTACATTAAAGTTCTACAAAGACAAGCCTTAATAAGTTTACTGGGAAAGGTAGACATCAGAATTTCTGTAAGACACATCTATATTTAGAAACAAAAAAAGCTGATGTTTAGTTATTAGTATGACAACTAGAATTTGTGATAACTAACGTGTATCATCCGCCTATAATAGGGACAACATCGGTAGGTCAACTTCGGGTTGGGTTAACTTCGGGTAGGGTCTAAATAATTCTAGATTACATAACTAAACAAGTATTGGAGAACTAAAAAAGTTTCCTGACGCGGGAGGCTGTTATTCTAGATTTATTACTGAAATAAAATTATGAATGGCTTATCATTCCGACGAGTCAACTAGCGGGAATCCGCTTACTTCATCCCTAGCCTTCCTCAGTGTCTGGCCATTCAGAATATAGGATGTCAGACAGCAATAATCTTTTCAAACATTATTTTGGGGGGTTTCGAATAGAGAGTCGAAATTCTAAGGTCTTCACACTAAGAGTAAAACTTAGGCAAAATGAACAGATACTATAATGAACTATCATTGGTAACTAGACAGAGGAATCTTGATATCCTTGGTATAGATACCAAAAAAATTACTTGGATTTATAAATCCGTAAAATAAGATAAATTGAATTTTGTATCCACTTGAAGACAACTAAAGGTATGTACAATTTATTGTAATATAAACTAACATAAGCATAAAAATATCACATTTTACCAAGGCATTCTAAAAATAAAATGAGATTAAATTTTGCAAACACCCTTAAAATCAATATAGGTTCTTGGTCGGGGTAGCACAAACTCAAGATCTCGATCAATACAAACTAGAGAGAAAATAATACCGAAGTAGAATAAGATAAGATAAAAATAAAATTTATGTCGAAAAGAAATACGACATATATACATATATATAGACATATTGAACACAATAAATGATCAATATTATAATTATAAAAAGTAAAACAGTTCAACGAACTGGGGTGCGAGCCAAACTGAGTTGCTCTGGAGATCGACGTGCGGAGTCTCCTACACTACTTCCAGAGGCTCGTCTCTTTGCGACAACATCTGAGATACACAAAATGATTAATTGGAATAGGGATAGGTCCACTAATCCACTTGACTATAGCAGGATGCTCCCTGACTAATAGTCAACACCACCGACATAAAACAAGGGTTGTCGAGACAGCTCAAAAAAAAATTGAAACGTGTCAACTTCCTGAAGGGAAAGAAGCACTAAGGGACAGATTTGCCGAAGCAAAGTGGTATTCAATGTACTAAGTACTAGGGTATCAGTGCTGTACTGACCCCACGCCAAAAAAATTTGGAAAGGAAACGAATCCTCTCCAGGATAAAGTTCGCGTACTCTTCCTGTACACGGGCCACGGAGGGGTTGAATAGTCGCTGGAGAAGGTAGCAAAGATTAAGTACGCAAAGGCGTAAAGGGAAACAACTAAAAAATTAAAAATTAAGAATGGACTAAACATTTTAGAAGAAAGGTATTAAAAATTTAAGAAAACTGATTTATTCGGTTTCAGACAAATCTGAATTATCCGTCGAAACACTGACTGGTTGATAAGCTTTTAGGTCTAAATAAAACAATAAAAAATAAACAAAAATCACGACATATTTACATGCAAAATTAAACTGGATGCTCGATTTGATGAATCGACATCAGGTACAGTTCGTTGGCTATTAGGTACAACGACCAATGGCAGATTTCTATAAATATGGCTCTAACCTAACCAAAAGTGTGGAACAGACCAGTGTTAAAGTTTCTGGGAGCGAAAAGAGGGATGCTTCCAGCTCAACAAAGGCGGGTGGCCAACTAAGTAGTCTTAGCAAGCTTCGCTATGGTTATCCACTAGGTAGACAACCTAAATAGCATCAAACAATAATAAAGTTGACTATGACAGTCAAGCAATGAATGAATTTCCAACCACTGGTTGAAAATTGAACTAACGCAAAAGAAGAAAGACAGGATGGCCAATAGTTCCATAAGAATATCCTCTGGGATTGATCACAGTGGAAAATTTCCAAGCAAGAAGACTTCCAGAAGGACAAAAGAAGAAAATAAATCCAAACCGTTAATACACAATCTTGGAGAAGAAGAAAGAAAGGGGGTATATGGCATACAAGCCACAATCGGTACACAAACAGTTCAGTCTAAGACTGATGTTTCCAAAAGAAACAAAAAAAACCGTAAGAGTCTTCCACGAAACAAAACTTGCGATAAAACTTAAAAGGAACGGAAGAATCATTACAATCTTCCAAAGAAATAGGAAAATATTACAGTCCATCATCAGTAATAAAAAAATCATGATGTTGGATGTAACACACCACAACAATAAAAAAAGGTTGAACAGTAAAACATTTTTGACACCTAATTGAATCCAATATGGTCGTCATACAAATCACAAAGAAATGTTTACCATTCTTTAGCAGAACTCCAATAGAGTCAAAATAATATAAACTTTTCATTCTCAGTGGGTCATTTAACGGTAGTACCAGAACTATTTCAATTGTTAAACAAACGTGGTCTTAACGTCGACATAAAGATAAAAGGTAAATTCACAATTAATAGGCGGCAGCGGGTTGTTTCACCTCTGTTTATACAAAGAGTCACAATAGACAACAGCAAACTACTTCAACCTCACTTGTGCCATATCATGAACACAAAATAATAAATGAAAGCTTTTGAGCCTTAGCCAAAAGTCTCAAAGCAAAAAGATATATGTGGTCTAATAAACTATTAGAAGACCGCAAAAATGTCAACGACAAAAAAAGAAAGCTGCTGCGTATACAACAGTCTGACATCACACAAATAACTCAAGATACAATAATACAGGTCACGTGCCTGTACGTCCTACAGGACATCTCGAGAAAAAAAAGGTAAAACCACAAATAACAATAAATTCCAGTACCAAAAACATACTTCTACTACATCTGACCACACAAAGACATAAAATTAACATAACAGAAGGAAAATAACAATATTTCCGCTCTATATTCTCAACAAAGACGCCTTAGGCAGAGAGAAACGAAGTCATATCATTACTTCCTTATACATGCAAAACAAAAGAACAATGGACTGTAAAATATAGAAAGCATTTTCCTTTTCAGGAAATAAAATTTTCTTTTCAAAGTACGAAAAAGTTAAACTATGAAAAAATAAATTTTTAAAATAAACGAAAACAAATTAAAAAGAAAATTTAACAGATAACAGATATTATATCAAAAACACCCAAAAAAGTATTCTGCAAAAATCCAGATAACACATTTTAAAATTACGTAGGTCGGGACAGCCTGTATATAGGTATAATTCCCAGATGTGTGCCGCAAATAAAAACCATGAATCAAGGTTAAGAAATAAAATTCACTTAATTGATTCTTCAAATAAGAAACGCTAAGAGCCATTTCGTTTATTTAAAATAAACACATTGAGGAATATAATTATTATGGTTCTATCAACAAATAAGACTGAACTGCAAAGAAAGCCATCGTTTAGATACGAATTAATTTATGGACATAAACAAAATTTCTCTAACATGGAATTTTTATTTTAGACGAGTCTGTAAATACACAAATTAATATCGTTCGCATTAAGAATACCGACAAAAAGAAATTAAGCAGTGAATGTTTACATCACATCATTCCAAATACGTTTTATTTTGATCTCAGAAGGTAACGGAAATATTTCTACGTAATTTTACGAAGACTAAAAACAAATACATATAAATACTTTGCAAAAAATTCTAAAATAGTAGCAGTGTTGATTTAATGAAAAATTGGATAAAACAAATACACAATTTAACCAAAAAAATGGTTCAAAACATACAGACTTAATTAACCACATATACAGGGGGGTACAAAACAACTAATAATATTGAAAAAAAACTGAAGATACAGGAATATTCAAAAGCCCCACACGCTTGGCGACATTTTGTAACGATAACACAAATAGCGCAAATTTAAAACATGCCCCACGTCGGAGGGCGCCATTTTGTAACGCTTGCCGTGCTACAATAATATATACAAGGCCAGAATCGCTCGTTGTCGAAGAGAATAGGGCGGGGTTATAGAAACTATATCGTATTTTAAATTCAAGCACAATTAGATAATATGAAATTATTATTTATTATTGGACGCCACCCCTGGTTTATCCTCGAAGGGGAAGAGCAAAAAAAAAATTAAGATTTATTGAAAGTTTACAAGAAAACTATTCTTTATTATTTCTTAGTAATGAACAAAAAGAAAACATTAAAAGTTACGTCATCCCAAAGGGATTCCAAAATATTATTTTATGTTAACATTATCATAAACAAAAAATCTTTGTATCGTATTAAATTAAGAATTGGTTATAAAGAAAATGAATGTATATAATATATACTAACCCCAAATTTCGAAATTTGTTTACATTGAAAATAATATAGCTATTTATCAACTCTGAATAATGAAGAAAATAAACCTTTAAATAAATTTAGAACACTTCACTATATTTTCATTTCTTTTTGAGTTCATAATCATTTCCGTTGTCTTGAAAATAGGTATAATAAAAATTGGTACAACCTTAAGCTGCTCTGTTCTCTTCTTATTTAATCAGTCACCAAATTGATTCAGCTACGTACTATATCAAATCACCACCATCCTAGATAAGAGGGGTTAGGGATTCCATAAAAAGATACTGCTACTGGGCCATGATCTGGAATAACTCCATAGCAATACTATCTTGCGACGAGTATTAGAAATATAATATCAGCATTATAGCCTCTCCAATAAGGGTCTAAAAAAATAAATATCTATCTGAAATATGGACAAGAAAAGGATTTATTTGCTCACCTCTGAATTGAGACCCACTTTGGAAACACGTCTTAACGGTTGGACGGTCTTAACAGAAAAGAGCGAAGCGCTATCATGGCGCCTGAATCTGGAAATTGGGCGTGAGCGACAAGTTGAAAAATATGCTCATCTACCGGATATATTTGGGAATTACAGAAGAATCCTTGAGTCGGCTACAGGTAGGTACTTGACAGATAGATGGGGCTATTAGTTTTATTTAAAAAAAAATTATTGAAATTTATAATGATTTTCTTTTATCTTTTGAAACGGTTACAGTATCGAACATGAAACAATATCATTTTTCCAAAACGTGAAGGAAGAATGTTTTCAATTATTCTTTTTTTATAATTTTTTTAATTCTAATTTTTGTTAGTACAACCATTATTATTATTACAATTTGTTACAGTACCGCAATGGGTTTTAATTTTTTATATCTTATTATTGTTATCTATTATTATGTCATGTATTTCTAGGTATCATAGAAATTGAATAAATGATGTTTATTTATGTTTTAGTTATTGTTTTCTGTTCAAAACTATCATGGGGACTATAATATGAATAATGCTAAAAAGAGGCCTTATTTTTGCTTTTTTGTTTTTTGCCTTGGGTAATATCAACTTACACAAAAATGTTTTGGCGTAATGATTAAAAAAGTTCCCCGACCGCTGCCCTAGAGGCTTACACAGAACTTGTTACAATTCAATGGGGCATCTTAAACGTTGAAAGGTATATTGAACAATGCTTGGAAGATCACGTAGTGCCATTTGCCCCATTTTTTGAAGTAAACTTTCCTTTGATGCAAGAGCATGCTCGTCCACACAGTTGAAAAATAACATGGGAATACTTGGATAAAATTGAAATTCCTTTATTACCATTTTTTCCTAAGAATTGACTTAAATCCAATAGAGTATGCATGGGTAAGCCGTTAATATAATGGAAGTTTGATGCGATAGAATCACCTCTGAAATTTTGACGGGAGTTTTTAAGTGATAAATACGTATCATTAAGTGATAAAATTAAGAGAAAAATACTAATTATCTACAGGATATTCATATTTTCCAATTTTAGATCTAACTCAATAAATATTGGACAAAGAAAAAATGTTCACTTTTGGTAAACAGTCACTTGAGGATATCTCAATACCGACATACTTTCAATACGTATGAAAATCAAATTTCACTTATGTATTTCCATGGATTAGAAGAGCTTTTTTCAAAATATAATACTACCTTTTTTTATGGACAGTAATTTAGATACTGTCGCTTTTTAATCATTTATACGGCATAACTGGCCACATTATCAGTTTTACTATACAGATGGATCTAAAGTACAAATCAAAGTAGGATGTGCATTAATTAATATTCAAAGTGAATTTAAAAGATTATTGAAAATGCCAGCTGAATCATCGATATAAACTGCTGAAATGACAGCGATTTTTCTTGCATTAACGCATATTTATATAGTAACGAACCCTACAGCTGCATAATATTTACAGACAGTAAGAGTGTCCTCGACAAACTAAGAGACGTACATAGGTCCAAACAACTAAATCATATAGAACTAAAAAGTATTACTATTTACAATAAAATTACAAATTTAGGAAAGATCATTATTATGTCATGGCAAACATATTATCGAAACACGAGAACTGGAAAAAATTCCAAACTAATGCAGCCTGAAATACCCATAAAAAGATGGTTTCATACTCTACCAAATCGCCATTTCATAAGAGTTATAAACAGATTAAGATCTAATCATGTGCCTACCCCCTTCATATGTACAGGTTGGGTCTCACGAAGTCACATAATTGCAATTGTGGAAAAGAAGGGAACCTATTACATATTTTCCTTGAATGTTCCCACGAATCAGTAAACATAAACAAATTTTATGATAATCTTATTATATGAGAAATTCCACTTCCCGTCTACTTGAACAATTTGATTTTCTCTAGAGATATCAATATATTAAAAACGATTTACGAACATATCAAAAACTGTAAATATAAATTGTAGCTTCAAAACTCACCCTAACATTTAAGTAAATAGTGTATTATATTATAGCAGAAAAAAATATATTAAAGAATTAAAAAAAAAAAAAGGAAGATGTAAACTTCCGAGATATTGCATCGAGTTATGTCTCAGCGTAGGGGAAAAAATTGTAATTTATTAAAAATTGTATGGATGTATGTTTATTTAAAAAAAAATTCAAAAATACAGAACAATTCCTCTGATTGTAAAAATTGTAATAAAAAAAACAATAATTGTATTTATATGAAATTATTTTAAAACGGGAAGTGCGTCAAACATTTAAACACATTATTAAATATTGTTATTAAGGGAGTGGACATTTATGGCTTTTAAATTTTGACAATCGCTGCAAATCGAATCGTTTATTAACAAATATTCTTTTAATTTTTTGTAATTTAGCTTTCATGTAGTTTTCCATTTAAACCTGCTTAGAGTAAATATAAATGATGACTAGAAATGAATTGATCGAGAGTAGTGAATCGATGTGAAGAACAGCTATTTTATGACGCTACCTGTCACGACGTAATCTTGTGGTACTAGTTTCGTGACGACAACATCTTGTGGGACTAGTTTCGTGACGGCACTATTTAGTGGCGCTAGTTTTGTAAAGAAAAAAGTAATACAATGCCAGTATAGAAGCTCCGCTTCAAAAATTCTCTTATTGCTGCTAGTTTGTCACACTTTTTCGCTCTTCTGAGTAGTTTTATCATCAAAATGCAAATTTCTCTATAGAAATCTAAACTTTTCTAGGGACATAGTTAACCGGTCTATCTTCATTGACATCTCAAAGGTCAGTAGCGTGTTGGTGGTTACGCTTGATCGCAGCTGATATGTGCACTAATCCCAGAAATGCCTTTAGCTCAGTTATGTCTTTAGGGCGCGCTATTTTAAAGATCTGCACCTACTCGTTTAGTAAAATATATTTATTGGTATTTTCTATATATTAATAAACTACAAATTTCAAGTTCTTCTGTTTTTTTTTTGTAACTCCCCTCACATAAGGCACTCGCGTTACAAGATTTTGGGCACAGGTACGTACAGCTGTTTAAAAGTAAACATGCTTATTCCATCTGATAATATTATCTTTGAAGAGAAAGTGGGGAATTCTGTTTGATGTAATTCTTCCTCAGTATCAGTATTGTGGTCTTGTGCTTTTAATTTGTCATAAACAAGGCTTTCGTCATCTTCATTTTCTTGTATTTGTTGATTGTCAGATTCATCCTTTCACTCATTCCATTGCATTTAAATTCTTTCCTGTCTTCTTCCATAATCTACCATCGCCATGAAAAATATGCTGTAATAAAGACTTACGTTATTTTACTAAAATTTTATAATAGAAAAATAACAGGGGGAAAATGCAGAAATGCACACACTTTGTCAACATCTCTATAATATTGTTCTGAAGCTATTTTCTTGTGGCATTTTAAAGTAATTACTATTTAAATGAAAAGAATAATGAAAAGATAAACGACGCGTCATTCTAAGAAACTACTGCGATACACCTCATTTGGATCGAAACGGATCAGGAAAGCAGTTTTCGGCCAATTTCGGAGCTCAGAGACCATAGGTTTACAACACAGAGTTAAACTAATTCGTTAACATTGCAAAATCTTATATTGCAAAAATGAGAACATCAAGACGACTCCAAAAATATAAAAATATAACAAAGTTCATTCGTTCACTAAAATAAAACAAAAAATTTATTTCACCCTGTCAGTTTGGATGGTTTTCTATATTTGATAATATTTTTAAAGTATGTTTTTAACTATGATCCAAATTTTACGTAATACTTTTTTTTGCGCATCTCTTACGACAAGTGTGTAATTGAACTTCCTCGCAATAATGCTTCAACTTGTCTGTATTCGTTAAATTATTTTTGGTCTTATATAAAATACTTTTGCTTGTCTGGTTTGTAATTTCTGTTCTGCTATTTATTCTTTAATCTCGATATCATAGAAATATTCATTTTCAATCAATAGTATATTTACTATTTTATGGTTAATTATCAAATTACGAGGATAATAAATTATTAATACCTTGGTTTTCCTGGTAATTTTGTGTTTAGGAAAAATGCATGAAATGTTTAAAACGGAACATTTTGAATGTTCTTTCTACGTCACGACGATTTAAAATATCATTAGCGCGAAATCCCAATTTTAAAACATTTTAATTTTCGGAAATTGCGTTTAAATCACTCCGTCAAAAGTTTATCGAATTCGATTGGGTCTTTAATGTTCGTTTTAGAGTGCCATTCTTCATTATTTCTAGACAGACAAGAATAAAACCGCTTTTGGAATTAGACATTCTTTCACATAATGGTCCCAATGAAAGAAATAATGGAGCTGCAAAACACAAAGACGTACTACAAAATTTTAATACTCATAATAATCATAAAACTTTTGTGACGTTAATATTAAAAAAAAACATAACGGATTTTTTCCGTGTTTACTACCCACATTATTTTTTATTGCCATGGAAAATATTTAATTAGGTACTTTTATAGAGAAAAATTTTATAAAAATTTTCGGGCAGTATATTAAAAATATGACGATGATAATGATGATGATGATGATAATGTGTTTAGTATTAAAACTGGTCCATTTGCCACAGATTTTTTTAAGATTTATGTTATATTTAAGAATTAGAACTTGAGTGTAACATATTTATATTATATACAGGGTGTTTCAAAAAGGTATGTCATAAATTAAATCACGCATTCCGGGGACAAAAATAAATTGATTGAATCCAACTTACCTTAGTACAAAAGTGTACACAAAAAAAGTTACAGTTCTTTGAAGTTACAAAATAAAAATTGTTTTTTTGCATTATCTCCTAAACTACCTGACATTTTGTAATAAAAATGTACCCGTTACTTTCTTTTTCTGAAAGCATTTTTCATACAAAAGAAACAACAAAATCTAAGCGCACCGAAAAATTTTAAGGGAGTTGTGCAGTCCTAAATCTCTCCAAACATTTGAGTACGTTCAAATCAAATAAAGTTTGTGACATAAGTTTAACATATTATTTATAAATCTTTTTTGCCTCCTATGACTTTTACGAAAAACTAGTTTTTTCCTAGTTGGCCATAAAATTACAATTAGTTTCTACGGATACAATAATTACAAACAGTTGCATTAATAATGGTCAATAATTTAGTGTGTGAATAAGATTAATATTAAAAAATTTTGATATTACAATGGCCTACAAATTTCAGGAAATGGCAGATATGCATTTAATTTTGGGTAAGTTGGATAAGATTAAATTATGATTTCAATAAACTATCGGGAATATCGTAGGTGAATGTCAAAGAGAGAGTGTAGCAGCAGCGAAGCCGTTATGCAGTAAAATACCTCAATCGAAATACACCCGATAAACGATTATTTCTAACCAATGATCGTCGTTTACGGGAAACGGGTACATTCAAACCGCAAGTTGCTGGCAATAGTGGTCGTCCAATTATGGATGCAACTGATGAAGACATTTTAGAATTAATTGAAGAAGTTCTTTAGGGAAGAACAAGTACAAGGGTAATAGCTACTCAACTAAATGTTCGTCATGTAAGGGTTTTGAGGCGTTAGAAGGATCAGCTGCTTAAAACCTATCACTTAAAAACGGTTCAAGAGTTATTGGTTGAAGATGATCCTAAAAGGATTGGATTTTGCGATTGGTTGTTAATGGAAAACACTCGAAATGTTAATTTTATTAGAAATATTTTGTTTACCGACGAGGCTATCTTTAGTAGAAATGGAATAACAAACCATCATAACAAGCACATTTGGGCCGACGAAAATCCTCACGCCAAAAAGACAACTCATCACCCAAGGACTTTCAAAGTTAATGTTTGGGCAGGAATTGTGGATAACAATTTTGTAGGCCCAGTATTACTTCCCAACAATCTAAATGTGATAATTATTTGCAGTTCTTGGCAAACGATTTACTAAAGTATTTGATAGAAGTAAATATTGCAATAAGGCAAAATATGTGGTTTCTACAAGGTAGCGCTCCACCGCATTACAGTAATGAAGTCCAGGAATACCTTTGCAGACAGTATCCTGGTCGGTGGATTGGAAGGGGTCGTGACGCACCTATTTCTTGGCCACCCAGAAGTCCAAGTCTTAACCCCATGTACTTTTGCTTTTGGGGGTTTATAAAAGAGAAAGTGTATTCTGTAACAATCGAGGACGAACAACAATTAAAGGTTAGAATAATTGAAGATGCAAATCAATCTCGTCAGAAAAATATAATTTTTTAGAGCATTCGGTTTTCGTTATTAAAACGATACCGAATGTGTGTTGAAGAAAATGGGGATCATTTTGAATATTTATTGTAATATCATATTTATAGAGGTTAAAGACATTTTTTGTACTTGTTACTTCATTTAATAGCTTAAATGAAGTTGCACGTAATTTTTTAAAAAGGTTAATGAAAAGGGCCGTAACTCACTAAAAACTGTTTTTTGAAAAAAGTGATAACAGGCAAAAAATTTTAAAAATAATGTGTTAAACTAAAGATGCTACAAAATTCATTTGATTTGAATGTACACAAAAGTTTGGGGGGATTTAAGGCTGCACACTCCACTTAAATTTTTTCTGTGCGCTTAGGTTTTGTTGTTTTTTTTTTATAAAAAATGCGTGATTTAATTTATGACATACCTTTTTGAAACACGTGATATTTATTTTTAAGTGAATTTTTAAAAATATAGTATTTGATTTTTTGAAGATGTTATTAAATTCTAATTTATAAGTTGTAACGTTATAAACGTCACATTTTTATTAATTTATATTTAAATAATTATTTCATTTTAATTTCTTTATTAATTTATTAATTTCTTTATTAATTTATTAATTTCTTTATCTTCAGTTTAATTTTTACTATTTTTTATTGTACAAAATAGTTGGCGCCCTCTGTTTTTCTCTTCTTCATATGTCTTTATTTTCTTTTTCTTTCTGTCGGGTATAGCAACATCCTATGACATCTGTGCTAACTTCATTCAGTCTCCCACTTTCTGTCAAAATAATTTTTCTGTAATGGGATTATTTTTTGCCTCCTTTTGAAATTTATAAAAGAAGGCAAAAATTATTATAAGACTCATTTTTGTGGTCTACAAATTCTCTTGGGGTAAGTACTTTCATTGTGATATTTATTCTATAATTCTGACCGCATTTCCAATATTTTGTAACCATGCTTTCTTTTGAAATGTTAACTCCAAAATTTAATCAGGACATACAGCCACGTGCGACTGCAGCTCTCCAGAAGCCACAACTTAATTGGAGGACCTAAATGGCTAGAACACACAAACAGCCCATCTAAGCAATAAGTAGCACTTATTAACTGTTAAGCTTTGGCAGGTTAATTATTGTTTTCTATTCCTTTAAATAAATATGTTTGGTTAAAATTTGTCTTATTTGCTATCAACTGAGAACTCAAGTTCAATCCCTAGTTTAAGACAAGACGAACTCACCCTTGAGATACTGAGCTAGGCAATGCATAGACGATAAGCTCCCATGGTTGATTGAAATATTATTTTTACAATAGTACTTCAATTCTCTTTGGTAGTCTTATCGTTACAAAGTGGTTTACAGAATTTATTGATAATGTGACGGTTAGTCATTGATTTCCAATACAGCATGTGCTAATGTTAAAGAGTTTTTAATTTACCAATAATTGTTTACTAGACTTTGTTTGGATAATTTATACAGTATACTTAGTAAGCCACTTAGTGGTTGCCAATAAATTTCTATGATTTTCTCATAGCATTTCATTACTTTCAGCAAGTATTGATATATATGGTGTTGATTTTGTAGCATCCATCAAATCTGAAACTTTTATTTTTTTTTTCGTCTTTATAGAGGGGGGGTCTGGAATCTTCAAAAGACATCTCAGTCCAGGACGTCGCCTGACTAACTTTAGTGCAGGATTCGTTCTTCGTACTCCCGGCGATAGTTTCCGAGGTACTTTAAAATGCCCTCTCGTCGCCGAGTCTACGCCGAACGCCTACCTGCTAAACCAGACCCTCCTCTGTCATCCAGCGATCTGGAAGCAGAATGGCCGCTGTAAGGCCGGCATCACTTCCGAATCACTACCTGTATTCATTCATTCTCCATTCATACACATCCACAGTCTATTCATCAGCAAGGAGGTTCCCTGTCTCCCAGGTAGCGCGTAGAAGACACTCATCGCTCCTAGTTCGGCATTATTTCCAGATGGGCATTTGCTCCTTCCCCACAGTCTGACTCACGCAGTCCAACCCATACAGTGGGACCCACTTTTCTAGCTTCATCTTTCAGCATCATTCACTCTTACCTTGAGCGTTGGTTTAGCAGTTTTTCTTCCTCTTCCTTTTTCTTGATCACTGCACGGATATAGCTGTGTATGTTAGTCCAAACTAATTTATTTTCAATCATTCTCTCAATCATTTCTCTCACTGTAACAAAATTCACACTTGTCCCTCTCTCCATTCTGTTTCTTTCCACTATCCATCTGCTGCAATCTAACATCGTATGTGTCACAGTGTCCGAGTATCCACAGTATAGGCATTCATCTGTATCAGCCTTTCCAATCCTATAGAGGTAGGCCCTAAAACACCCGTGACCTGTGAGCACCTGCGTCAGGAAATAATCCAGTGGCCTGTGGCCACAGTCCACCCAATCTCTTATGTTCGGGATCAGCATTTTCGTCCACTGTGCAATATCTTCCGTGTTGTTCCATTCTTCTTGCCATCTTTCAACTGACCTTTCCCTTTCCTGTCTTTTCTCGGCCACAGTAAGGTTTGGACCTCTTCTCTCATAAAGCTCTTTTCTTTCCACCGCCAAAACATGCAACGGAACACATCCAGTGATGGTCCATAAGGCTGCCGCAGACACAGTCCTGTAGGCGCATGCCACTCGCAACAGACTTGTTGTGTATACTCGTGTCATGAGACTCCTATAGGCAGTTATCTCTACCGCCTCGCTCCAGACTGGTGCCACGTAGAGGACGATCGACTGTACAACACCGTGTAAGATCCTCCTCCTTTCGGATTTTGGGTCCTCCAATGTTCGGCATCACCCCCCCAACGCAGCCGTACTATTCGCAGCCTTTCGGACTACCTCCCGCACGTGCTCTCCCCATTTTCCATTCTGGTGCAATGTCACTCATAGATAATTTACTTGTTTCTTAGGTGTTAGACATGCTCCCGCACATTTTAATTCAATATTCTTCCTGTTCCTTGTCCCTTTCAGAATGATGGCTTCGGTTTTCTCTGTCGCAAGTTTCAGTCCGTGCTGCGTCGTCCATTTCTTTACGACGCCGCCAGCGTTTTGAACCTGGTATTTGAGATCTGGCTCATCCCGGGCCACTACCAGTACAGCGAGGTCATCCGCGAATGCGAAGGGGGTTGTACCCTCTTCGTATTCACAGTGCTGCATAACCCCGTCATATGCCAGATTCCATAGCGTCGGGCCCAAGACAGATCCCTGGGGTACCCCGGCCGTCACGTCCACAATCGTGCCCTTTTCCACCATAATCCTTCTCTCGGACAGATACTCCGCCACCACATTCATCAGGTAACCAGGACATTCTCTCTCCTCCATTGCCTTCATTATCTCGTTCCACTGCAACGTATTGAGTGCATTCTAAACATCGAACAAGAGCAGAGCCGTCCAGCGATGTTCATCCCCTCTGTTGCGCAATGGTTCGAGTACACTCATGATTGCATCAATCGTGTTTTTCCCTTTACAAAAACCAAATTGCCTCCTTGATAAACCACCTGACCTCTCAATCATGTCGTCTATGCGTACTCGCAGCATCCTTTCATACAGCTTACTGATGCATGGAAGCAGACAGATGGGGCGATACTTTTCCCTAGCTTTGGGAAGCAGTAATTTATAATACTTTTATAAGCAGTAATTTATAATATATGTACTTTTAAAAGTATACGCATTTACTTTTAGTAAATGCGTATTATTTACTGATCTGTATATAACATCCATCCATCCAACTTTGGGATCAGCATCCCATCTCCTTCAAGAATCACATTTAAGGAGATTGTTGCTTTTCTCACACCTTTTTTTACATATTGGATATATTTGGATCATAGTTATTTAGGGTCCAAGATCATACCAAGATATTTATATTCACTAACAACAGGTATAACATACCCTGACAGGTTTAAAATACCAGGCGTATATATCCTATATCTTGTATGTATCATAATGGCAGATGTTTCTGGGATATAATTAGTGATGATTTTTAGTCCAATTAATCACTACTTTTACGATGTGTTCCAGATCCCTCACACAATCATCATGTGTGAAGGTGAGCATGTGTGTGTGATCATTTCGCATAACTTTGAATACATTACTGTTAAATAACACAGTCGTAAGCGTCTTTAAGTTTTAGGAAAAACCTGCTAAATATTTATTTTAAAAAAAATTAAGTTGGATGTCTGTTGCTTAGTGAATTATTGCTTCTAGTGTACCAAGACCGGATCGAATTCCCTACTAAGTGCTTGGCAAAAGATTATGGTATTCTATTGTACAGTTAAGACTATATTTGATAATTCTTTCTAAAATTTATGTTATACGAGGTAATCGCAAAATAGGATGGGTTGGTCTTTGTTGGTTATGATAAACAGCTAGTATAATTATTTCTTTAATTTTATCAATGTAATTTTCTTCCTGAAGACAATAAATAAATGTTTTCATGTCATACTAGTTTATTATTGTGTTTTTATTGCTTAGTTACCAACTACGTAATAGTGTACTTTATGCCTGCGAGGGCATAAAGTGTACTTTATGGCCTGTACGGGCGTAAGGATAAAAATATTTCGACGAGTTCGGCAAAGTATACAAGTATCACGGTTTGAGTAATGTGTTCTACATGTTTTTCTGTGATCGAGTGCTGTAATTTTTCATATTCCTTGTCGTAGGCATCTCTCGACTTATGTGGTAGTAACAGATACGTTGCTTTTTCCGCTTTTTTTTTAAAATCTGGTTAGGGATCTCAAAAATATCTTGCATTTTCACGGTTTTAGTTTGGCACATTTGAAGGCATTTACGTAGCGTAGCAACATAACACGGACAATAGAATGTCTATTAGCATAGATAAATAATATAGTATCTACTAGTAAATATATTGTCAAAATGAAATCGAATATTTGGATTTTTTAGATCATATTTATTTGTAGATGCAATACTTTACTTTACTTTTTCGTGTCTGGATCCGACTGCAGTTTTTCTGCCCTATATCGGACTACGTCTACACCCTTTGTATTTACGAGCCCTAAATTATCGAGGGTGCACTGTGATGGGCAAAGTATGCATACTCTCAGGTGCTCCACATTCTGTATTTCCCCACATTCACAAAGTGCGTCGCTGTCCGTCTTGATGCCCCATTTAATGAGGTTCTGTTTCACAGGGGCAACACCTGTGTGTATGCGATTGAGTGTCCGCCAGGTTCTCCAGTCCAGGTTCATTCCATTAGGTCGTTCTGGATGTAGGGGTAACAGTTCGGGTGGTTCAACGCTGACATGTCTCATAAACCTTTTCCTTGAATTAAGTCGGCTGATTCCTGGCGGTTCGTCAAACCCGTATAATTGGTGACTTTCATCTAAAGTTTGCCTAAAATTCTCCACATATTGTGAAGCGCATCTACGGTCGTCTGGTGATGCGAATCCAGCTATCCGGTATAGTAGGGGTAGAGGGGTAGGCTTCATATAACCGGTAATTATTCTACATGTTTCATTTAACGCTGTGGTGACTTCTTGGGCGTGTCTAGATCTACCCCAGACGGGACAAGCATATTCCCCTGTTGAGAAACATAAGGCATCGGTTGTTTTCAAGAACTGGGGGTTTGTACCTCACTTGCTCCTTACAAGTTTCCGGAGAAGGTTTTTTCTCGTAGAAACCTTTTGTCTTGTGCTCTGATAGTGGAATTTATACGTTAGTGACGGTTCTAGTATTACTCCAAGATATTTGTTGTTCCTCCCAAGAAACGTTCAGTTTTACATGCGCCAGTTGGTTGTTGAGATGGAATGCTTGTTCTTCCGTATTTTGCTCTGGAACGAGTAGGGCAGTTTTGGGTCATGTAGAAGTATCAGGTTGTTTTGTTTAGCCCACGATTCCACAATATCTCCAGTTTTATTAGTTGAAGCGTAGCCCCAATGAACATTATGACTATTAAAATCACCGAGAATGAATCTGGTTTTTTGAGAAGCGAAATTTTTTGGAGGGGAGAAAACAAAGTCTCTCCAGGGTGGTTTATACACAGATGTCACTGTGCAGGCTCCTATTTCGATGGTCGGAAATTCAATGTCGTCGTAGTTTTTCAGCTGATTTTACATCAATATCTCTTCTCAAGATGATGGTGTTTCCATGTTTTGCACTTGGATGTTCAATGATAAACTGCATTCCCTCAACGCTAGGTCTATGTGCTGATATGTCACGGTGAGTCTCTTGTGTACATAATATATCAACTTGTGGATTTTACACAGTTCAGACAAAATTTCCTGTTTATTACAAGTAATACCCTCAATGTTTATGGTCATCATTGTCAGTGTATGCTCTGAGAAGAGCCGTTGATTCTCGTTACTTTGTTCGGATCCAGTGGTGGAAGGATTGGCCGCCCGAGGGGCGTTTCCAGGGAGCGCAAGTGACATTTTGTTCTTATAATATCACTTGCATGGAGGCTCCTTCCGTGCTCCCCAGATGTAGATGTAGATGCAATAACGAACTAGTATGACATAAAAGTTTGAATGCACCGCGGGTATTAATAGATGTATATGCCCTCGGGCGACTTACAAACCCTTGGGCCGGAGGCCCTCGGGTTTGTAACATCGTCGCCCTATGGGTATAAATATCTATTTAATACCTTTGGTACATAAATAACTATTATTAAATGATTTTAAATCTTATCGGGGAGGTTGTTAATTATCGAATAAATCATTATAATCTTTCCCGTGTGCAGTAGATTTTAATATTTTTATATATGCATCCAGTTTTTCGATGTTTATAAAATTTTCGAGTAATTTGAGTATACTAAAATTAAATTTTACACGTTTTAATTGGTTTTGAACGTATGGTGGAACGAACTAGTTAAGTAACTCTTAAATTAGCTTTATTGGAAAGTATTTTGGTTAAAATGATTATTGAGTATTCTTGGGAAAGCATTTTTCCAAGTTATTTTCAAATATAGACAAATACGTTAAAGACTGTTTCCATTTTGTGAAGATACGAATTGTGATTGGAGACTATTTCAAATCTATGGTGATTTTGATAGGGATGTGGATTGTACGTGGTGA
The DNA here is from genome assembly GCF_040954645.1 of Diabrotica undecimpunctata. Taxonomy (NCBI): domain Eukaryota; kingdom Metazoa; phylum Arthropoda; class Insecta; order Coleoptera; family Chrysomelidae; genus Diabrotica; species Diabrotica undecimpunctata. The sequence continues at coordinate 100,506,054 of NC_092806.1, forward strand.
GTCATTTAATGGATTTTAGGTAATAAAGTTTGATAAATGAGGAGATTCTAAAGATAAGTCTGTGATTGAAAGACCCTCGTATGGTCTGGATATTTTAGTTGGTCTTCCTTTATTGAGTATAATTACATAAGTATTGTTTATGGCGTCAGCTAAAATATTTCCCTGTAACCTATTCTGTATAAAACCCTACATACAGTGATGAATATTGAAACCGCCTCCGATCAAAGCTCTGCCTTTAATTTTTCAAAATAAATTTCCCCAATCTTTGGATGATACATTTATTTTGGGAGGTTTGTAAACACATATTATTGATAATTTTACTTCTGCTAGAAAGTCACCGCAAACCTCTATATTTGGATTATAATTTGTTTTGAATTTTATTAATATCTGAAACGAAAATGTTGTTTACAACTAAAACAGTAACGCCTCCATAGCTGTCACGTCGATCAACTCTAACATTATTTTGTGACAACTAAGTTTCGTTAAGAAAAATGACATCAAATTGTATCACTTTCTAGAAACTTAAGCAAATTAGTCTTTTGATTTATAATTAATTGACGTTCTATTGAAGTTTTATTATTCCCCATCACTATCGGCGTCTAATGAACAAGATAGTATGTTTCTGATTTCATTTTGAGTAAATTTTTATAATTAAACTGTGACTAGTTTGGGATCAATTTGTTTAATTATTTTTTCCAAAGCAAATTCGTAATTCTATTTTTTCTTTATATCTCATAAACTCATTCGGATGTAGCTTAGGAATTACAGGATGTGACATTCATTTTTTTGTTTGAGAAGTTAAAGGAAATTGTATGGAAGTTTTATATTGAGTGTGGGATATAGCTTTTCGTTTAAGAGGATTAAAACTTTATTTAGGTTTTGGAACCTATGAGATTCTTACTGTACTACAATTTGCTACAGGCGGGAGTTGGATAAGATTATTGAAGTTGTTAAGCAATTAAAATTTACTATATGATTTTTTGCTATATTTTAAATGTGATATATTTAATTACCATTATTGTTTTTATATTATATTGATGTTGATAAGCGGAACATTATTTCATTAGAGACGTGTGATCATTTGTTTTAAAGTGGAGACAATATTGAGGGCTACTACAGGGGAAGTTGTCTTCGTGATCTTTGTCATAATTTTTGCATAAGTTGAAAGTAAACTTACACTGCCCGAGCGTATTACCGAAATTAAAACAATTTAAACACTGTATTACAGGCTATATATATTATTCAACTTAAAACCTCACTAAATCTGCCATAATATATTGAGGAGTGATACTTTATTCAAATTTTAATATTACCATATAACCTTTCTTGTCATACGTCATACCTCGGATATTGTTTGGTCGGAAAAATTATTATTCATATATATATATATATATATATATATATATATATATATATATATATATATATATATATATATATATATATATATATATATATATATATATATATGTATATATATATATATATATATATATATATATATATATATATATATATATATATGGTTCTTCCAAGAAAGTATCTATTTGCCTTATTATTTCTTTTTTATTTAAATAAATTCGGAATATAGGCAATCAATTTATTGAAAGTAATTATATCGTGATTACCTACACTATTTGCATAAGAGAAAGAATTAATTTTTTTGACGTGACAACGTCTTAAATTAGGTTGTGGCTCGGAGTCACTCATGAAAAAGTGTAACGCGCGCTCACGTCTGTTACGATGAGTCACCGAACGAGAGAGAGGCCCGCCGGACTGGCGAATGCCTTGCGTCTCTCTCCCACTCAAACATGATCGGTCCGCTGCGCGCGCAGCACTAGAGAATTAGGCGCGTTGAATCGGTGCGTGCTTGTGTCTCTGTCTTTATCGAGCGTTCTTGGCGTTGGAAAACCGAGAAAGCGTCATAATACAAGTTCACACGTGTGGTTAAAGTATCGTCAGCTGTGTCTGTAGTGAAAATGTAAAGTGCTTAGATTCGTCATTTACAACAACTACAACAATAAAGGTAAATAATTGTACACTAATATTTCATTATCGTAAACTATGATTGATTGATTAATTGTTAGATTAACACAAAAGTTGAGAAACTGAGTTTATAGGTTATGTCATACTATTGACAAATGTTGATAGTGTTAAGTAAATTATTAATGTCATTTAATTCCTTGTTCCTATTGTGCAATTTAATAATATTCATATCAATAAATATTCTACCGAGAAAAAGACGCTGTCACGTAAAATCTTCGCCCGTAAATCCGACTTTACAGGCAACCGATTTTTTTTTTAATAGCATCGTTTTATGTGATTTAGTGTTAAAATTAGTCGTACTGGACTGGTCGTGGTGTATTAGGGTGACATTCTTCTTCTTCTCGATGTGCCTATCCGTTACGAATGTTGGCGATTATCATTTCAATCATCTTTATCTTATCTGCTGCAGCGCGGAAAAGCTGCACAGATGTTGTATTGAACCAGATTCTGAGGTTATTTAACCATGTTCTTCTTCTTCCCGGACCTCGTTTTCCAAATATTTTTCCTTGCAGGATGGCTTGAATGAGAGCATAACTGGATACATTTCGCATAATATGTCCGAAGAACTATAACTTTCGGGATTTGATGGTGGTCAGTACCTCTCGGTTCTTATTTATTCTTCTGAGAATCTCCTCATTTGTGACTTGGTCAGTCCATGAGATCTCAAGCATTCTCCGATATAGCCACATCTCAAATGCTTCCAGTTTTCTGCACATATCTTCGTTCAGGGTCCACGATTCAACACAATAAAAATGGACAGAGAAGACGTAGCATCGCAGCATTCTTACTTTGGTATCAAGAGAGAGGTTGTGACTCTAGAAGAAGGCCCCCATCCGATTGAAGGTGGATCTAGCTTTTTCGATGCGTGCTTTAATCTCCTGGTTGTTGGTCCATTCTTCATTTATTATGGTGCCGAGGTAGTTGTAGTGCGTCAGTCTTTCTACAGGGGATTGGTTGACGTAGAGCTGACCTTCTGTTATTCTTTTCTTGCTAATTATCATAAGCTTTGTCTTCTTAACGTTTATATTGAGTCCATATTGTTGTCTGTAATACGTGATTTTGTTCATAAGAACTTGTAGGTCTTCTAAGTTGTCCGCAAATACTATGGTGTCATCTGCATATCTGATGTTGTTTAGCCGGTAACCATTTAGTAGAATACCTTTTTCAGTTTCGTGCAGCTTTGATAAATATTCTTTCAGAGTACAGATTGAAGATTAAAGGAGACAAAATACAGCCTGACCTCACTCCACGCATGATTTTCACATAGTCAATGTCACCTCACCTTCAACTCTGAGATTTGCTGTCTGATTTCAGTAGAGACTTCTAATTATTTTCAGATCTTGGTTGTTAATTCATGTTTCTTTTAGTATTTGCATCATCTTGGCGTGCTGTACTCGATCAAAACAGGACATGTAGGTATGAATTTCAATGAAAACTTCTTTTTCTAAATAACAAACTAATACATAAATAGAACTTTGTGTGCGCACTAAGACTTTCTTTATATGTTTTACTGTATTTGCTAATTTCTTCTTTGATGCTGGAAACTTTTAGGTCTTTCGCTATTATTGCGTTGGATAATGGACCATGGTTCTTCATGCCTTATTTTAAAACCATTATATGGTTTTCAAGCTGAGCTTCTAAATAACAAGCTGAATAACTGTTGGACCTAGGTCTATATGTATACCACTAGCTTATTTTCAATTAAAAGTGTATACCCGGGATCAAGTACATTTGTTGAAGTTCAAGTCCAAGCTACTTTCTTTTGATAAGATGTGTTTCCACCATGTTTAACTTTTGTCTAGATGTATGCAGATGTATGAATGTAGATGAAGTAATTGGTTGTATCTACTTCTACTTATTATTTTTTGTTTGTATATAATGGTGGACAGCTCACTTTTTGCGGAGTAAATGTAATAAGGGCCGATTTTTTTTCACTAGCTTTTAATTTCAATTTCTGCAACCATTTTTCTACATTAAGTGGACCTGTTAGTTATTTAAAGCTTTTTGGGAATTTATGTGAGATGCAATATTACCTTTGCGACTAGTTGTTAGTCTAGTTGTAGGTAGGTCCTTGTGGGACATTGGATTCTATTTTAAATAGTTCTGAGCGAGCATTGTGTTATTTCACTATTAAAAAACAAACTGTTGGATACGATTTTATAATTAAATAGTATTGATATGAGAGATTTTTCCTTAGCTTATAGTAGAGTCCTACATGCTACACTTTATTGAGCGCTTGGCTGTCGTCTAGAAAAGCTGCACTACAGTACCTCTTGTGTTCTAGTTTATTACTAATTTGTTTGACTATACGGTGTATTTTTTTAAGGACCAATTAGGTACTTTCCAGTGTGTTCTTCTGCTTCTTGTAGTATACATTTTTTAAATTGGTCAACATCCATATCAGCATTATTTTAAAAAATAATTTCGTTAACTCGAACCTTGTGCTAAATAGCTCCCAATTAGCCTTTGAGATATTATATTTGCCCTTAGAAAATATGGTTAACTTCATTTTTGGTAATGACGATAGAGAAGTGATTGCTATCATACAGAGTATCGAGCGTGTACCAGATAAGAAGAGGGGCTGTTCTGGAATCACTAATGCTCACGACAATTAAAGGGAAGGAACCAGACGGGTATGAAAATACGTGATACTTTATGAGTTTAAAAGGTAAACATCATGTTTAATGACAATATCCTTAATAAGCTTACCTCTACCAAACGTATTTTTAGATCCCCATATAGTACTATGGGCGTTAAAATCTTCAACAAGTATGAATGGAGCTGGAAATTGGTTAATGAGATTGAAACTTTAGCGCTGGTGAGATTATGGTTAGGAGGAATGTAAAGGTAAAAACGTCACGTGTTTGTTATTCTTCTTTAAATAATTATTTTATTTCAATTTCTTTTAATTTTATTTATCTATTAACTTTATCTTATGTTTTAGTACTTATTTATATTCTAGAAATATTTGGCGCTCAACCCTTCGATCCACTTTTTATTTAATATCAATTCAGTCATTCAAATTCCAATTTTCATTCTCACTTAATATTCTAATTCCTTTATTCCGACCCTATTATGTTCTATGATGTGATAGAACATATATATAAATTTCTATGCCACACTTTAGTCGAAAAAGTATATATGTCAGTTGACTACTCTTTAACTTCTGTCATGTCAACTGTACTTCAAAATAGAAACGTAAGGTTTTCTGAAGAAAATCTTAACAATTTGTCGATTTTGTCCATCGAAAGTAGGAGAGAGGTTCTGTCAAACTCATTTGAGGGTTGAGGCTATCTTCGGTTTCCGTGATTGGCTTTTGTGGAGAGAGGTTGTATTATAATAGTTCTGTTCCTATCTTTATAAACTTTAATTTAATTTTTAGTTGTATATAAATAATTTTTATTGTTTAAAATCAATTGGAAAAAAAATATTTAAAGAGGTTTAATAATGGGGGATAGCACAGGGGGGGTTGGTCCTCCTAGTGTTGAGATCGTAATAAGTAAGAGAGATGATTCAGATATAGAATGTAATATAAATTTAGACAAAACATTTGTAGGAAATAATGATAATTCGGAGACCACTAATCAACATGAGAGTAAAAAAGACAAAAAACAGTATTCTTATCAGTATACCGACACTGGCCCATTTGAGGTCTATATGGAATCAAAAAACAATAACGTCGGAAATTATAGTTTTTTAAAGCTAGCAAAATATATACATGATAAGAAAATTGAGAATATACAAAAAATTAATAAAAAGGGTAAAAACCGAATTAGCGTTATTTTTAAGAAATGGGAATGTGCTAATAAATTTGTTTCAAATATAGAGATTAAAAATGATGGATATGAAATCTTTATTCCTGCTAATAAAGTAACTTGTAGGGGTGTAGTAAATAATGTTGATGCAAGTATTTCTGATGTCGAATTAATTAGTTTTTCGGGTACATCCTCAGTAAATATTAAAATTTTGGAGGTAAGACGTTTAAAAGAAAATCAAAATATGATTCAGGCAAATACATAAATACAGAGACAGTTGCTTTTACCTTTTCAGGAAAACAAATTCCAAACGAGGTTTCTATATATGGGATTCCCTTTAGGGTAAAGCCATATATGATTCAGGTGGTTCAATGCTATCATTGTTTTCGTTTTGGCCATACAAAAAATCAATGCAGAGGGGATAAAAAATGTAAAAATTGTGCTGATAAAGCACATGAAGGTGAATGTATGATGAAATGTCTCCATTGTAGTAGTTATTTTCATGTAAGTACTTTTAAAGAGTGTCCTGAATATGTCAGACAACAGAATATTAAAGCTGTTATGTCATTAGATAATCTCTCTTATTTTGAGGCAAGTGAAAGGTATCCATATGTCTCCAATAAAAAGTTATCAAAAGAAAATACATTTAGAGTAAGCCAGGACGAATTTCCACCTCTATCAAATCAGGTTAATATACCTGACAGAATTCCAATTAATGAGCGATGGATAGAAAATATTCGAAGTAACCCAGAACAGTGGTTTAGCAAAAAAACAGAAAATAGCGGGAACAAAAATAAAAGAAAAATTAACGAGTCAAATAAAACTTATGACAGAGAGCTTCACAATCAGAATTTAATATCTCCAAATGGCAGATTTGAAGAGGGAACCTTCTCTGTTAGTTCTAAAATTCCTATCCCTGGATGTTCACGTACAGAACAACTAGAGAGGGAAACGGAAAAAATATTGAATGAAATACTAAAAAAACTGAATTGGAGACATAAGGAAGACCTAATCACCTACTTGAACAAGCTAATTACACATGAAACTTCAACAAATAGAAAATTATTAGATCTAGATGGATCCCAAGAATCCATACATCCTACAATATAACATAAAAAGTTTAAACAGTAATTATAATAGTTTAAAGATTTTTATACACGATTTTAACCCTAAAGTAATATTATTAAATGAAACATGGTTAAAAATAAATCATCATTTTTATTTAAGAGGGTATAAAATACATCGATTGGATAGATTAGATAGTTATGGTGGTATTGCTACTGCTGTTGATAATAGTTTGGATCGTAAAGTAGTATATACTTATAACAATAATAATAGTAAAATTCAAATTTTAGCAGTTAAAATAATTGATTGGGACATAACAATAATTAATATTTATATTCATCCTGGGGCAAAAATAGATTTAAATGGATGGGTTGGGCGAATAGAAAAAATCAGAGGCAATAAAATTATAATGGGTGATCTGAATGCACATAATGCACTTTGGGGAAGTCAGGTAACTACTAATGCTAATGGAAGAATAATTGCTGACTCTCTAGAGGATTTGGATCTAGTTTGTTGCAATGATGGAAGATCCACACGGATTACACTCCCAGGTCAGAATGCTTCAGCAGTAGATCTAACACTAATCTCCTCGGAAATAGTGAACAGATGTCAATGGGATGTGTTAGAGGACTCGGGTGGTAGTGATCATTTCCCAACGATGTGTAAAATCCAGACACAAATTCAACATACATCTATCAAAAAAAGTTACAAAAGAAACATTAAAAATGCCAATTGGGAAACATACTGTTCAAAAATAGAAGAACTAATGAAAAGTGGGTGTAAAGAATATAGCACCTTTACGCAAATTATGGAGAAGGTGAGAGATGAAGAAATACCCTTTTTGGAAACAAAAAAGCACACAGGAAAAAAGAAAAGTCCTCCATGGTGGGACACGGAATGCTCAAATTTAATTAAAATGAGGAAAGAAAAAATCAAAAAATACAAAGAAGATGCAAGTACAGATAATTATATAGAAATCAAAAAAATCTTTGCCTATAGTAAAAAAATATTTAAAAATAAAAAAAGAAATAGTTTTAGATGCTTTTGTAATGGACTAAACAGGGACACTCCTCTAGCAGAAATATGGCGAACTGTTAAACAGTTCTCCACATATCAAAATGCAATAATTCCTGCCAAACTTCCCAGCAAACACATAGCTTTGGATATATTAAATAAATTGGGAATTGATATAACAGATCCAGAATTTACTGTTATCCAATCCAATGACAATGTGGAGGACATTTCCAGAGAGGAAATAATAAGTGTCATTAAAAAAAAAGGATAAGGCTACTGGCTTAGATCTAATAACATATAGTATGATTGGCAGACTTCCTCAGGTAGCATTAGAATCACTGTCAATAATATTTAATCAAATAATGAACAGAAAAGCTGGATTTCCACAAGAATGGAAAAACACTCTTGTTATTCCTTTCTTAAAACCCTATAAAGATCCATTATGTGCAGACAACTATAGAAATATTGCCCTAGAGTCATGTGTGGGCAAAATACTCCAAAATATAATTAAATTAAGAATTGAACAAATAATTGAAAAAAATTGTATATTGAATCCAAAACAGTTAGGATTTAGAAGAAATAAAGGGTGTAACGATAATTTAGCTTTAACAGGATTTAGTAAAAATTTAAATACAATCGCAATTTTTTTGGATATTAGTAGGGCATATGATACTGTCAATACGTTTTTGCTATATAAATATCTAATAAAGTATGGTATTCCAACAACCTATACAAACCTAATTATGCAATTCTTGCTCAATAGAAATATTTATATTAAAGATAAATCAAACAATATACTAGGCCCAATCCAAGCATCAACTGGATTGCCACAAGGGTCTCCTCTCAGTCCAATATTGTTTAATTTGTACTCTAAGTCTTTACATGATTTAATCAAACCTGAAATGGAGTGCTTCCAATATGCAGATGATTTTGTAATTCTGGTACAAGGGTCAGATATATATAAATCAATTAATTGCTTAAATACTTACTTACAAAAATTACAGGAGTGGTTTGAAACACACAACTTTAAAATCTCAGCACATAAATCAAAAGCAATAATCTTTAGAAAAAGAGCTCAAGCTTATAACTTCCCCCACCTTATGTACCAAAACATGGAAATCCCATGGAAAAATGAAATAAAGTATCTGGGGTTCCATCTACAGTGTAACTTGAATATGACAATTCAAATAAATGATATGATAGCTAAAGCAAACAAAGGAATTAATGTTATGAGAGCAATTTGTGGTACAAAATGGGGATCTGACCCAAACATTCTTTTAAGCTTATACAAAGGGATAGTAAGATCTCATTTAGATTATGCAGCCAATCTTTTAAATCCTTGCAGTAAAAGTCTGATGATGAAGTTGGAACAAGTACAAAATGTGGCCTTAAGGATTATAACAGGCTGTCTACGTTCTACACCAATTTTAATATTACAAGCGGAATGTTCAGTACCCACACTAAAAGTTAGAAGGGAAATATTGGCTCATAAGTATATATTGAAACAAATGTCTGAAAAAAATAACATAGTAATAAGAAGTTTAAATAAGTTAAATGAAGCTATAAACGCAAATAACCAATTTTGGAAGAATAAAGCTATACCAGACTACTCATTAGCATATACGGACATACTCAAAAAATCAAAAAATATAATCCGATACAAAATTAATCCCATATATGAAGTAGAAAGAAAAATTCTTTTGTATCCTATTACAATTAATAGCCTAGAATATGAAAAATATGAAATTGAATCTAATGAAATGTTTTTAGCAAAATATGGTGGAATATATAGTAATCATACCTATGTATATACAGATGGATCTATCGACCCACAAACAAACCAATCTGGATTCGGAATTTATATACCACAGATTAATTACAAATTTTCATCAAGGCTCCATAATTACACACAAATCTGTACAACTGAAATGATAGCTATATATAAAGCTATCTCTGTGTGCATTGAGAAGGGGATCATGAAAGCAGTTATCTTTGCGGATTCAAAAAGTGCCGTATCCAAAATTTCCAGTCTCAAATGGGATCAAATGGATTACGTAACCATAATGACCAAAAAACTATTGGTAGAAGCTAATAATATGGAATTCTCGATAGGAATAGAATGGGTACCTGGACATCAGGGGATTAAAGGTAATGAGGTAGCTGATAGGCTGGCGAATATTGGGAGAGAATTAAGAGTACCATATAATATAAAAAATGTTAGTACAAATATCTTTTGCGTTACAAAAAAAGACATTTTAACACAGTTCTACAATGAATGGCATTCCCAAATTAAACATAAAGATCCAAACTATTGCAGATTGCAGTGTGATTTCCCCATAAAACCATGGTATGCCAAATGTGGGTATATGGGCAGAAATACCATAACAAATATTAATCGTTTACGTAGTGGACATTGCAAAACTCCTTGCTATCTCTACAAAATAGGTAAAACGGAAACACCGATATGTGAATGAGGAACCATTGGAACAGTGATCCATATCTTCTTTGAATGTCCCATAAACAAACACAAAAATATGGATCTGTATTTAGAACTAATAAAAGCAGGAATAGAGAGTCCAATATCTTTACATAGTATTCTATATAAACCCTCTGAGAAAGTTATAAAAATAATTATTAAATTCATCAAATTTTTTCAAATCGATCTATAAAAAATTTTTTTTTTTCTTTTATACTTGTCAAAATAACAAAATAAATCTAGAAAATACTGGAAATATCCTAACATACAAAAATGTACGTCCTTAAAATCCTTAATCCTAACCGAAGGTAGCATTACCCATATACCTAATGTGACAATGTTTGGAAGCTACCCCCAAACGAGAAAAGTCTAATCTAACCTTAAATGAAGAAGATAAACAAATGGAAAAGCTAATCTTTCAGTATCACCCAGTTGTCAATTAGCAGTAAACAGTAACCTTAAATGAAGAAGATAAACAAATAATGGAAAAGCTGATCTTTCAGTATCACCCAGTTGTCAATTAGCAGTAAACAGTAACCTTAAATGAAGAAAATAAATAAATGGAAAACACAGTATAGATAACCTATACTGTGTGGAAAAGCTCATCTTTCAGTATCACCCAGTTGTCAATTAGCAGTAAAAAGTAACCTTAAATGAAGAAGATAAACAAATGAAAAAGCTGATCTTTCAGTATCACCCAGTTGTCAATTAGCAGTAAAGTAAACAGAAGTAGAAATTTATCCCTGGTTGTGCATTGCCTAGAGCAAGACGAGCATAACCTTACATGTACTGGGTAAATGATTATATAATCGAAACTCAAAAACAAAAGAAGAAGAAGAAGAAGAAACGTAATGATTTTTTGTAAATAGTCTTCATCTATAAAAAGACACGCTTCAGTTCAAATTTCATTTTATATCGTTAAATCTTTTCCTGTGGCGAGTACGTCTGTCTTTTATTTCTCTGTCTTTTTATAATTTTATCTTTTTATACATATATTATCCTTCTCTGCGAATGTTTTTTTTTATTATAATTATTTGTTTTATATGCAGTTAGCATCTTTAATATAATTCAACTAATTTGTTTAATAATTATTATATTCTTTTTATTATTGCGAATTTGCTATTTTTTATTTAATATTAAAATTAATATCAATCTTCATATGACAAGGAAATATTTTAAAACATATGATGTTGCTAATACAAGATTAATTCTTCTAGTTGTTTGGCGTTATTAATTTTTTTGTCCATTTTTTGGTGAGACATCGAAACCATATGGGTGGTTTTAATGTCTCACTAAATGATAACCTGGACAAACAAACCATTGGTTTATTTGTCCCAGCCAAACTCAATTTTATTCTTTACATCTAAAATAAGCTAAGACTAAGCTAAAAGTGGCCTTACAATTGGCTTCTAAAGAAAGTTGGGAGTTTTATTGTTCTACATTGGCTCCCAACTTTCGGAGGTAGTTATATTCTTACCAATTGACACCCACCGTCTCTAATGGGTCGTTCAATAGTAACAGAAATATAAATATTGCATTTGATAATTTTTTTGGGACACCGTTAACTTACAACTACAGTTCAATAATTTTTTTTTAAAAGACCTCGTTTGAAACAAAAATAGATAGATACACAATAGATACGGATTGTGTGTTATAATAAAATTAGCCTCTTCTTGTAATCAGAGAAAATCGGGGCAGTAATCTGAGATTAATTGTTGTAAATGTTGTAGACGGGGAAAAACTCAGTTACAATTCCACTAAATTATTATGAATACTTCTGCTGATTGGTATAATAAATTTTTATATTGCTGAGATGATTAAGGTATGTCAGAGTTACTGTCTTCTTACTTAAATCAAGAATTATATTAATAATAGATAAACTTTGGGCTTCATTGGGTACCAGATACAGTTTAATTTTTTTATTTATACGTGTAATGTTATATCTAATTGATCTTTTTCGAATAGATGGGTAAAAAATTGTAAATTTAACAGCAGATTTAATTCGTTAATTCTGAAGGTGTTATCATGAAAAGTTATCAAGTTTTCTTGAAGAAATAGTAATGGATTTGGTATGTAATTGTAACCCGGCAGAGGTTAGATCTACTTCAGGAATAGCACACCTGCCCACGCGAGCTCATGGATTTTCCCAGCCTTCCTTTCCTGGGGAAACCATGTCCAAACCCAAAGCATTTCCATCTCCACCTTTTCCTCCCCCTACTTTTAAACCAATACGCACTAGCCACGCGTGGCGTTTTAAAGGCTTAAAACCACAAAAATTTATTTTCCATGAAAGACGAAATTACTGAACGGCCCTCAGTTTCCGGCGGTTCTAACACCCCCAATCAAGCAAGGTAGCGGTTGGAACAAGTTTGGAGCAGAGCGTGCTAATAATCCCCGGAAAAAATCTGGCTACTGCAAAGAGCGACAAATGCATATTACTTCATAAAATTTTACAACTCTTATATCAGACCAGAAAATGATGGAACTGGAGGGGAAGAGCTGACGAAGAGAAGAAGCCCAAATTACTTTTAAATCAGGACACATATTTCATTTTAGAGGTGAAGAAGACACTTTTATTCATTAAACATAGAAAGCACAACCAAAATATAGTTGAAATTATCAGCATAAGCCCCAGGATTGTATATCTCATCTTCAAACTAAATGCAAGATATAACCTTAAGGTAATCCAGACATATGATCCAACGACTACCTACTCGGATGAAGAATTTAGAAAAAATTATGAGGACCTAGAAACAGCGTTACATGCCACACCAGCATATTACACAATAATAATGGGCGACTTTAATGCAAAAATGGGGTTTAAACAAGATGATACAGAAGTAGCAATGGGTATGTATGGCTAAGGCGAAAGAAATGTACGAGGGCAAAGATTGCTGAACTTCTTACACCAGAAAAATTTATTCATGATGAACTCTTTTTTTCGATAAAAATCATCAGCGTAAATGGACATGAATCAGCCCAAATGGCATTGCCAAAAATGAAATATATTATATGATAACAAACAAAAAAGAAATAATCAAAGACATCGAAGTACCCAACAAATTTTTAATAGGACGCGACCATAAATTAATCCGAGATAAGATACTATTAAATGTCAAATTGGAAAGAACAAAGATGATCCTAAAAACTAGAGATAGGAAATGGATTTCCCCAGAAAACAACGACCTATATAAATATATACTAACCAGACATATACAAGACTTGCAAGATGAAATAGAAGATGCAGATCAAGCAAATGATGGAATAATGAAGGCTCTAAAAGAAATGGAAGGGGAGTGTTGCCCGATTGTTCTGACCCATAGAGAATAATAAGCCAAAATACTAAAGAGCTAATAGGTAAAAGAAAAAATCTGACGAAAAAATACGGCTAAAACTACGCAACAATGACGAAATTAAATAAAGATATCCACCGGTCAATACAAATAGATGTAAGAGAAAACAATACAAGAGAAATAACTATAATAATTCAAGAAAACAAAAGTTTAAAAGTTTTGAGGCAAAATACAAACAACATAGGCAACAAAAATATTTACAAAATAAAAAGCAAGTATGGAAACATTACTACTGATAGAACCAAAATCCTTGAGGTTGTCGAATCCTTTTATCGCGAAATGTATGAGAGCACCGACGAAAGGCAAGATCAGCCCCTGCCCAAAATCACAAACCAGGGATCAGAATTAATACCAGAGATAACTCCACACGAAATCAAAACGGCACTTTGAGAAATGAAAAATAACAAATCCCCTGGCGATGATGGAGTAGTGATCGACGTGATCACTATGTTTAAATAAAATCATCCAGATTTTGGCCAAGCTTTTCCTCCTTCTCAATGGAATAATGCAGTCATTACTTTATTGTACAAGCAAGGTGACATAACAGATTTAAAAAACTACCGTCCTATTAATTTACTTTAACACATATATAAACTTTTCACAAAAATTATCAAGAAAAGACTGGACGCTAAATTAGACTTCTATCAGCCTAGAGACCAGGCTGGATTTAGATTGGGATACAGCACCAACAACCACTTACTAGTGATAAAGAACCTGATAGAGAAGTCTACAGAATACAATAAACCATTGGTACAGATATTTGTCGACCACGTGCAAGCATTCGATACCAAAAGCCAGTCTAGCAGTAAAAAAATACCCAAAAAACAAAAAAAACTACACTCGCAAAAAATATTGCTGTTAATGAAAGTCTAGCTGTTGATAAAGAAAGGAGTTCCCCAACAAAAACTGTGTTTAAAAATGTTACCATTAAAAATAAGCAAGTTGTTTCCTTAATCGAAAATAATAAACAATTATCAGCTGATATTTTAAGAATACAAACGAAAGCAAAATGCTCAAATATTATTAATTTAACAAACGATGAAAATTTGATAAATATTGAGAATACAAATTCGGTTACAAATAATAGTGGGCAAGAATGGAAAATGGTTAGACACAAAAAAAAATAATGGACGTTTTGTTATAGGTAATAATGAGAACTCAGAAATCAGTAGTGTCCCAAAATTTAGCCATCTCCATGTTACTAGAGTAGACCAACATACAACGGCAGAAAATCTTAAAAAGATGCTAGAAAAACCTTTCCAGAAGTAATATGTTAACGGTTAAGCATCCCAACATATACTCATCTTTTAAAGTTGAGCGCCCAACACATACGCAAATAAAGTGAAGTATGAAAAAAGGAATTTTAAACAGGAAAAAGGAAGGGAAGATTTCTATCTCCTACTGTCAAATATTCAGGGACTAAATCAATTTAAAATGGATTGTATAATATTTGCTGATTATAAGGAGTCTGATTTAAAATTTCTTTGTATGACTGAGACCTGGTTAGCAGATGGCAAGGTGATTCATTATAGTTTTCCAAATTTTAATATTGTAAATTCTTTTAGTAGATCCCATTATAAATATGGTGGCGTTGCAGTTTGGGCAAGGGATGATATGAAGGTTAGTTCCATTTTACTCGATCAGTACTGTGTTGAAAAAGACATTAAGGTATGTGGGTTAAAATGGCATTATAATTCAAATCAACACACAATTTTAGTTTGCTGCAGATCTCCTTAAAGTAAATTTGATGTATTTTATAAAAAACTTAATCTTATTTTAAATTCAAATTTTAAACCAAATCAATTCATATTTTGAACAGGCGATTTTAATGTAAATTTTATGACACTAAATAATTCACACAGATTTTCTGGTCTTGTAGTATCTTATGGTTTGTCAGCCTGGAACTTTACACCTACAAGTTCGACTTCCAGATGCGGAAATATTTTGGATCAGGTATATACAAATTGTGCTGATTGTATAGGTACTGTAAATGTAAATACTGAATGGAATTTTATTGAATTTTATTAATCTCACTATGACATCAGTTCGAAATACTTTCAGAGTAACACATGAAGGCGCTATAGATACATTCAACAATCTCTTGAGTAAAGAAACATGGCAAGATTTTTATCATGCAACTGATGTTAAGAGTAAATATATTGCTTTTCATGATAAATTTCAGTTCTATTTCAATATTACTTGTTCTATTAGAAAAACCAAACATTGCCAAAATAAAAAAATACCAAATAAAAAAAACATGGGTCACACAAGAAGTAAAATTTTCTTTAGATATGAAGAATTTGTATATTTTGAGTAAGGCATACCCTAAGCTAAAAACTCTATATAGACAAAACATATAGGCACAAAGTTCTTGTTAAGGCCACAAAGGGTCAGTTTTATTTTAACAAAATCTCTGAATCCTCTAACAAAAACAAAACCACATGGGCTGTTATAAATGAACTTAATGGAAAACAAAAAATCACAAAAACATCTGTCTAAAAATAGATGATACTATTATTACAGATTCAGATATAATATCTAACCAATTTAATGATTACTTTATAGATGCACCAGTAGATATAATTAGTAAAATAATTAAACCAGGTATAAATTTTCAGCATTCCAACGATTTTGTTCAAAATAGGTTGTTCCTATCTTATGTAACAGAGGAAGATATCTTAGACATAATAAAATATAAAATAAAAAACAAAGCATCATGTGGTTGTGATGAAATATCAGGTATAGTAATTTAAAAAATTTCGTCTCAGATTTTGACACCACTTGCTCACATTATAAATGCTTCTTTTAGTACTGGTGTTTTTCCCAGTATGCTGAAAACTTCTATCATTTCACCGGTAATAAAACAAGGTGATCCTGAATTAATGTCAAATTTTCGACCATTGTCTGTTCCATCTGTGATATCTAAGATTGTTGAATATGCAATGCTATAACAACTTTTATTATTTTTAGATATCAACCAAATTATCACAAAGCATCAATATGGATTTCGAAATAAATTTTCTACTTCAACAGCCATGAACAGTTTCTACGAGGAAGTCTTAATCTCTGTTGAAAACAGTGAAAATCCAACTGACATTTTTTGTGACATCAGTCATGCTTTTGATTGTGTGCAACACGATGTAGTCCTCAGATTGTACAGATATAGTGTTAGGGGAGTTGTCCATAGTTAGTTTGGTTCCTATCTGAAAGACCAGCACCAAATAGTTAGAGTGAAAAGTAACTTTAAGATTTCAATGTCTGATCCGATTGTTAATAACAGTGGAGTACCACAAGGCTCCATATTTGGCCCGATATTATTTATTTTGTACATTATAAACTACCATAATACGTAATATCTGATGCATTTGTATCAGTTTATGCGAATGACTTAACAATGCCATATCGCGATAAAAACATAAATTTTTTACAAGATAAAATAACAAACTCACTGAAGACCTTCTCTGATTGGTCCAGTAATTAGTCGATCCTGTTCAATGTCCCCAAAACTAAAGTTTTATCATTTACATCCTGTTCAAATTCTACTAGACCTGATTTAAGTATTTCCATCAATGGTGAGGGTATTTTGAGTTGTAGTGATGTAAAGTTTTTAGGAGTGACTTTCGACTCTCATTTATCTTTTAAGGCTCATTGTTGGAATGTATGTAAAAAAATCAATTCTACATATTATCAATTGAGAAATTTGGGTAGAATACTTAGTCTGCAACACCTACATCTTTTTTACTTTGCCGAGGTACAATCGACAATGAGTTACGTTATAACTGTCTTGGGTAGCTCTTGTTGTCAGATTTATTGCGGTAGTTCCGTATGGTTGGTCTTGTAAAAACCTATTTAGAGATTTAAATATATTAACGGTGTATGGAATTTACATTTTGGAATTATTGATACTAATTCATAAAAATAAAAGAATTTTGTTATGTAACAGTGATATTTACTCACACGACGCAAGAAGTAAGAGACAGTTTGTAGTACCCTATTGACATTTAGAAATAAGTAGGAAGTCATCTACTGTCTGTGGTTTACTACTGTATAATCAACTTCCTTAAAAATTTAAAAACATTAATTTAACTGCAGCTTTTAAAAACCAAGTCAAAGAGTACCTAGTGACCATGTGTCCTTATACATTAGGCGAATATTACGAGAGTGTATCTGTGAATGCCCAAGCTGCAACATAACCAAATTTATTATTATTTTAATTATATTACCATACCTATATTGTACGTTTTGTATGTATTTTAATGTTTGAAATATTTTTAATGTATTGTTTCCATTTTATTGTAATGTTTAATATTATAATTTTAGTTTTGACTTGCTCTAAACCTTGTTGTAACTTATAGTCAAATAAACTATCTATCTATCTATCTATCTATCTATTTATCTATCAGAAAATGTTATAAGCATTTACAGAATGCCGATTAGACCATCGCTACACTAACATAATCAAATATATCTACCAAAATGCCATAGCTAGCGAGAGACTATATGAACAAGAAACAAATAAATTCTGTATACAGCGAAAAGTACGGCAAGGAGACACAGTCTCTCCAATGCTATTCACGGCGCTTTTAGAACATACTTGTAAGAAGGTACATCTAAACGCGCACTTAAAAAATTATATTATGCTTTCTTGGTGGTCAGACTAAAGATTAATATGAAAACGCAAATAATAACTAATCTGGTGCTAAATCGAAATATTGCTGTTGATGGAAGGGATATTGTGCAGACTACATCGTATAAGTACCTAGAACATGAAATTCGGTTAGGCAGAGGTAACCAGACATGTGAGCTCTCACCTAGTACAGTAATAGTTTGGGCAGCGTCTGGTAAATTAAACTATGTTTTACTGTTACCTCAACAGGAAAATCTTTGACTAATGTGTGTTACCTGTACTCACTTATGAAGCGGCAACAATAACACTCACAAAAAAGGTAGTTAATAAGATTCGCGTGACTCAGATGGCTATGGCGCGCCAGATGTTGGATGTCTCT
Organism: Diabrotica undecimpunctata; assembly: GCF_040954645.1. Lineage (NCBI taxonomy): Eukaryota > Metazoa > Arthropoda > Insecta > Coleoptera > Chrysomelidae > Diabrotica > Diabrotica undecimpunctata. The sequence goes on from NC_092806.1 coordinate 100,524,769, forward strand.
CTGAGAGACCGAATCCCAAAGGAAGAAATACGTCGTAGAATAAAAAACAAACAGACGCTATCAAAAAAATCGCGTCGTTAAAATGGAATTGGGCAGGACACGTCGCCAGATTATCAGACAACCAATGGATAAAACGTATTTTAAAGTGGAGACCAAGGCAACAAGCAATACGGAGCAGAGGACCCAACTAGATGAACTGACGACTTGAAGCGTGTAAGTAATAACTGGATGCAAGCCGCACAAGACAGAGACAAATGAAAAGACCTAAGGGAGATCTATGCCCAGCAGTGGACGCATACATGTTGATGATGATAAATTAAACATTTTGTCGACATGTCAGGTACCTGGTGGGTCTGGATAGACCCCTGAAATATATGTTAATCCATTAGTATTTTCAATTAAGATAAAAAAAACGGATGTGGCAGTCCAGTGGGACTACCGGTGGAAGTTACACTTCTATACACGCATTCGCCGTTACAAATTTATTTAGGAGTCAATCTGCACAATCATTACATATGTAATTCTATAGGTAATATATGAAAGGGAAACAGAATTAATAACAACTTACTAACAATGAAGGATTGAATTAATATTTTGATGAAAATGTATGTTTTTATTTTCATATATGTATGAAAGAGGTTAAATGCAAAAATTTTTTTACACATACTCTGCAGTAAAATTCATTGTTTATTTTGTTATTAATATAATAATACAATACAAATTAAACTGCAATATTCATAAGTATTTAAAAATGACAATAATATACATAAAAAAATACACTACAATACAGTGCAACATAAATCCATATAATAATACAATACAAATTAAAATGCAATATCCATAAGTATTTAAAAATGACAATAATGTAATAATATTAATAACAAAGTCCTCCCCGACTGGGAATCGAACCCCGGTCTCCCGCGTGACAGGCAGGGATACTGACTACTATTCTACCGAGGACATGACACAAAGATATTTCAAAATTGACAGTTCTGGATCATACCGTGATTTATTGAGAATATTATTTTGAAATACAAAAGACTAATATAATTATGAACATTTAATAAATAATACAAAACATATCACATAAATAATAATATTAATAAATATTTTATTATATGTTTAATAATATATGTATATATATCTTTATATAATATATATAATATTAAATTATATATACAAAAGGAACATTTTTATATTCGAGAGAGGAAGAGGGAGAAAATATATCTTCTGTCTCCCTCTTACTCATTATCTTACATATGTAATGATTTGACAGATTCACTCCCATACAAATTTCCAACGTGGAGCGCGCGTATAGAAGTATAACTTAAAAAAAAAAAAACAAAAAAACAGGTTCTAATATAGTTTCGAATAAACTAAACAAGTGTAATTAAAGGTTTTATAATTGCGTACAAATACGTACGGTATAATTGCACTCACTAAGTAACTCGAATTTCATAGCTATTAAACATAGCAGCGAACGATGTTCAGAAACGATGTTCAGAGTTCGAGGTACTCAAGTAGAATCAAAATATTTTTATCTGTATATAAAGACAAAATCACGACGAGAGATTTAAATAACGAACATAATTTTTATATAGGTAAAAAGAGATAAATAAGTTTGATTGTGAGTAGGTCTTATTCTGATTTCTTTTTACCTATTTCAAATGGACTCACACAGGCAAAATATTTAAGATTCAAGATAATTTTTATACCTTGAAACTTTGATTTACTGAAAATGTCTTGACCCGCGATTAGTTAAATGTGAGATGTATTTGCCATAAAATATTATTTTATTAAATTAAAATAATATACGACGACAATATTCATAGCACTATTTATTGCTTACTATATATGATTACAGAACTGAGTTTCGTTCGACACTACTAAAAGTACAATACAAATGCATAACAGAAATCCCTAGTAGAGGGGCAAGCGTTACTAAGAACTATATAATTTTGCAATGGGGTAAAAACGTAAATTACAAAATTATTCATATTGTGCTTATCAGAACAATATACAGACGCAGCGGATGAAACAATAATAGCCGACGGATTTACTGATTACATACTTTCTAAAGGGAGTGATTATAATATACAAATTTTCGCCAGGAATATGTAAAACTAATAAATATTTTAATCTTTTAATAGATTTCTGAAAACCAAAAATTTACCCAAAACTTTAAACTATGAATCTAAATCAAATAAAATCGAAAAATAATATGAACTAAATTATAATGAGACGGAACAAGTCGCCCGCCTTAAACTACTGAAGTTCAAAATGAAGTTGTCGGTTAACGTCGAAAATCTAGCTGATCAGAAGTAGACACAACTTCTTCACGCAGCGTTACCCACCAATTAAAAAATGTCCAGGGGTAAGGGGAAGAAGGTTATTTGGATTAGACGACATAGGAGAAATGTGACGAGAATTTAATATTGAGTCTATTTCAATACGATAAGTTTCTAATTGATCATAATGTTAACAAAGTATCACCTACAGTGCGAATTAAATGATTCTTCAAGGACAACCGCGTCTTCCCAAATTCCTCCAAAGTGGGGAGATTTTTAATGGCTTTTTGATAATCTGACTAGTTAAATAATTCATACAACTCGCGACTTGCTCACGACCCACGGTAGCGTGGGAGCAAGTCGCGAGTAGCAAGAGGAAATTGGTAGTGTTATCCAAATATATTTCTGCATATTTTCCTCGTCTAACACAAAAACGGCCGAAGCTAGCTAAAAAGGTTTCGGTAGTTAAGTCGCTTACTAGTTATAAATGAACAGCCCGTGTAGACATGCATACATATACTGCGAGGTATATCTTTAATCGTCTACGATTGCGGAACCTTTTCCCCTTAATAAACAAAGAACCGCAGCAGTCAACTCCAGTTTTAAGAAAAGGTCGAGTGGGAGTTACCCGGTATTCGGGAAGGATACCCATTTTATGATCAGCTGGACGAGGTTTTACGCAAAAACAAGGGATGCATCGATGTATAATTTTTCGAGTTACATTACGTCCGCCTAACGGCCAATATATTTGGCGCACGAAGTACAACGTGGCTTGGGCTCCAGTATCTTTTAATTTTACGTGTCCTTCACGTATAATTAATCTAGTAATGTAGTGATTAGCTGGGAGCAAAATTGGATGTTTTTGGAACTCAGACAACGAGGATCGAATAAGCCTACCACCAACTCTTAAGATTTCGTTGTTATCTAGGAATTGATTTAAAGGCACTAATTTACCCTTAACAATTACGAAATCCTTGTTTTTTTAAAGAATTAATTTCTTTTAAAAATTCCGAGAATTGTGTCATCTTAATTAATTAAGATTACAAATCGATCAACTCTTGGCTCATTTAAATTGCGCTTATCTTTTCCCATCAACTTGGCGTTAAAAATAAATCGACGAACATATGCAATCACGCAAATTAATTTATGCATCGACACATACTTTTCTAAAATATTATTATTATTCAACAAAACTTTCATACAATTTATTGATTGAGGCCTTACCATTTTTAATTCGGTAATTTTGATCGAATTCAAAATCCCTTTTGGCCATGAAGACTAAGTTCGAGATAACCAAGACCGACCGATTTGTCAAATATTATTTTATTATCACCAAAACCAAACAACCAAAAAACGAATATTTGTCACTACAAAACGGTAATACACAATTAAAATTATACGATCAGTTTATCAAATTCCTACTAATTAATTTTTATGAGGAGTAGAAGGAATACAGCCAACAGAATGGACTAATTAAGTGGTTCGAATGACTTACTTAGAACTACGGCATATGTGATGAATCCTTAAGAATTTTGACGAAAATGGCGATAAATTATTCTTAAGACACTTCACTCACGGTCACTTTACTTTAATTTAAAGTGATAAATCACAATACAATAAAAAGCTCTATTTTTTAGAAAATAACTAAGCACAGTTTTTCAAATACGACACGAAAACCACTAGTTATATTCAGCTCGATAAAGGACCATGTCTTGACCCACAATTAGTTTACCGTGAGATATATTTGCTATAAAATATTATTTTATTAAATTAAAATAGTATACGACAACAATTTTCACAGCACTATTTATTGCTTATTATACATATTTACAGAACTAAGTTTCGTTCGATATACTAAAAATACATTACAAATGCCTAGCAGAAATCCCTAGTAGAGGGGCGGGCATTACTAAGAACTGTATAATTTTACCTTGGGGTAAAAACGAAAATTACAAAATCATTCATTTTGTCCTTATTAGAACCATATACAGACGCAGAGGATGCGACAACAATAGCCGACGGATTTGTCGGCTACATACTTTCTAAAGAGAGAGATTAGAATATGAAAATGTTATCCAGAAATATGTAAAACTAATAAATATTTTAATCTTTTAATAGATTGTTGAAAACTAAAATTTACCCAAAACTTTAAAAATTACAACTATGGATCTAAATAAAATAAAATCAAAAAATAATGGAACATTTCTTACAGGTTTTAATTTAAGGTGTTTAACCTAGATTTTAGAAAATTATTAAGCCTATCGTCATTTTTAGCATCCAACAAACATGTCATTTCACATGATAAATTGATTTCCTGTCTCTTAACCTAAAAGTGAGTATTCTACAACAATATGTTAAACAGTTATGGTCGTCTAATAGAAAAAACAGATTCTTGGATCTGTTGAATCTCTTATGCTATTTATGATTTTATTGTAGGTTCCAAAATGTTTCAAATTGTATTTCTTATTATCTTTTTAAAATTGAAATTAATTTTGTTTTTGTTTCGATTCTTAAGAATTGAATCATTTCAGTAAAAGTAACTAATCCTTGTGTATTCCATTGTATTATGCTTATTATTATCACTCTAATACCCCAATTTTTTTTTTCACGCAAAAATTACCGCGAGATTATTTGAGGTCATTAATGTAGAATCTATGCTTATGTACATTTTTCCTGAAATAAAATTTTAACCCTATAATCAAAGGTTCGCCTTGAGGTGAAGCTGGGAAGTCAAGAGAGGTAAATGTTTCAACACTTTGAGGTTAGTAAAATCAATAATTTAAAATTATCCATCTATTTATTACCTAAATTTATGTTATAACTATACACATAAGTTTTGTTGAAAAACGAAAAAACAGTTTTATGTTGCTTTGCAACATACATTTATTTTGCACTTTGAACAAATACGAGTTTGCACTTTGAGTTTAGTAAAAAATAAACGAAATAAAAAGTTATATGGTACTTCTCTTCATGTAATAGTTCCCCAAAAAAGTTATGTAAAAAATGTATAAAGTTAATGAAAAACTGTTCTAGAGAAATCATATACAAAAAACTAATGCTAATTGTTTAAAGATAATTAACATAATCAAATTCTTTGCTTACTGACACTGGTGAGCTGCAGATAACGTATTACTTAGAATTTACCAAGCTAATTTACCACTTGATTACGGTAGGAAACACACACCTTTGAATGTGTCTTAATGCTTTTAGATCTAGTCCATTTGAAAGCCTTCATATCGAAGCCCTGTGAACTTCCCTTGTCTATTAGGAAACCCAGACTCCTTCTGAATGCTTTGCAGAGGGCTCTGCTAACCCCTTAAATCTAGCTGCTAATCTTGTGGTTGGACATAACGATTAGTGCCCATAGATAAACTTAGATCGGTGTGCCAAATTCACTGTAAATTACACCAGTTGATTAACAATATAGATTTCTCCAACATGAGAATTCTACATTTATATTCCTCATGCCTCACCTTGGAAAAGAAAGTTGTCTACTGTTACCATTATTTTGTGCAACTACGAGAAAAAGGAAACTCCCATTCTTCTACTTTGACAAAAATTCAATAAAATTGTAGATATCGAAAAGTTTGACAAAATCTGTTTTGACTCCAATTCCAAAAAGGATGAAAATGGCACAAGCTGCGCAAGTAACATCAAAAAGCAGCACAGAGCCATATGAACTACTAACTATCATCGATTTAATCACTAAGAACCTTGGTCCATGGAATCTGGGTGCCTTTACAGGTAAATGTCACTGATAATAAAAAAGTGGATCAAGCAGCGAAAGATACTAATAGCTCCAATCTTCCAGTCGGAAGAATACAGCTATGTCAAGACCTCCTAAAATATCTTTTTAACCAATCGTTATTGAAAAATTAGCAAGGTTAATCAAAATCACATCCAAATTCCACCAAATATAACCAAAATATAATCTCCGTATATCCCTATACAAAAAAGAAGAGACAAAATAATAATCAGGAGAATAAGAATAAGTCATACTCGACCCACGCATGGTTACCTCATAAGTTCTGGATATTCACCAGTTTATGAACGCTGTAAAACCGTACGCTTTTCCATCTAGCATGTTCTACTTAAATGCAGTACTTTCAGTCCCATTCGACGATAGCATAATATTAATTATATTAGTGGTTAAAAGAGTTTAACTTATATAATTTAATACAAAATATTTAAAAATTTTATTTATATTATAACAACAGTACCAAAACTTGTAAAATTTTATCCAATATTGTAAACATTGTTTTTAGTTATCGTGTCAATGACCATTAGTTGTCAAGACACATAAATTTAAATAAAAAAAATATGTTGTCAGTATGGTTCTATAAATATTTTATGGTGGCATTTTGATGTAGAATATTTGTTTACTCCATTGGTTTAAAAACTACATTTAATATTTAAATTTAGCAACCTGTATTTATCGTTTATTAGCGAGGTAGTAACAGTCAAAAAACATTCCTCTTTAGGTGCGTACAGTTCCAACACAAACATTCTAATCCCTAGCGGCATCCCAAACATACCGGATTTCAATGTCAATATTGATTAGCAATATATTTGTTGTATAGAGACCGTAATATTATCCCTTGCAGAAAATTTATTGAAGTTACAACGCCCTCAGGAGAAAATAAATTTTCGGATAAGTATATAGCGAGGGAGACCCGGTGAATGTCCTGCTGAGATATTTTCTAACAACGCTCAGCAGGATTTGGATGTCTCAGGTCAGAATATAACGATCAAAAATATATAAAACGTGGGATGGAGTATTATTCAAAAATCTACATTTATAAAATTCGATTAGGTATTTAAGTAAAATATCTTACAGCATCCTGGCTGTGACATTATTTTGATTAATAACTTTTGATATCACAGTATAGAATAGATAAGAATGTCGTTTTAGTAAATGTTTTTTCTTTTCTTATATTTAAATACCGTTATACGTCAGAGTAATAAACCAGTTTTGAGATTTATCTACTTGTATATTAATTGAATAACATGTAACCTTTAAAATCTAAGCGTAACAATAGAACCACCTCCGAAAGTTGGGAGCCAATGTAGAACAATAAAACTCTTTCAAAATTCTTTGAAAGCCAATTGTTAGGTCTCGTCTAGCTTAGTCTCTGAGATGTGGGAAGTTTGGCTGGGACAGATATTAAAATTAAAATTTTATTACTAAATTAAAAAAAAAAGAGCAAATCTTGTCTAAGCTTTACAAAGAAAATTTAAAATGAAACTTATGGCAAGTATTGTTGGACTGGATTGTAGAATATAGTTGTTGGTTTCAGATGTAGCTAAATCAGGATACTTGCGTGTATGTATCTTCAGGTGGCCATGCAAGTGCAGATGCAATTGTTATTATATGGTCGACCATGTGCTATGAAAAGTCCTTAACGAGGCTAAGGAAGTTCCACCCATGTGGTCCAAAAAAGGAAAATAATAAACCTTATATTAGCAAACACATAGCTAATATACAGTGTACTTAACCCAGAAAAGATTTAACAATATAAATAAATTTCCAATAGAACTACGTTTTTTTATAGATGATATTTATAAAAATACATCCATCTATATTTTAAAGTTCAGCTGACATGACAAAAGTCTAAGAGTAGCCAACTGACAGATATACTTTGTCTACTAAAGTGGGTAAGGAAATTTTATGTTTCACTTTGTAGAACATAATGGGGTCTGAGTAAAGGAATTAGAATAGTGAAAATATTTTTTTTTATTAAACTTAAGTGCCTCGACACCTAAAACCATTGGCATAGTACAATTAATTTATTCTTAGAGATGATACAATAGGTATTAAATTTTATTAAAAAAATAGTAAGTGTCTTTAAGGAACTGTAGTATTTTTGTTTATTCACTTGGACAGTTTAAAATATCTGCAAGCAATGTCTTGCGTTATTTTTCCGGGCGTGACTGGTGTACAGTTGGCAGTCCGTTAATATATGATATACGATAAGGGCACAATTGCACTGTTTGCATGTTGGACGTTCATTGGTAGCTATTAAGTATCCATATGTCAATCTTGTAAGGCCGTCTTCTTATTATTCGTGTTTCGTTGCAAGTGAAGTGAGTAAAACTTGACCGGGTAATTTTGGGGTAAATTCTGCGTAAGGCTGTATTATAGTTATTCCAACTAATCATGAATGTGTTGCCTGTGTGAGTCCATTTCAAATAGGTAAAAATAAATAAAATAAGACTTACAATTAATTTAATTATACCACCAACGACCGGTTTCGCATACTACAATTTGCTACGCATCTTCAGGTCTAACGGTACCTGGTAAATTAAATGCTGAAATTACAAAAAAACCCCACTTTAGGGTACTGTCTTATAAAGAGAACAACTACAGCAATTATGTCAATATTATATGTCTGTGAATGTTAATATGAATAAAAATTAATTAAAGCAGACAAAGTAAAACCAATAAAATGGCATAAGATAATCTAATGAATTGAAATAAAATAGTAAATAAATAAAAATACTACTTACATGCCGGTACAAGAATTATAATTTAGTGATTTGTATAACATATTATCCTGGATTGCAGGTGATGGGCAATCATCGGTTCTATTGCAACTGTCTGACAAATAGATGGGAAGTTGTTGAGGGGAGAGATATTAATAAGTAAAATAAGATGTAGGTATTGTGTACTTGTTTGTTAAAAAGAAAGTGATGATTTATATTATTTAAAGTTATTTACGTTTGTTCAATAGATATATTTTTTAGAAATATGTGTTAATTTATTAAATTGTTTAATAAAAGGATAGCTATATGACAAAAAATGAAGGTGGGTGTGCAATAACTCACTGCAAAATGGTAATTATCAAATTGTGATAGATTAATTTGGTCTCTGTTTTGGCAGAAAATTGTGATGTGAAATATACTAAAATAAAACAAATAAAGACAATCAAAGACACTTAGGGACAAACAGAACACAATCAGAAAGACAAAACCGATATTAATTTAAAAAGGGGGGCACTTAATGGTACTACATCACTTGTTAGGAGAGGAACCGGCAAAAAGTTAGTTTTTTGTTGTCTACTTTTTTTTGACTGGTTTAGTAGTACTGGTTTGTAGACAACTTTAGTTACAATACTAAGAAATAGAAGAAGAACTGTCACACTTTAACCTACAATAGCTTGTCAAATTTACCTCTTTGAATGACGTGGAAATGAATTTAAACGCTTGAAGGATGCTAAACAGCTTTCTTCTTTGAATTCTGCATGATAAGTGCAAACCAAGTGGAACTTATACGATCTTATAAAGTAGAAACGCGCATCCTACTCCGCAAAAGTTTTTGGGGGCATCAGTGTAAAGAACCGAATCAAAAGGTGTTTTGTCTAGTATTTCTAGAAAGACTACCTTTATAATAGTAAGTGGTGTATACTATTTGTTGTAAATGGTGAGGGAGGTGTTTGGTCTAGGGAGAAGTGAGTAGAACTGGGATAGGCAGGGTGAGTGATAGGTTCTTTAAAACACGGGCGATTATTTTCAGCAATAGAACTTTAACTGTGCGAGAGGGGTTGCTAATGAAGTAATCAGGTACAGAGGTAGTAAGATAGTAAATGAGGTTGGAAGGATTACTTGACGTAGTCGAAGCATATCATATAAGCAGATCTTGTCTTCTAAGGGATTGAGGGGCTCGTTACTTTCGCAGTAAAAACTTTTCTGCGGGCTGGAGCGAAAAACCTTGAAGCATACACAAACAGCAGTATTCTGGATAGATTTGGAGGCGAACCTATAAATAGTTTTAGGTCAGATTTGGAGGCGGGCGTATAAATAAAGCAGTCGTAATTTATGTTGGATCGTATCAAAGCTCCATAGACTGTAAGAAATACATTCTCATCAGCATCTCAACAAAAGTGTAAAATAGTTTTTATTAAGTTGAGTTGCTTAAGGTAGTAGCCTTTGCTAAGATTTATGTGATGTTTCTAGTTTAGTCAAGAATCAAAGATCATTGCCAGAATTTTACAATTATTCACTAAAGGTACGGGGTCGTTGTTGATTGAAATTAGTGGAGCTGGGAGTAGCTTTTCTTCTGAATTTAATAAATTAAGATTTTTTTGGTGACAAAGATAAACCTGTCTTGTATTTGGTTTTGAATAAGTTTGACTAAATACTGTAACAGTTGAGAGGAAGTGTTAATGTTTGTTCCATGGCAATAGATAATACGGTCATCAGCATACTGAATGTATTTAACAGGATTGAGTAAGTTATTGCACATGTCATTTATAACAAGAATAAAAAGAATGGGGCTAATAACAGAACCTTAAGGTACTTTGTTACTTTGAATACAGATTCTAAAGGACTTTCCATTTACAAATAGTACAACAGCAAAGTACTATGTGCTTCTTTTTATAATTATTATTAAATGAAGATTATAGACAAAGAAATCTTGATGAGTTTCGGAAACATGAGTGAGAGGCCAATCAGTTGTACGTCAGATTTATTATTATCAAGATTCCACAACAAGGGCCTAAGTACTGTCGGAAAAATGTCTCCAAGAAATACATTAAACCTGACTGAAACTCATAAAAAACCGCTTTTAACAGCATAAAAACAAGTATATGTAGAAGACTGGTGTCTAAAGAATAATGTTAATGCATTATTTCAATGCAAGTTTTCTTAAAAATTTCTACAACTTACTTTGTAAGTGATTATTAAGCCCGTATATTAACGAAAACAGAAGTTAGAGGGGTAAAGGCAATGATACGACAGACCTTTCGAGGTTCGACCTGGAAAAGGTAAAATTTCATCTCGTAAGAAAATTCAAATGCTCTTATGGGGTAAAATCCTAATCGAATTAAGGTTTTCGGATGACTGGAAAGATCTTTCCCAAAAAAAAGAGACTAAAATTTCTCCTACATACGTTGAGAAGTCTTTACAGTTGAAGACTAAAGATTAAGAAAAGAAAGTTTTATGACCTATAAAATTTTAAGTCAGTTGTACGAAAATATTCTTCACAATTCAATGTAGCTTTATTACATTATAAGTAAATAGCTAATGTCAGAGCTTTATTACATACGGTTTTAATATGAAATATAAAAAAATTAATTACTTTATAACTAGCTATTTTTACTTTTAGTGTTAGTACCTAAAATCAAGGTAAAAGATTACTTTTATCTCCAACAAAGGTCTAGTAAATACTCGCAACTCCAAATATTCCAAATATCCAATTTATTTATTAGGTCTCAAAACGTCACATATTTTGCTAAACCAGGCATAAGTTTAATTTCTGAGCAAAAATATTAAACTTGCATTATTTTTTTGGTAATAAATTTTAAATAATGATGGTTAAACTGGATTCTGATACTCTTATGTTAAGATTAGTGCTAATTACAATGACAATATATAGAACAAAAATAAATGACCATTTATTTGCGTATAATGATAAATAAACTGAATTATTTACAAACAATGTGTTGTTTATTTAATAACCCAATAAATGTTTTTTTATTAACATACAATAGCTCAAATACTATGCTCATTGGTACAAATTATTTATACATATTAAGGTATGATATATATTATTTAAATACCTATAACTATAGTTATAATTATGGTAGATCGGAGAAAGACCCATTTGTGAGCCCTTCAGACACTTGGATCTTCTAACACATATCCATTGTATCACCCCTGTCATACGGACTAAGCCTACAAGACCTAATCTTCTGCGTTTCTGGGGCCCAGGCTGCTCCTGGTTTCCATATCTGCTATAAACAGTAGAGACTCCAAATCTGAGGGCTTCCTGACGTTTCGAGCATCTAATCCTTTAGTAATCTTATATCCACACAGAAAGCCACAAGTCTTTTTAAGGGAAACTCTCTCATTTTGCTTGGTTACATAAAGGCCGAACATAGGATCTGCCACCTCTGATAGGCCAGTGTCGAGCACTTCCAGAGGACATGTGAGGAGGTTTTCTTCTTCTTATTACACAGACGGTCCCGTGGACATTCTGCTAATCCAAGTAGATGAAGGTACTACCTAGGTCTACAGTGACCGGTAAGCATACTGATCACCAGAGAGCATCTTTTATGGTGTAGAACTAAAATTTGGCTGCAAACTTTTGGATGCCTCCTCATTTCTACACAATATCAGCAAGCATTGACACTAAGGTGTCCTAAAAACTTCACAGGAGATGCTTTTTGAAACTATCCTGACCAATACTGAAAGGAACTCCAATCACAGGTTTGAGTTCTACAGGCAGAGTGGCTGAGCCCTGTCTTGCCAGTTCGTCAGACCGTTCGTTTCCTTCCACGCCTTTGTGTCCCGGTACCCATACTAAGTTAACAATATTTGTCAGCGCAATATCAGCAAGTACTCTCTTGCACTCAAGAACCAGCTTCGAGCTCACTTCTTAGCGCTGCTTGACTGTCAGAGCAGATAGAGATGGTTCTGCCTGAGCAAGACCTATCTATTAGTTCCTGAGCACATACCAGGATCACAAAGATCTCGGACTGAAAGACTAATACATGGGAGCCAAGAGCCTAAGCAGATTCAATTCAGATTTTGCTACTACATACTCCACCTGCCTGTTTTTTTATTCTGGAGCCACCCGTAAACCAGGTTAGCCCCCTTCGGTGAATAAGTGTAGGTTCTCGTTCCATCTGCTTATTCGGGTCAGAAAACTAAACCAAATTAAAGGTTTAAAACTTAAATTGGGGGGCCATGGTATCCTGTACCATAAGGAGCAACAATTGGGGGTCTGTCTTTAAATGCCACAACGGTCCATCCGCCTATTCATTTACAATCAGTATCGAGATCAGTTAAGACAATAGGCTGCCATATTGGCTTCGTGCTCTACAATAAGATGTCGAAGAGTTAAATCCAGCAGAGTCTCAAGAGCGGCTGTGGAAGTGGTCTTCATGGCTGCTGAGATGCCAACGCATGTCAACCGCTGGAGGTGACTTAAATGGGCCTTAGCTAAAACTAATCTAGTCCAAGGCCACCACACAATGTGCATACGTCAGTATAGGCTTTATCATGGATTGGTACATCCAATGTATAATTTTCGGTTGTAGACCCCATTTGGCTCCAAAAGCTGCAGCGGCTTTCTTCACCTTAGTATTGAGATGTTTAGGAGTTTAGAGTCCATGATCACTCTTAGGAACTTCGCTGACTTAGAACCCGATAAAGCTTTACCATAGAAAGTAAGTTCCCTGGTAGGTCCGATGGACCTTCTCCGAGTGAACGGAGCCACAGCAATCTTCTCATTATAAACTTCGAGTGACTGCTCCCGTCACCACTTCTCAACGAACCCGAGGCTCACCTGAGCGACTTTGTGCAGCGTTCCCGGAAAGGGCCGCAAAGCCTTAACTACGTCATCGGCGTAAGCTTGCCCATATATACCTTGTTCGGGCAGTCTCTGGAAAGGCCGTCAATCACCAGGCACCACAGCAGGGGAACAAAACTCCTCCCTAAGGACAACCACGAGATGCCGACTTCCGTACGCAACAACTGTTTCGGTACTCACCATTGTATAATTAAAAAAAATTTAAAAGAATGATGTTTTAAAAAAATAAATTTGTATTATAATGTTTAAATAAATAAATTAGTGAATTTGCAATTGTAATAAAAAGTTATTAAAATGTATACTAGAAACAACACAAACTTAGATAAAAAACAGCATGCAATAAGACACTATATAAACGATTTTGTTCAGCTCCTAATAGAGGATAAGATCAAAGGTGGACGAGAACCAGGACGCAGATAATGTTGGTAATGTGGTAAAGAAAATAGGAAATTGGAAAAAATTGCAATCCAACGATTTTTTTTGTTACAGTTTCAGTTCGAAATTATAAATTCTAATTACACTGTAAATGTCATTTTTAAAAGTAGTTAAAGGACTTATTTCAATCGTCATGGATAATCATGGTAGAATAATCTAGTTTTTCTTACCGCAGTAAAACTAAAAAACAATTTTTTCAATTGTACGGTATATAATTAATATACTAATTTTTTCTTTAGTCTGAGTCTGACTGCTACATTTTGACAAGTTTCCACCGGAATGTCCAAAGTTTAATATTAATGGTCCAACGTATATAGTACTGTTGATATATAAATTTAAAAATGTTCTGGTTTTAGTAATTTTTGTAATTAGTAAAAAATTTGGAATGGCAACTCCTGTTATTCTGTAAAAAAACATTTATTTATTGTATTTTGTATGTAACCAGCCAAAAATTTATAGTTTCTACAAATAATGAATATCCAAATTTTTCTGTCAACATTTCAAATGCATTACAAAATCGATTACTTAAATCCCCATTACAGTTTTATGTCCGCGTATTGAAATTGTCCATCAATTTATTTTCTATATAAATGAAAATATCGTTCAAAAACATAATGAATAATATGAAGTACGCTTAAAAGGATTGTAATATTGAATTTAAATGGACTGCTACAAAATAAATAATTTATATATTATTTATCACAGTTTTAATGTAGAATACAGCAATAAACATGATAACGTACGACCCCAAGAGAAATCCCAATATTTGAACAAAATTTTTTCTTAACATAATAGGCACTGCGATTTATAGAACATAATATGTCTTGTGTACTACTAAATTATTAAATTTAAACAATAATATGCTTAGGGGAAATATATCTAGAAGGATTAGAAAAATACCTACAAAACTAGGTTGTGTGAAAGAATAAGTAAAATAAAAAACTTAAAGTGCAGCATGGTTAAACAGACACAACTCTTGAACTGTCAAGTAATGTTGTTTTCCAGACGTGCTAGTAATGTTATGTTATACAATGTTAAAGTGTTCAACTGAACTAACCTTTCCAAAAAAATAGATAAAAAAGACGTTTGTCTTAGATATATTAAAACATCTACCAGTTGAATCTAATAATATCAAACAAGTTCTGACGGTTAAACCAAGACCCATTAAGTCATTCCTATTTAGCTAGTCAAATTCTCAAGTCAACTAATAAATTTACTACGGGTGGTGTTCGTGTGGCGATGGACACAACAAAGCATCAGCAGGAATAGCTAGATAAGGTTTTAAATTAACTTAAACCTAGACAAGAACAGGGGAAAGAAATTACCTAACTCTTAAGTTAATTATTGGTATCCCTAAAATTGTAAAAACCAGTGGCCAAAAAATCTGCAAGAGGGAAATCTCTTTTACAGAAGTTAAATGTCTACTAGCATGCTTCTGGTAATATTTATTAACAACAATTAAATGTTTAAGATTTTTGGAGTGTAATTTTGGTGTTATAATATTGGTAGAAACAGATTGGTATTAAATTGGTATTTAAATAAACAAATTCCTACTGCAGAACTTGAATGTTTTGGTTACCCAATCTTTTGAGTCGATCATAATTCAAACACTGGTTTCTATTTAAGAGGAGTAGGTATACTTATTACCATCAAATACTGTTTTGTTGCGCATTAGCTCACAATTACTCTTACTGTGGTGCACCTTTATATTAAGCTGAATATTGGTGGCAAAAATATCATCTTAGGTGCAACTTATATTCCACCACGATCTGACAATAAAATCTATTATTTGACCCACTATATAATACGATTGAAAGTATTGCTGCATAGAACCCTGATTCATCATCGCTCTACTTAGTTCGAGATAATAATTTGCCTTTGGTTTTGTGGATTTCACCTGATGAAGATGGTTTACTAACGCCTCTGTGAGTTATCTTGCGACTGTTTTTTTAAAAGAAATATTTTTTCTTTTTAGATTTAAATCAGTTAAAACCCTAAACAACATTGGGTTTATTATTTTGTAGGCATCGTCCATATAATTTTTATCACCTCCTTCTTCTTCTTAGCATTGTTTCGTCCATTTTGAAACATAGGCCTCTCCCAACTCCTTCCATCGATCTCCATCTTAAGCAACATTCTTCCAGTTTGATCCGGCGTATCTTTTAATGCCGCCCACCTATCTCATCTGTGGTCTTCCTCTTGGTCGTCTACCGTTGTAAGGTCTCCAATGTTATATTTGGCGTTCCAACAATGGTTTTTTTTTTGTCTAGCATTGTGACCTGTGAAGCTTCATTTGAGTTTGGCAATTTTCGTTGTTATATCCTCAAGTTTCGTTTTTAATCGTACCCAGTCGTTTCTCTTTTTAACTGACAGTCGTATACCTAACAATGCTTTTTTCATTGCCCTTTCTGCTGTGGCTAGTTTATTCACATTTGCCTTGGTTGGGGAACAGGTTTGTGATCAATATGTCATGATAGGAGGGATGCATTGGTTGAACACTTTGCTCCTTAAGTATTTTTTTATTTTATTATCATTTTATACACAGAATTAACTTGGACTTAAACAATGCTAATTATTGAGTTCCTTATGATTAAAAAAAATTATTAAAAATCCTTTATAAAAGGTATATAATTTAAAAAACTCAATCGGGCTATATCACAAAATGTTTTCGGAATCCATATTCCATCATAAAAAACCCGTTAAAAATTGTTTTTTAAATTTGGTTTACATTATATGGTGATAAATTCTAAAGTTACCAGTGGATTTGGTAACATGGCGACGTATGACTTCACGTGAAGTTGCTGGTCCTGAGACGATATGTCTACGAGGACCTGATGAACGTGGATTCCTTGTGCTTATTTTAATTATTAAGATTTAATTATTGTAAAGGATAATATTGGAACTGCCATACAAATTTGGTAGCGGTATGATCGGCTAGGTATTGAATAATTGTATTGCAAACTTTGTTCCTATTAAAAAGTTTGTTTCTTCTAGCTTTCTTTGATGATAGCATTCCTATCTCAAACATGTTATGTTGGAAAAAAAAGTCTTATATGAACTTTAAAAATTCATTTCCAAAACGACTACATCGTATTTTTTAACTTACGGTCTTAATATAAAACTTGACTAGAGTGTTATAAAGCTAGGTTACTCGTTTTGGTCAAAATATTCATTACGATGCCAAACATATCTGTTTCTTTATCTCATTTAGAGATATCTCATTAAGCCCAGAATAGGAAGAATAGAGAGAAATTCGCAATATTGATCGCCAACCTCAACAGAGAAGGCACTTAGGAGGAGGATCTCATTTAGAAAACACTATGGTGTTCCCAATTATTTGATAGACGGTAACTGCTGTGATATTGAATCTGGAGTAGCTAAGCTTTTTACATCTCATTCTGCTTACACTAATAAAGACCTAAATGTTGGTTACCTTTCTGATTTTGATCATTGAGCTGCTTTTAATATTTTATCTATAACATAACTACTGCAGAGGTATTCTCATGTATTCAATAACTAAAGGATAACTTGTGATATGGCGCTGATAAGATTCCTTCTCATTTTCTCATAAGGTGTGTTTACACTTCGAGCAAACCCATTTACCTGTTGTTTAATCAGTCACTTGTAACTGGAATTTTTCCAAATACATGGAAAAACGGTTGTGTCACGCTGGGACATAAATCCGGTGACAAGTCTAATGGTAAAAACTACCTTCCTATCAGTAAGCCAAGTTTAATACCCATGTTGTTTAAACTACTTGTGACAAAATTTCTTTCTTGGAATTGTAAGAATATGTAGTCATTGATTAGCAGCAAGGTTTTGTTACTGGTAGATCCACAGTAATTAATCTTTTGTTATTTCAAAATGATACAATTAATCCAATAGGGAGTGGCAGTCGAATGGATGCTATTTATATTGATTTCAATAAAACCTTAATTAGGATAAAATAATGGTGCTATTAGCCGGAAATTAAATAGAATGAACTTTCCCATATGGCTTAGCTTATGGCTATCAAGTTACCTTGGTAACAGAAGTCAGATAGTTAAGATCAAGAACCACTTATCTTTTCATATTTCAGCTCATTGTGTTCTTTCTTAAAATGTTTTTAAATGACATTGTTTTTGATTTTCAGTTTTCCAAATTTATCTTATTTGCAGATGATCTTAAGTTATATGCAAGAATAAACAAGGGTAATGATTGTATAAGGATATTAATTTAAATAAGGATATAACTGCTCTTTAGAATTGACCAATAGCTAACAGAATAAGTTTGGATATAGAGAAATGTTACTGTATTATATTTTCTATGTCTGGCTTATAACGATTGACCGGTTTAAGATTGTGAGCTCACTACAGGAAGTAATTAAATGTAGGTGTGATCTAGCAAAAGTCGCCATAGGAATGATGGAAAGACTCTCAATTGTAACGGCTCAAGGTCAACTTATCGTAGAGTACAAGTCCCGTTACCTTCCTTGTACATTCTAAAAGTATCCTTCCAAATTGCATTAGCGGTATAAAAGGGTACTTTTGGATCAAAATACTTATCCGAAAATTAAATTTCTATCGTACAGATTATTTCTCTCTCCAGTCTTTGATTAAAAAACTGTAATAGACAGAAAAAAACTACCGACAGATTCAGTACGTAAAGCTATTAACAGCATAACTCGCAAACGACGACAAATACATTTATTTTGACAACGGTTTCGTAGTCAGCTTGCAAAAATAGGTTTGAAAGTATGTCTTAGTTAACTTCAGGTCGTACAAATTTTTGACATAGGATAAAAATTTTTGTTAACTTATCGTTTATTTTTTATCGTTTTAAATGTAGCTTTACTTGTGGAACGTGAAAAAATTATATTTTTTATTACGTTCCACAATATTGCTTGCAAAATTAAATCCGCACAGAAAAATTATTTCCTCATCGATAAATATTTTCTCTCTTTATTATTATTCTATTTCAGACTACCCTGGTATTCTTCCAAACTGCACTAGCGGTATTAATGACCATTATTATTTCTTGAGATCCACATTTCCGAACATACTAGGAAATAGTTTCAGAACTATTAGGGTTATTGTTGTAACTATAGTTCTCGAAATAAATTTTAAATAACACTGCTCTAAATAATCTCTATCTAGAAATGTGCCCTACTACTTAACCATATTAAATTACTTTAGGTAATTAAAAGTTTCGGCATCCGAATGAATATTTTTGTGAAAATATTAGATACCAACTCAATATTGATAAATCAAATATTTATCTTAATCATTATTAATTCTGAGCTGATTACTGGTATAAATATGTAAATATTCTATAAGTGATAGATTTTATTTAAGTCAAATAAATAATTTTTATTAAGTAATAATTGTACTCTGTTCTTGTTTTTACGTTGTTGAGTGTTAAATTTAACAGTTTTTAATTTATCTGAAATTGAACACATTTTGCTATCGGCCACCACTTTTTTCGATTTTTGTTCGTTTGTTGGTATTCTAATTTTGTTTTATTTAATCGAAAACTCTAAATTTACCGACGAAGTGTTGATTACAGGACATCCATCAGTAGGCGCTGACGGGAGCGTGGTTTTCGATTCGTCCTCGAATCGAAAATAATTACGGCAAGAGGAACTTTTTATCTATTTGCGTATAAATAATTGGGGTTACGTTGAACGGGGTGTGGTTCCAAATATATCTTTTATATTGGATGTTCATTAAAATTTGCCTTGTTTTCTTTAAAACAACACCGAGCGTCCTTTTTTGTGAACGTGTAAGACTACAAAATAAGACTTGAAATAATAATTATCGAATCTGGAGTTTATAAGGATATTTTTACATCGCAGGTTTTCAACCAACCCTGCTGTTTTTATATTTTTTTAATTTATCGTAATTATGATTGTTTTTTAATATAAAAACATACAGCGTTTGAGCTGTATATTCTGCTTTGATATTCTGCTTATATACTCTAAACGATAGTGTAGACATTTATTGATTTCTATTGTTTAATTAATTTATTTCATTTTTATATTTTTTTCATTGGTTAATAAAGAGTATCTTTTCAAGGTACTTCCTGTTTTTAATTTTTGTATAATCTAACAAATAACCTAAATAACTAATTTAACCAATTTTAAAAAGGTGGAGGGAATTTTTAAACTAAATTACTCATTTTTATAACTATTGGTTATAGATTTTATCAATTAATAATAAATGGATTTGCACATACAACATTATTTTATTTAGCACACTTGTTTCTATTTTTTTCAAGAGCCTTGATGATTTTTGCGGGCCACAAAAATCTTTCACATTCTCATTTTTGTTATAACAGACAAATATTAAAAGTATTTTATTTCACAATTATTAACTTATTATCACTTTATTTCAAATTTTTGCCTGTCTGGGATACCGGAAAAACTGCCGGGTATACTAAGAGCTAGATAAAACTGAAATATTCATTAAACAAGTTAAAATAATTGAGTATCTAATTGAAATTAGCCGTCAGTTTTAAGAAGACTCAATCTTTAAGAAAACAAAACAAGACACCAACCACTTGACCACCTACACATACAATGGAGATACACGACTTGAATAGAAAGTTTATACATCAAATGCCAAGAACCATCCTTACAACATAGACGCACACTCTTAAACCATCCCATCTCCCAAAAATATTTACACAACACAAGCAACATCTCTATGATAATAAACCCCACACAGCAAAACCTTATTACTACTGGATATGGATAACACCCAACTCCCTAGAAATTAGTTTCCTAATCGGTCTTTCAACGAACCTTGACCTTTCTCCCCCCTTGATACTAAAAGCACCCGAGTGTGTATCTTTTCTTGCTCAATTCGATGAATGGAATACTTCCATTTCTTTTATTGCCCCTTAACCCGAAACATTGGTCTAACGGACCACAGCGAAAGGGTAGTCTGCTAATGGCAGCAACAGTATAGGCCGCATGCACTGTCCTTTTAAATACCTTCTTAATAGTGTAGAACAAGCATAGTTCTGTAGTATCGTAGCGATCGCTTTAATGTTTACGTTGTAGTAACAGTAGTTTTCAAAACGTGTAGGTCTAGTAAGCCAGGTGTTTCGAATTGCAGTGTTTTTATGATAGGTCTAGGAGGCCACTTGTTACGGATTGTGTACTGATAAACAATAAGGTATTTCATATTTTTTGTATAATAAACATAATTACTCTAAAAAATTTTTAATTTTGTAGTAATAATGCAGGACCTAGCGAAACTGGCCGTAATAAAAAAGTAAATCTGGCTGACCCAGATTTTGAAAACAATATAGACAAAGATTACTACTTGCCGACGATCAAGATTTATATTTATCAGAGGGAGTAACGAGGACATGAGAGATGTTATAGATGATTCGGATGAAGATCCCGACTATGTAATTCGGCAAAGTAAACCCTCTAGCAGCGAAGAATCGAATTCAGAACACGAACTTTTGGAATTAGATGACTTTTTACAAGTAGAAGGGGATGTGAACATATTCAAAGGAAAAACTGGTTTTCAGTGGCAGGGAACGGAGCCTCCGAGAAATACAAGGACACGAACACATAACATTGTTAGATAATTACGAGGCCTAACAGCGGTAAGCAGGACTCTGATATTCGACATAAGATATTTGGAAGTTGTTGGTTACTGATAAAATGTTGAAACAAATTGTAACATGGACAAACCAAAAAAATTATTATAATGAGAGAAAAGTTATCTGATTCGACTAATACATCAAACTACAGAAGCACAAAAAATATAGTTGAGTTGAAGTCTTTGCTTGGGCTTTTTATGTTATCTTTAATTATAACATCTTCTCATGAAGATATGCTTTAACTATTTTCTAAAGATGTTTTGGGTCGGCCAATATTCAGAATGACGGTGTTTTTGAAAAGATTTGAAATACTTTTGTCGTGTCTTACATTTGACAATAGCATGGATCGCGAAGAGCGAAAGAAAACTGATAAAACAGCGGCTATTTCAAATATTTTTAATAATTGTGTGACTAATTGCCAAAGGCTATACACGTTGTCAGATTGTGTAACTGTGGATGAGATGCTACTTCCATTTAGAGGTCACTGTGGTTTTCGAATTTACGTGCCCAGTAAACCTGCGAAATACGGCATAAAAGTAATGTGCATGACAGATGCTAAGAGCTCGTATTTCTATAATGGATATATATATATACTCAGGGAAAGATTCGGATGGTGTTGGACTTTCAGAAGAAGAACTGAACTTTCCAAGCCTGCTCAATGTGTCATTCGACTATCCAAACCAATAGAGGGCTCTAACCGAAATATTACTGCTGACAACTATTTTTCTTCAATAGAGTTAGTCACAGAGTTGCAAAAACGTCACCTCACGTATGTGGATACAGTAAAAAAAATAAGCTAGAAGTTTGTTTGTAATTCCAGGCTAATAAAAGTAGGGAAATTGGTACAACATTCTATGGTTTCTCCAATGATATAACCTTGATATCACATATACCGAAAAAAAAAATATAGCTGTTCTTTTATTATCCTCTATGCATCACAGCAAAGACAATGAATTAGGAAAACAAGAAATAATTCGATACTATAACAGTACAAAATCGGGAGTTGATTAGACGTGAAGTGTGTCAATTATAGTGCAAACCGCCGGACAAGGCGTTGGCCCTTAGCTGTATTTTAAACACTTATAAATAATATAAGTGCAGTCAATAGTAACATCCTTTATCTTTGTTACAAAGGTAATAAATTACTTTCACGTTTTAAATTTGTAAAAGATTTGGACTTTGAACTAATTTAGCCTCATCCAAGGCAAAGACTTGAAACAAATCTTTCCTGAGACCTTAGAAAGCAGATAGATATTTTTTTGGGAATAAATCCCGAAGTGCCTGTTGAGAATATCAGCGACAATGTTCCAGATGATAAGCTTCCCAAAATAAAATTGTGTAGCATTTGTCCATCATCAAAAATGAGGAAGACAAATTATAAATGTGTGCGTTGCTCAAATGCTATTTGTTTGGAGTGTAGTAGAAAGGTTTGCGTTACCTCTCTTCAAAATTAGTAGGTAGCTGTAGTATATTTTTTGTTTTATCTAGAAATATATGTTTGTTTACTTAATTACGCCTAATAATGTTGTTTTCTATATTACACATTTTGTTTTATGTAAGTATTATGTATGAATAAGTTTTTTTTGCTCGTTTATAACTAATAATCCCTTTAATATTTTGCTTTTCTCTTCAAATGCTACATTTGTTTTTGATTTATTTCAATTTTTACCTATACTGGTCCAATAGACCATATGTTTCGCATTAGCAATAACAGTACTATGTTTCGGGTTAAGAGTAAAAAGCTCAATAAATAACTTCTTAGAAGCACATAAAAACTTTATTACCATCTTCACAAATGCATCTAAATCTTATGATGGTGGGGGCTCAGCGAGTTGCTCAGAAACAACTATCTTGACGGCAAAACCTTATGCCATATACCAAGATATAAAATAGTTAAATACCTCGAACATTCAACAAGCTCTTATTCTTACCGATACTTTAAGCTTTATCGCCACCAAACAACATCTATTATATCCCAAACACCCCATAGAAAAGAAAAGTAAATATGAACTTAACCTCCGTCTTTCCACGTCGGTAAAATTACGTGGAGTCCCATGTGGGTTCCATTTGTACCCCAGAAAAAAAATGGGTATATTTAATTTTTATTATAAGAAAATGAAATACAATCTTAAATTAACACATTTTTATTACATCAAAGGGTATATCGAACAAAAAAAAATAATTTTCATCATTTATTTAAATTATCTGTAGGAATGAAAAATAAATTTTAGGACCGAAAACTAGTCTGAAGTTTCTTGGCATCGGGTGCAAATTACTTCCTTGATATGGTGTTCTGCACATACAAAATTTTACACTGCTTACAAAATTGCCTTGATTTACGATCTTTATTTCGACTACACAAGTAGCAACGTCCACTTGAAGATCGTTCACAGGCTGCTTCTATTTGCATCTTCACCAGCGCCAACTCTGGACCGACATCTTGCATGTACTTCTTCAACGTCTTACTCAATCGTACTCCCTCATTATATCGCCTGGTAATATTTTCTTTTACTAAAGCTTCTCCTAGATTTAGTAAAACATTACGTCTATCATCTTTTTTTCTAGATGAATCCGGGTACTTGATATACCATAAGATGTAAGCGTTCAGGCCAGAAATATCCAATATTTGGCCAAACACTGCCATTGGCCATCGGTTGCATATCCTACGAGCAGAGTATTGCTTTACCATCTTATCTGTGGTATCTACTGCACCTGTTGTATGATTATGGTGCAGTATAATATCTGGCTTGTTATTTAATGTTTCATCGGCCACAGCCGACAAGACGAAGGTTAAAGTTGCCCAGTGTAACAAAAGTATGTTAATGTAACAAAAATTGTGTTAAGGAATCTGGGTGACTCTATCTAGTGTAGCAAAAGGGTGAACTCTAAAATGCACCTTGATACACCAACGAACTAATATGTGGAATAACGGAAGATGGAAGGGATTAGATAGAGATAAATTATGTAAAAGAAATAAATAAAGGGTAAATATGAATTTTAAAATATAACAGAATTAAGTGTTGGCTAGCTACTATGCAGGAGAATGACCACTTGACACTCAAAGAAGGATTCGGCCAATTTGCATGACCTACAGAGACCGTAAGATATAAGAACTAATGACAAGAAAACCACCAAGAAATAAACAGATGAAACATAAAAGTTGCTCTAATGAATGCTTGGGCGCCAGGAAGTTAAATGTTTTCTTCCGAGATATCTTGGATTGCTGAAATATGAAAGATAGGTACTAATTGAAATATTAAATTTTAAACACACCTTTAATAATTACCAACTTAGGTACAGACTATTTTAAATGCTTATATACTAAACCACCACCTCTTATGTACAGTTAACTATAGCTATATTTACAGTAAAATCCCTGAATATAATTATAAAACAATTTACCCCTGATATACCCCTTAAAAATTTCAAATTGTGACAAAAGTTAGATCCAATAATAATGTATAAATAATAAATATAATTATATACTACTCACTAATAGTTTAGTTTTCGTTCAAAAATTGTTTAGGTTTTTAAGTAAAAATTCTCCGGATATGTGTGCACACAATAACCTAACAAAGAGAAATTCAAGGGAGAGTTCTAACCTCATCCCTTGGTAGACAATAAATAATTAAATTAAGTTACAATGATTAATGTTTTTTTTTTTTTTAAATTGAAGATATTTATTATTAAGGATAGTTTTCTTTTATTAAAAATAGAACCAAAAGTTAAAACCTTGAAGAGGACATAGCAAAAATTATTTAAAGTAATTGAATGATAAACAAAAATAAGTCAGTTCTTCCTGCCGGTTTCCGTAGGTTTCCCTCGAAGATGATCCGGTGGAGAACTGGACTCAGTTGGTAACAAGATACCAAACCTGTATTCCCTGGATCAGGTACTATTGGACAAATAAGTCACTTAAAATCCTTCTTAAGTTTCCCATAAATTAACTTGGAACTCCTTCCCCTTATCCTTATTAAGTATAACCCCAAAACTGAAAAAAAAATTCTTCCCCTGACTTGTAACTGGATTCTTGAGTAGGCTAAAAGGAATAGTTGTGTTACTCCATGTTTTTGTACATACAAAAGGTAAGGAAAAACACAAGGGTTATCAATCTTGAAAGGCGATACAAAAAATGTCAGCAAGTGACCTTAATTGAAATAAAAACCTTAATGGTTTTCGGTAAATAGTGACCTTCGAATGGTGTGACAATGTTTTTATAATGTATGGGTATATTAAATAGATAATTTTAACGGAAAACATGATCTTTATATATTATAGAATAGGAAAAAAAAGAAATATTAGCCGGTTTAAACGGTATGAAATTGAAAAAAATAATTGTTCGCTTTAACTCTTGAAAGGAAATAAACAATGGCGGATGATATGAAGGATTTTTCCTTATAATTTATTTGTAATGTTATCTTACCGGCTAGGGTGATCCAACTGAAAATATCCTCGTACAAAACAACAAAATAACTCAAATTGTTTCTTCCAAAATAAACAGCTCTTCACAATAAAAATAAACTTAAACTAAATTCGGGAAAAAAGTGGCACTTCCCCAGCCGCAACTACCCAGATCCTCTTTCGATCACCTCCAGTTAACAAGTGACCACGTTGAGATTTTACACGTCGCAGAATAAATGTACTTTCAGAATTTTACCACTGAGGGCGCAGTTTAATGCCAACCTTAGAAAATAAAATTTACTGGGTGTTATTTAAATATTTAGTTTACGAATATTTCAATATGAATTTAATTTAGAATTAAATTAAAAGATTCCAGTCACAAAAAGAAGGTAAACGATTATTTAAGTAACGGACTCGTTACAATCCCCTCTTACTTGGAGAAAAAAAAATTTTTAGTGAAAAAAATTTTTTTTTTCTTTTACTTGACTGATTGTTTAGCTGTAGGTTAACCAATACCTTAACGATTGGTGGTGCAATCAAGAATCGAGAAAAAAAAATATATATATATATATATATATATAAAAAATTATAGCCATGGCACAAGTTTGCCAAATACAGCTATAAACTATATTAACTCACTAAAATACTTCCAAAACAATCTACATCGATTCACACGATTATCATTAACCACAGATTATGAGTGATGTAGAAATAAAGATATGGTTTCATCTAAAGAGACCCACATGTAACTAAGTACAAAGTCACATACTATCTAGAGTAAAATTAAAGTAGAGTAAAGCTTTAACATAGCATAGTATAGACTAGTACTACAAATACTCAATGCAAATAATCCAAAATAATGTGAAATCGGACCCTGGTTCCAAAATTGACTCATCAATGGACAACAGATTTATAGAAGAGCATATCCAAGGAATAATCAATCATGCAAATGGGTGGACCGATACACAATAATAAGTAACAATAAAAATACCAAACGTATATAAAACAATATAAGTGTCGAATTGGATGGTAAATCCCAAAATTGACCATACAGTGGACAACAGATTTATAAAGTAGCATATCCAAAGATAATCAATCAGGCAAATAATGACCCAATTCACACTATAACCAACTAAACCAAATATGGTAGGTCCACATATACCCACATCCGGTAATATGTGCCTAACCTTAAAATTCATCAAATAAATTATTGGATCAAAATGTGGGACTAACGGCTTAAACAAAAGGACCGCCATAAAATCGATTCCATCCTCATGATCTGCCATCAGTACATTTGGGATCCAAAATAAAGACCAAAAATAAAAACTAGGAGGTGTTATAAACTTAATCATCCTAGCAAGCGCAAAGCTGAACAACTTGAACTCAAAAAGCTAGAGTACCAAAGCATGTGAACTGCTGTGGTAACTTCTTACAACAAGATTAACTTATGCTGATACTCGATAACTATAGCAGGTAGCTACAACAAATTTATAAGAATATCTAGCATAAGAGGACTAAAAGGAGTTTAATGTGCCAGTAACTCTAACAACCATAGCAAAATAGTAAGAGTTAAGGTAGAAGTAATAACAAAACAGAACATCAAGAACGAATAGACCAATTCCTGAAGAAACTGCAGATTTATAATTCGTTCTGATATTAATAAAAGAGAACACAATAATTCCTAGTTCAATATACCAAAATATAGATAAGTGCCTAAGGAAAGAAGTGAAAATAACTATAAATGGTCATTTGTTGCCAAAATATGAAATACTATCCATAACTGTAATCTAAACATGCTAGCTGTAAAGGGAGCAATCCATGACTTGAATAAACTACATTAGTAAGAATAATAAATCAGCTAAGGAACAATTCTGTTTTTAGACCAAAGTCTGAAAATATTAAGGATTAAAGCTAACTGTTCAAATCCTAATTAACATTAATGATAATTTACTATCTATGGAAGACGTTCTACTGCCTAGATAACTGTACAACTTGTCATGAAAATGGTGAATTCCGAAATCCATTGAACAACTGAGGCCTCTAATTGAACTAAAACTTCGAACCCACATATTCAGTCACATATACACAAGCAGAATAGTCTATATAATATAGGAGTGTACTAAAATTATGCATACTGATTATCTATATAAATTCCTAATGACTGATAAAAAACCATCCCACATAGCAAATCCAGATACATGTTCCTATATAACTTGATCATGACTAATAAACGGAATCAAATCCATAAAAAAATTACAACATTCTTTCCAACCTGGCAAAACAAGTAAGCAAAATGAGAACATAGGTTATACAACACATAAACATATAGCACAGTATAGTAGCATTATAATATTTAGTTCCATACCAATGCAACATCTAATATAAGTAAACACTCTAATGGCCTTAATAATTTTAACTTATTATAAACAGATACTAATCAAAATATAAGCTGTAGGTATACCAAATCTGGTGATTAATAACAAAAATCTAAGAAAATACCAAATCGTAACCAAACCGAGCCAAAACAATAACAATCAAAGGAATAGGTTAGCTTAATAGACATTAAGTTAATCTTCCTCTGAAGATGAAGATGTTGCCTCATCTGTTGTATTATCAGGGAGTAAATCCTTAATATGAAATTGACCAATTCGTCTATTTGTCGAATTGTCTTTTAATTCATATACTAAAGGAGATATTACCCTAACGACAGTACAGGGAACATATTTCTGACAAAACTTAGCAGAAATGGCATCACCTTTATTTGATTTTACAAAATTCCGTTTCAAAACTCGATCGCCCACAAAAAATCGCAAATCTCGTTTCCTCAAATTATACTGATGCTGATTTCTACGGTAAGAAGCTTTCAACTTCTTCCTAATGTCAGCGAATATTGGAGGTAAGTTTTGGAGATCTTCCATACGGTGAAGTTTCTCAGAAATTTGGGGAAGAGTTGTTGAATTTTCAGAAATTAAACCGAAGTAATCACCTGACAATGGAACATGCCTACCAAAATTAACATAAGCTGGAGAGCACTGAGTGGTTTCATGAACAGAAGTTCGAATGGCTTGAGCAACTGAATGAATGTACTGATCCCAAGCTCTATGATCAGTGTAAGTGTAAGATCGAAGAGCAGTAACAATGCTACGATTTACACGTTCAGTGTGGTTAGCTTGCGGATGATAAGCTGCATTGTAGAATATCTTTTGGACCTTATATTTACTTAAAAGATCTTTGAAGGCTTTAGAAATAAATTGTGGACCATTATCACATGATACTATTTGGGGAATACCAAATAGTAAGAACACTTGCTCCTCTAAGAACTTCAAAATAGCTGGAGTTGTAGCCTTACGAAGAGGGCAAACTAAAGGAAATTTGATGAAGTAATCTACAACTACCAAACAATACGTATTACCTGAATAACTACGTGGATACGGTCCAATAAGGTCTAAAGAGATCATTTGCCAAGGAAAATTAATGTTCCTAAACGAACCCATTAATCCAGCTTGAGGTAGGTTACTCGGCTTGCATGTTGCACAAACTCTACATCTAGAGATGTATTTCTTAACTGAGTTGCGCAGACCAGGCCAGTAATATAACTCAGCTATTTTACTAAATGTTTTATAAAAACCAAAGTGACCTGATGTCACATCATCATGAAAAGTTCTCAAGACTTCATCCCTATTTGCTGTGGGGACTACTATTTTCCAATCAGACATATTCGATAAAGATTCAACTGGACTGATTACATGTTTATACAGGATATTATTCTCTACCTTGAAATCAGGATATCTAGTAGGTTCTTGGGTGACATTATGAATCATAGTTCGATACCAATTATCTGGAGATAAAGTGGACAGATCTAAAAGATTGATGTCGAATGTACGTGACAACGCATCTGCAACCACAATACCATTGGCTTTGCGATGAACAATATTATAATCAAAGACAGAAAGCCTACAAATCCAACGGGATAAACGTTGTGACGGATTTTTCATGGAATGTAACCATAATAAAGAACTATGATCTGTGATGATAGTAAACTTACGACCCTCAAGATAGTACCGAAAGGCATCAAGACCATGGATAATTGCAAGAAGTTCTCTCTCTGTGGTGGAATAATTTTTTTGTGCTTTATTGAGCTTTTTGCTGGTATAAGCTATTGGATGTTCCGAACCATCCTTCATTTGAAACAGTACACCACCTGAAGCAGTGTTGGAACAACCTGTCATGAGATAGAAATGCTCTTTAAAATTCGGAGATGTCATGACAGGTGCACTAGTAAGAGCTTCTTTTATACGCCGGAAAGCATCATCGGCTTCTGAAGTCCATGTAATAGTTTGGCCTTTTTTCCTATTTTTAAGGAGATCTGTAAGTGGGGACAACAAAGTAGAATAAGACGGCACAAACCGACGATAATATCCACACATGCCTAATATCCTACGGACTTGGGTAGTAGTCTTAGGTATAGGAAAATCCTTGATAGCAGTAACTTTATCAGGATCAGTCCTTTACTATCGACTACATATCCTAAAAATTTAAGACTAGGACGACAAAACTGACATTTATCTAAATTAATAGTTAAATTAGCCTCTTTGAGACGTAAAAACAACTTATCCAAAATTTCCATATGAAGAGAAAAATCAGGAGTGACAACCAAAATGTCATCCAAATAATAAAAAACATAGGGCTCTAACTGAGGACCAATGACTAAGTCCATCAGACGACACATTGTCTGAGGAGCTGAAACAAGACCAAAAGGCATAGTGACAAACTGAAATAATCCTTTCCCACTAACTGCAAAAGCTGCATACTTTTTACTTTCCTCATTTAAAGGAATTTGTAAAAAAGCTTTAGATAGGTCGATAGAAGAAATATATCTAGCATTCTGGAGTTTACTTAGAATGACGTCTATTCGAGGAATAGGATAAGCATCCCGATTTGTAGTAATATTATTCAACTTTCGACCATCGAAGCAAACCCTAAAAGATCCATCCTTTTTCTTGGTTAACCACAAAGGACTACAGTAAGAAGACGTGGAAGGTTCAATGATCTTCAACTCTAACATGGAATCAATTTCCTTTTCCAAGTCAACTTGCCAAGCCTGAGGAATAGGATACTGATATTGTCTAAAAGGTGTGGTATCTCCCACTTCGATAGTGTGAGATATTAAGGATGTACGACCTAATTTGTCTTTTGACGAAAGGGTTGTAAATTTAGAGATCATATTCTCTAATTGACTTTGTTCTGAACTAGATAAACTAGTAAAATCCTGAATAGCACTAAGTAAGGACAGATTAAATTGAGAAATAGAAAAGGAAAAATTTGAGCAATTTAGTTTGCTATTAAAAACATTTAAGAAATCCATACCTAAAATTATGGAATTCTGAACTGAAGGAATGATATAGAATGTAATTTGCTTACATAAATCTGCTACTGTGATTTCGGTTTCGAATTTGCCTGTAATAGACTGAACTGTACCATCTGCAGTAGACACTTGCAGAGAAGAAATGGGCATAATGGAAACCTCAGCATTTTTCAGTAAAGCTAATGAATGTGAACCTATCACAGAAATGTTCGAGCCACTATCTAAAAGAGCTAAGTAAGATTGTCCTAAAATCTTAATAGGAAGATAAGGTCTATTATCATTATGTTTTCTCACTAATAACGAATTCAAATCAAAACAATTATTATCTGATTGATCAAAAATTTTAAATGGCACTAAACTAAACTTATTATCTCTACCTACACAATCAGAGGATGCAATAGGCAAACAAGAAGAATCAGAAATAAAAGAATCCTCCTGAATTGTGGTAGACTCTGGTATAGATACTGGAACTACTACACTGCTACTATTATGTTTATTACTAAAATTTGGGAAGATGTTTGGGGAAGATAATCTATGCGAATCAAATGTATTATATTGAGAAGTTACTTCTTGGAATGACTTGGTGTGGTGTGTGTTGGTTTTTTTTGAACAACCCCTTTCCCTTTCCGACTGGAAGGTGGGTTTGGGTGGTTTGACGTGGTTGGACCAGTGATTTCGTTTGATGTAACGGTTTGATTCCCTGATGGGGGTGTGGACGGAGAAACGCTCAGGGGACGGACCTCCGATCGTTCGTTTCCCGAACACCTAAAACAATTGCGTTTGAGGGTATTTTCTTTACCACAACCGTGGCAGAAAATACGGGTACGAGGGATGCCGCAATCATAAAAAGTATGACCAGACTCACGACAATTCCAGCACACTACAGAACTTAAAACTGAGATATTACGCTCAGGGCCCTTAGATTGCCAAGAACGGTGTCTAAAAGGATTTTGGTGACCGAAAGAGCCAGAAGAGTATTTGGAAGTGGTGGGAGGTTGAGAAGACCAAGATAAAGTTTCCTCCAAACGTTTACATTTCTCGGTGATGTCTGCTATACTGGTGATGTCTACTAAAGCTAATTGTTGGTGATAAAAAGGCAATAGACATTTCAGAATAATCTTAATTTTTGCAGAATCTGTTAGAGGAGTCTCAAGGCGACTACACATACCCAAAATGTTATTGATAAACATCGTAACAGACTCATTTGGCTTCTGTTTACGATTTTTGATTTGGTCTAGAAGGTCATCTTGAAAAGAATATGGTAGAAAATCAGACTTAAGTTTCTGATCCAAATCAGACCAATTAGAAAAATTATTGCGATTGTTTCTAAACCACGTAAAAGCTGCGCCTGTAAACAATTCAGCAGAAGCTGCAAAAAGATCATCTTCACTCACTCCTCTCGATACACGAAGACATTCCACCCTATCCAAAAAAGAAATTACTTGGTCATAATGACCTTCACCAGAAAATGTAATGCCCCATTTATGTACCTGAACAGGTTTGGGGTGTAGAAATGAGTTAGCTGCTTGGACAGAAGAAATAGGAAATGAAGTAGCAATTGGATTTACTCGTGAATCAAGTTCACCCTCTAGGCTAAGAATTCGGATTGAAATTGAGCGTTTATAAGATTGCTGCTCCTCATTCGAACACGACAATAAATGAACACGGCCTGAGACATGAGCTAGACGTGATATCAGCCTGGAGTATAGGCTATCTTGGACAGTCTCTCTAAAATCGGATATCCTTTTAGCCAAATCATCCACAGTCTCATCAATCTCTTCTTGCTGCTCTAGAAAAGGAATAGTTGTGGCAGAAATTTGTCTAAAGCTTCTGTTTCCTTCTTCTTGCCTTAAAGCTCCACGCAATAGTTTGCGTTTTAAATCCACATTGGAAGACTCATCAATATTGATGTCCCTAATCCTTAACTCATAATCCAATTCCTTCACTAACAAATGTTCTACCTTAAATGCAGACATTATGAAAACAAAAAAAAATAATAGATGACTAGATAGGATAGACAAAAGAATTAATGTACTAACACCCCACAAAGTCAATCGAAGAATAATCTAAAGTTTCCAAAAAAAAGTATGAATATATATGTACCAACACACCACAAAATCAATCCAAGGAACTAAAGTTATCCAAAAAATATATATCTATATATAATTTAGCGTTTAAAAAGAATTAATTAAAGTTAAGTTAAATATTTAAAGTTGAATCCTTGAAGCAACACACAATGGTTTCAACAAGTATATGGTTAACAAATAATTGAATATAAAAAACCCACCAATATTGGCTAATATATATATATATATATATATATATATATATATATATATATATATATATATATATATATATATATATTGTGACAATTAGGGTTTATAGAAAATAATTTATAAGTTATATACTACATAATATTAGATATTTGGTTGTTTTAAATAAGTTATATACTAGAGAATTTAATAAAAATATATTTATGTGAGGGCATTTTTAATAAATTAGCATATAATAATTGTAAAAAGTTGTATTTAGTAATTTTAATGTTGTAAATATATATAAGTGAGCCATGTGCTTAGGCAACCAAAAATACTCTCGGAGATTGACAGATATTTATACTCTGAAGTGACGTTTAAGAATATTTACAAATATAAAGTGGGTTATAATAATATATTGTTTGAAATGTGTATTTTATTAAATTAGAATGTTAAGTTACTAATTTAATTATATATTCTGATCTGAAAAGCCTAAATGTAAACAAAATTATTAATAGAAAAGAATGGAATTCTCTGGATCTCCGGAGATGGCCATGTTTGCGAAATGGTTTGTTCCAGAAAATTCATACAAGTATGAAATAGAACAAATTGGAACATAATCTCTTACGAGATGGTTCTAGAATGTCCAAAAGATATAAATACCCGTGATTTGGATTCAAGATGGCAGTTTTTAAGTTTTAGTCAGAAGTCAGGCCAGATTATTATGAAAGTTAGTTAGAGTCAGTGAATCAAGTACAAATAGTCCAATAGTTTAATATAGTGAGTTAAATGAAGATTAAAAATTATGCATATAATTTAATGCACATTTATAATTATACACAAATAATTATTGAAGATAAAAAAAGGTATATTGGAAGAAATTAAATTATATTATGGTTGGAGATTAGTATAAATCAACTTATAATAATTGGATATTGGTATATTGAAAAGAAGAATAAATATAAATGCTGTTTGCTGGTTTGGTTGGTGGTGTATAAATGCTGGTGAAGAAAACTATATCTTAAATTGGTAGAAGCTGATAATTGAAAAAAGTAATTTCAAAAAAAAAAAAAAAACAAGGATAACTGAAGTACGAAGACATTCAGTGGTGATTAGAATCTATATACTTAGTGGAAAACAGTTCATTTAGGCATTCAGTGAAAGAAAGGTACAAAATTTTGTTAATATAATTTAGTTAGTGTCATAACAATTTCAATTTTGAAGATAGTTTGTTTAAATTTTAGATTGTCTATAGAATTTAATTAGTTTTATAAGAATATCAGTTTAAAGATAGTTTATTTTAAATTTACATTGACTAGGTTAGATATATATGTGTGTTTCATAATAGTTATAATAAAGATACTTTAAAAAAGTACTTACAAGCTAATTCTTTGAGAACCGCGATAAAAACCCTATATATTATAATATTAAAAATACTCATTGCTCATCATTCAAAACAAATAACACATCATAACAATATATATATATATATATATATATATATATATATATATATATATATATATATATATATATATATATATATATATAAAAATATATAAAAATAGTAATATCTAAATTATTAAATTTTATAGTTCAATAATAGTAAAATAACTTGTTAACTGTACACAATGAGATTAAAAAGGTGAGGGTTTAAATATGAATGTAAGTAACCTACAGCACTACAAGTATACCTATAAATATAAATCTAATAAGGAAAAATAAATCAATAAAGAAGTTAAAAAAAATGAACAAAGAGCAACAGGAACAAATTAGAAATAATAAAGAATATTTTGCAAAGAGAAATATACTACAGAATGTACGGTCTGTACATCTTGATACACCAACGAACTAATATGTGGAATAACGGAAGATGGAAGGGATTAGATAGAAATAAATTATGTAAAAGAAATAAATAAAGGGTAAATATGAATTTTAAAATATAACAGAATTAAGTGTTGGCTAGCGACTATGCAGGAGAATGACCACTTGACACTCAAAGAAGGATTCGGCCAATTTGCATGCCCTACAGAGACCGTAAGATATAAGAACTAATGACAAGAAAACCACCAAGAAATAAACAGATGAAACATAAAAGTTGCTCTAATGAATGCTTGGGCGCCAGGAAGTTAAATGTTTTCTTCCGAGATATCTTGGATTGCTGAAATATGAAAGATAGGTACTAATTGAAATATTAAATTTTAACCACACCTTTAATAATTACCAACTTAGGTACAGACTATTTTAAATGCTTATATACTAAACCACCACCTCTTATGTACAGTTAACTATAGCTATATTTACAGTAAAATCCCTGAATATAATTATAAAACAATTTACCCCTGATATACCCCTTAAAAATTTCAAATTGTGACAAAAGTTAGATCCAATAATAATGTATAAATAATAAATATAATTATATACTACTCACTAATAGTTTAGTTTTCGTTCAAAAATTGTTTAGGTTTTTAAGTAAAAATTCTCCGGATATGTGTGCACACAATAACCTAACAGAGAGAAATTCAAGGGAGAGTTATAACCTCATCCCTTGGTAGACAATAAATAATTAAATTAAATTACAATGATTAATGTTTTTTTTTTTAAATTGAAGATATTTATTATTAAGGATAGTTTTCTTTTATTAAAAATAGAACCAAAAGTTAAAACCTTGAAGAGGACATAGCAAAAATTATTTAAAGTAATTGAATGATAAACAAAAATAAGTCAGTTCTTCCTGCCGGTTTCCGTAGGTTTCCCTCGAAGATGATCCGGTGGAGAACTGGACTCAGTTGGTAACAAGATACCAAACCTGTATTCCCTGGATCAGGTACTATTGGACAAATAAGTCACTTAAAATCCTTCTTAAGTTTCCCATAAATTAACTTGGAACTCCTTCCCCTTATCCTTATTAAGTATAACCCCAAAACTGAAAAAAAAATTCTTCCCCTGACTTGTAACTGGATTCTTGAGTAGGCTAAAAGGAATAGTTGTGTTACTCCATGTTTTTGTACATACAAAAGGTAAGGAAAAACACAAGGGTTATCAATCTTGAAAGGCGATACAAAAAATGTCAGCAAGTGACCTTAATTGAAATAAAAACCTTAATGGTTTTCGGTAAATAGTGACCTTCGAATGGTGTGACAATGTTTTTATAATGTATGGGTATATTAAATAGATAATTTTAACGGAAAACATGATCTTTATATATTATAGAATAGGAAAAAAAAAAGAAATATTAGCCGGTTTAAACGTTATGAAATTGAAATAAATAATTGTTCGCTTTAACTCTTGAAAGGAAATAAAATTTGAGATAGATATAGAATCTAATACTTATAATTTATTTAGGTATAAAACTTTTCCTTAATGAAATAAGGTGAAATATAACATGTATAAAATATATGAAATACCTATCAAAGACGAAATTAAAATAGGTCTAAATTTTACTAACAATGGCGGATGATATGAAGGATTTTTCCTTATAATTTATTTGTAATGTTATCTTACCGGCTAGGGTGATCCAACTGAAAATATCCTCGTACAAAACAACAAAATAACTCAAATGATTTTTTCCAAAATAAACAGCTCTTCACAATAAACATAAACTTAAACTAAATTCGGGAAAAAAAATGGCACTTCCCCAGCCGCAACTACCCAGATCCTCTTTCGATCACCTCCAGTTAACAAGTGACCACGTTGAGATTTTTCACGTCGCAGAATAAATGTACTTTCAGAATTTTACCACTGAGGGCGCAGTTTAATGCCAACCTTAGAAAATAAAATTTACTGGGAGTTATTTAAATATTTAGTTTAAGAATATTTCAATATGAATTTAATTTAGAATTAAATTAAAAGATTCCAGTCACAAAAAGAAGGTAAACGATTATTTAAGTAACGGACTCGTTACACCAGGAAACAAGTAAGCAAATAAAATTTATATGAATCCCATCACACGTTGGCATCGAGGGTAATAAAGCAGCAGATAAAAGTGCGCGAAGTACAGCAACGAGTAAGGATAGTGAAATAGTAAGTGAATGCTTACCATGTGACTTAAAATCGTGGTTCGATTTATCAAAAACGACATAATACGTTGGTGCCCAAGAACTGAAAACCGCTGCTTATAAGCAATGCTAACCAGACTACCCCTAGGTTACTTAATACTTACACAATTCTCACATATACCACATATACACTTCTCACATATTCTCAAATACCTTCTAACCTAGTGACTCTCCTCGGTGCGAACTGTGAAACACATCTTTAAGCATCAATCATATATTAATAGACAGCCAACATTATAAACAAAGGTCTCATTATCGCCTACCCACCAATAAATTATCTGAGATGCTAGGTAATATGTATCCGATAGAGAATCTAAGAGACTATCTTAAATCTATACGTATATACCACAATGTATAACTTTCTTATGTAGTCGCTAATAAGCTTTGGTTGACGCGACATTCTTTTTTAATTAAAAAAAGAAGACCCTAATAAATAGTAGATATAAATAACTATCTATATAGAAGGCTAGGACGACAAGTCACCCTGTTTGTCCGGTAGGGTAATACGACACCTCGGAAAAAATCTGAAATACCAACATCTGTCATTTCAATAATATTTTGTTCTTAAATCGATACGTTCAACTAATAAGACTAATAATATAAATTACATTTGTTACTGTAATTTCAAGGTAAGCAACAAAATAATTCAAAGCCATGTTAGTTTAAATTAAAACTCCTATCGCCACCCAAGAAGGAAACCTGAACTATAAACTGACTTTTCAACCTATTGACTCAATCTTATTATATTTTTGAAACGATACGTTTAAATAATATTATTATACTAATAATAAAATTAATAATGCATATTAATTACCTAATATATAATTAATGATACGATTGTTTTTTCGCAAAATTGCCAAATATATTGCTTGCTGTAATTTTAAGGTAAGATTTATTTCGAAAAATAATTATTTAGAGCTTTATGTTAGTTTCTATTTATTTGGTTTACGTGAAACTACGTCGGTATACTGCGAAAACCAGGTAAATGTCGAAATACCGAAATCGAGAAAAAACGTTTTTAGAGTTTAGTTTTTTATTGTGAATTAAGCAGTCAGCTTGTTTTTGATATTAGGTGTTCTAGTGAAAGATGCATATATCTGAAATGATTTTCTGATTCTGAAATGATTCATGAAATGATCATTAGTTTGAAAAAGTTTAGATACCTATCTGACTAGTCCTAAATTTAAGTTGGAAATGCTATCACTTACCTGGTTTTACCTGTAAATCTAAATAAATCAGTTACTCTTTAAATAACACATTTAACACAAATATAATAAACCAAGTATATTATTTTCCAGTTTTGTGATCGAGATATGA
This sequence comes from Diabrotica undecimpunctata, assembly GCF_040954645.1. NCBI lineage: Eukaryota > Metazoa > Arthropoda > Insecta > Coleoptera > Chrysomelidae > Diabrotica > Diabrotica undecimpunctata. The sequence continues at coordinate 100,563,795 of NC_092806.1, forward strand.
GGCTTTTACTGGGAAATAGCAATGTTTTAAGGTATTAGTCGATATTTATGACATTTAACTGGTTTTCCCTGAAAATTTTATTAACAGCTGTTTGTAGTTATAGGTAATATTTATATGAATGATAGGCAGTTTTATAGGAAAAACAAATTTATTTCGTATAAATAATAACAATATTATATTATAATAATAAGAATAAAATTATGAGGTTTCCTCGTCCGATTTGTCACTGAAAGCAGGCTCTCGCAAGATGTCTGTCACATCATTCCTGTTTTCAAATTACGATACCACCCGTGATATTCCTCCGGTATCACTCCCTTATCACATAGCTGTACCAAATCTTTCTTTTTTGATATGTTTATTGGCAAATGTAGAAGTGTGTAGTATCACCAAGGAAATAATTGAAGCTTATTGACATTGTCATAATTAAAATAGATTCTGTTTTTCTCTCCTTTCACGAATCTCATTCTTTTTATCTTCAACCACATTATATTTTCGCCATGTTGGTCTTTTGTACGGTTTTTAATTGAAGTGTGAGACAAATTTTTTAAGTCATAAAAGTTGTAGTATTTAAATTCTTTACATTTGTATGGTTCTATACATACTTTTTTATCATCAACCTTGATATTTTTAGTTTTTCTTGCATTTTTAAAAACAAACAAGTAATCTGGCATCCCATAGATAGATCTGTGTTTTTTAGCGGTTTCGATACTTAGAGTCAACTCCATATAGGAATGTCCAGACTCTAAAAATTTGTGTAAGTAAGTAGCCCATAATAGTAAGGCTGCAATATGCCGATTACGATTCTGTCCTCTGCAGGTATCAGAAAGTAAACTTATTTCACTTACATATTCTGGAACTACTATTTTAGAACTTCCTCGTCTACCGTTAATTTCTGACCAGGCAAAACAGTAAGCTGCATTTGGTAATGCAGCTTCATATACACACAAATTGTAGAAGCATAATTTTCGAGAATAATATAGTTGTCCAGTTAATCCTCTTGGAATCTGTAGTACGGCATGTAGATCGACAGTAATTGAAACAAAATCCCATTATGCATTAGATCTTTTCTTATCATTTTGTTTTTCAAGATTACATACTTCTTTTCTTTTCTGATGTTCTCTGTAACTGTCTTCGATCCGATTTGTCAGTTCAATTGGCCCTATCATATTTATTACAAATTAAACATTGATCTTTTTAAGGAACAAAAAAGCTTAAATTATAGTCGTTAGAAAATATTCTTCGTTATGTAATTTCGCTAACACTTTCCAGTTTCTTCTGCCCACAGTCATTATATAAAGTTGGTACATTTTTATTATACTTAAATTTTTGTCCAAATATTTACGCTTTCAACCTTTGGCGAATATAATGTGGGCCCATGATTGGAAAAGACTCAATATGAGCCTTCACAATTTGTCGGGTTTCACTGCTTGTTTTATTTGGCGGTGTATCTTTGCATGGCGTTGTCTTACAACAAAATTTCTCACATACCTGTATGTCTTGACCATTCAAAGAAAAGTAACACTTTTTGGAAAATGCACGTAGTTTTTTTAAACTTTAACAAAGTGCAACGACTCTCTTTTGTGGCTCCATTTTAATACGTGCAATAAGACAATTTTTCTGGCCTATGTATTCTGACTTCCAATAATCACGACCTAGTATTTGTCTCTAATCTTCGCTGAAATAACTGGCACATTTGTAAACGCACTCTGAACAATTAACTGGTTTTGGCAATTTTGCTGGTCTATTCTTTTTTTTTATCTCAGATCGCAAACCCTTAGCACGCCTCCCTTTTGCGACATTTATTACTCATTCTTTGGAATAAGCTTTTCTCTAACGTTTTAGTGGATGTACGTCTTTCCATACTTTGTTAAGAAGTAGATTTAATATCCAACTAGCTATTTCAGTTGACACTAAATTGTTCGTGGGTGCACCTATTTCACGATTTTCTTTCTCATCATTTAGGCTATCAAGATCAGCTGTTTGTAGTTCATACAGACTTCCTAGAGAGAGTGATCTCTCTTCATTTGGCTGATATGTGGGATCTACATCTGAAAAGTCACTATCAAAAATAGATTCCATCATTGAGACTATATTGTTCTAAGAATCATCAAGAATTGAACTGCTGTCTTCAGTTTCAAAGAAATGTAAAAAACACAGGATATTGCACGAGTAGCTAATTAATACCTATTAACAAAGTATTTCTTCGCTACTAAGTTCGCTACTGACTTCGCTACTGACTTCGCTACTTCTAGTAGCGAAGAAATACACTCCAGGATTGGCCAAGCAATATCAGCCACCAGACAGCTACACGGACTATTATGGAATAAAAAAATAACAAAAAAAAATAAAAGAAGAATTTATAAAACAATAAACCAAAATAAACCAAAGAAACAAATCAAAAATTAAGGCCATGGAAATGAACTACTGGAGACGATGTTGCCAGCTCACTAGACTTGATAGGGTGAGAAACGAAGATATTCGGAGAGAAATGGAAATCAATCTAGACATAATAGACACAATCGAAGCCAAAAGACTTAACTGGTATGGACACCTTCAGAGAATGGCTGAAAATAGATGGCCAAAAATAATAGAAGAATGGACTCCGCCAACTAGAAGAAAACGAGGTAGACCAAGACGATCCTGGAGAGACGATGTCGACGATGCAATGACCGCCAGAGATCTAACAACTGAAGATTGCTTCGACAGAAAACGCTGGAAATTAGGATGCGAGAAGCGGCGCCAGCTGTAAAAGACTCGCTTGTTATATATATACAAAGTATTTTAAAACTTTTTTCCCAGCCACAAATATAGAAGACAAGCAATTTTATTTAATAGTCTGCTTAATTTTAGCATGATCTTTTAACTTAACACCATTAAGATCATTTATGGTTTTAGCTTAGCAATAATTTCTAAATTTTAACTCAAACCGTTTTCAGGTAGAATGAAGTAAGTGTAGTTAAAGGTTTTTACTAGTCGATATGAAAGAGAAGTTTTAATAAATCATACACGTAAAATATATTAAAGACACTTATCACCTTTTTACTGAATATGGTATGCAGTAGTAGAAAAATATTGTTGTCCGGCATAATAATATATGTGGGTTTACTTTGTTTTACATGCAACAGACCTTTAATTTTATGGAAGTAAGAAGCGATATATTGTTTTATTTGAAAACGAAAAATTGGTTAGGTGAAACTTATTTGTTTATTACATACATTATCTGCTGAATGGTAAGTCGTATCATTTATTGGGTTTTACCTGTATGTAGAGCGGAAAAAGCTGAAAATTTTGGTATACTTATCTCAATATTTTAAAATTTGTCATTTACCTGGTTTTCGCAGTAAACCGACCATATAGCATTTTTCTAAGTAAAAACATTGCGCGTCACAATTTATATAAAGTGACGTCGTTTATATTTAAAATTTACAGAACATCACCCTTAGAGTTCAAATTTGTCTAACACAGCCAATAATACGAAACCCATACGGAATTACTCGATCTTTCATAGGCTACAACATGGTATAATAATCAGAAAAGTGTAATCACCATTATATTGGGAATTTTAGAATTATATTGATTAAATAACCAAAAACATTTGTTATTATTAATAATATAAATTTTATGAAATAAGTCTTTAAGTCTAATATTCCACAAAATAATAATTTTAATTAAATAGATTGGACAATTGTACGCAACTGAAATGGGAATACTTGAAATTTTAATGACAGTTCATCGTATGGCAAAATTGTATAAAATGTCGCCGCTTTTTTAGAGTAAGAATTTTGTTTATGTTTTGATTTCTAACACAATTTGATCATAACATATTATATATTATTAAATTCCATTTCTAAAATCATACTAAATTTAGATTAATAGCTTTAAAAACTAATTATTGTTGTGTATTGTAATTGTGGTAAGCCTATCTATCTATCTTATATAAAAGCTGACAAGCTTTCATATAATTTTTTTTAGTTAATTTATTAGTGGGGTGTGAATAAATATTAACAATAGTATAGTTTTGTGTATTGAGTATTATCAGTCTAATTTTATTTGTTTAAAATTTTTTCTCAAAATGCAATATTTTATATTTAATCTTTTTTTAATCAAGGTAGCAATGCTTGTACCTTCCATCATATCATTTCTGATTATATCATAATATCATTATCATCATATATGATATAATCAGAAATGATATGATGGAAGGTACAAGCATTGATGGTTTGATGTTGCATTTGTGTGTGGGTTTCAAGAATGTTTCGTTTAGTAAAATAATATCCGGATTCTCCTCTCTTATGAGTGATATGAGGTTACTGTAGTTTGAGCATACACTTTTGATGTTCCATTGCAAGATTTTTAGGTTTGTGTTAGCCATTTTGTAAGTTGGTTACCAATGTTTAGAATTGGAGTTTTGTTTAATTTGTCTTAGATTAGTCCTTACCTATATGTCTAGGTTGAATTTAAAAAAATTGTATCTTTGAACAATTGTTATTATATAAAGTTGTTAATTATTATTGTGTAATAAAATTATTAATGCAAATGTTTATAAAAATAAAAAAAATTGTAAATTTTAATTATTATTCAATACAATTCTGGGTCATCCAGATCCGTTGTTGACTTGGACAACTCAAAATATGCATTGATCAAATTTCTAAATTTACATTTTACTTCAATTGGTGTATTTACAAAGAGTTTATAACATTTATCAACTGTGGTCTGTTCTAAGAATTTTGTGGTTTATATATTTAATGTATTTAAATTATCTTTGTCTGTATTACCACAAGAGTTTTTAAGAGTGTTTCGTAACTAAGGTCTATAATTTGATTGTTCCTGTCTTCCATTCGGTGCTATTAGCGATTTGTTGTAAGATATTTTGACAAAACTTGTTTTTTTTTGTTGGAGGAGGTGTAGTAACTGTGGCTATGCTTGAGAATGTCATTTTTGATTTTCCTAAGCTACTATTATTGGAAATTGAGGATCTTTCATGAACCTGTATATAATTGTCTGATTGTTGTGTTTTGATTTGGAGTGAAGGAAATTCTGTTTGGAGAAAATGATATATTCTTCTTTGAAGAAGAGGTTGGTAGGTATGTTTTGGGATATAGGAGGTAGGCTGGTTTAAATTCTGGTAGACAATGGTTTTTTATATTACATTGCCGTTCATATTCTGGACAACATTTGTTCGTTGTCTCATGTTCCCCGATTTGCAGAAGAAATATAACTTTGTACAAACTATTTGTGGGTTTTCATTTAAATCATGTACACTGCCACAATTATGGCATTTTTTATTACTTTTGCATTGACTTTTTGTATGACCAAAAGCCCAACAGTTGAAACACTGTGTGACTTTTGGTAGGTACATACGGAACAAGTGGAATCGATAAATACCAAAGTTTTATATTTCTGGTCATTATTATCGCTTCCAAAAGTGATTAATACTGTTCCCGTTGGGGTATATTTAAAAGTACCGTCATCTTTAGTTGTTTTTTTCTGTTAAATCTTTTAACATCTAATATTTTAAAACGATTTTCGCCCATTCTTTTTACGTTTTCTTCTGAAAATTGAGCATTTCTCTCCCTAACCATTGCTTGACATGTGATCGAATTTCGTGGAACATATATTTTGTATTTATCTTTTAAATTATTATTACATATTAACAAAATTGTTTGTTGCCTTAGCTGATTTAAAATATACACCAATTTTATTTTTTTTCCTTTTTCCTAACTTTTAATATATCTCATATTTGCAGTTGAATATTATCTTTTGATATTTGTTAGTTTTCTCAGGATTGCGAAAAAAAAATTAAAATGCATTTAAAAAGCATTGGCCCGAAATTTTGCGCCTACGCTCTTCAGTGTATATCGTCCTACAAAATGACCTTTTCCGATTCCCTCAATAACAACTATAAATGGCTCTATTGAATTGGCATTATACAGGGTGAGTCATGAGGAACTTTACATACTTCTACCATATGTAGAGTCCCTCAGGGAGCATATCATGTGGCCACTAAAAAATGTCAACTCCTCTTCTTTATTAATTAACAGGGTAATTTGTGTAATTGACCATTTATTTCATTTTACTGTAGTGTTTATACGGCTCATTTGATTTTTTAAATTTTTGCATGACACAGTACACTACTATCAAGCATTCGACTGGTATTAGCTAAACTGAAAAATTCCAGAACTGGCTTTGGAAAAATTAATTTAGGGATTCGTATTAAATATTACACCCTGTATATACATTTTTTTAAATGCAATAAGTGATTTTCAAACAACATAAATAGCCAATGAAAACGACATATGCGACAATGTTGTCGCACTTTTATTAAATTTTTAGTGAACGATCAAAAATAGAACAACCATAATGAAGTATTAAATTATAAGGTAACTAATTTAAACAAATGCTATAAATTTCAAACATTTTAATTGAAATGATAAACTGAGTCACTGCACAACAAAAAACAGTAACTACTAACAATAACGAAGAACAATTAAAAAAAAAACTAAAAATATGTACATAGTTATGATAAACCCATAAATTAGAACTGGAAAAGATACAATAATGGTAACAAAATAAAAATAATTCAAAATAGATTTTCGAAATGGAACCCTGCAGCCTGTACACATTTTTGTTGCCGAATTGGTAATTGACGTATTGAATTACGGATACTCTGGGAATCGTTTCTAATAGTATTACAACAATGTATAATTCTATCAATTAATTGTTGTCGGTTATTAATATTCACTGCGTAAACTAGTTGCTTCAATCGTCCCCAAATATGGTAATCAACGGGATTCAAATCAGGGGATCTTGAAGGCCACGAAATAGGACCTGCACGTCCTATCCACCTGTTGCCATAAACATTATTGAGATGTTGTCTCACTGCCAGTAAAAAGTGTGGGGGTATCCTATTATGCTGAAAATACATCCCTCGGATAGCAATGTTCGCGTTGGCAAGCAAATTCGGCAAAATATTCTGTAGAAAGTTCAAATAGACCTGCCCTGTTAAAGGACCATCAAAAAAGTGAGGACCTACTAATTGGTTATTTATGACACCACTCCACACGTTAACCGAAAACCTTTACTGAGAACGACGTTCTCGAATAGCATGGGGATTTTCTTCTGCCCATACATGTGAATTTCGTGAATTATTTATCCCGTCTCTGGTAAATTGGGCTTCATCTGTAAATAGTGTCCTGTATAGCGTTGGTCGATTATTGTTAATCCATCTACAAAATTCCAACCTATCGATCTCATCTCCATCATGTAGTCGCTGAACCATTTGAATGTGATATGGGTATAGATTATTTTTTTGTAAGACTCTACTTACTTTTGATTGAGTAACATTGAGTTCTCGACTTACTTGTCTAGTGCTTATTGTAGGGTTCATAGTAACGGCGTCCATAATGTCATCTTCCTGCGCTTCATCTACATGTCGCTCTGTTGTTCCACTAGGAAAAGTGCCATTTTCTCGCAAATAATTAAAAACTGACCCAAATGTTGGATTACTGTGGGTTCGACGATTAGGAAATCTCCTGCGATATTCTCTACTAGCAGCCCTACCATTCCCATTACAGAATCCATAAACAAATATTATGTCTGCATATTCTGTGGTCGAAAACTGATGTGGCATTTTGAACGAAAGTAACAAAAGCTCTACCAAAACTAACACAATGTACTTAACGTAGATATGACAGAAGAAATATGTATTCTTGTACACATAAAAAACAATTGATAATGACAATAATGACAATGGGTATAAAATATCAAGAAACGTCAAACGGTCAACGCCAACCTTCATTTTAAACTTTTTTAGATTTATTTTTATTTAGTACAGTTGATGCAATGTATTATTATTTGACATAAAATTTTAATCATTTACAATCAACAAAAACTAACACATACAAGAGGTTTAACTTTTTAATCAATTTAATTTATTATTTATCGAAAATAATGCCCCAATACGATCTATGAGTAAAAATTTTAAATTGAAAAACAATTGATTCTATCGTAGAGATAATACAAAGTGACAGTAAAGATATTAATTTTCTACGTATTAGATTATGTTGTAGGAACTCATTTTAATTAAAATGTTTGAAATTTATAACATTTGTTATTAATACCTTATAATTTGATACTTCATTATGGTTGTTCTATTTTTGGTAAGATTTGATCGTTCGCTAAAAATTTAATAAAAGTGCGACAACATTGTCGCATATGTCGTTTTCATTGGCTATTTATGTAGTTTGAAAATCAGTTATTGCATTTAAAAAAAAATTGTACAGGGTGTAATATTTAATACGAATCCCTAAATTAATTTTTTCAAAGCCAGTCCTGGAATTTTTTAGTTTAGCTAATACCAGTCGAATGCTTGATAGTAGTGTACTGTATCATGCAAAAATTAAAAAAATCAAATGAGCCGTCTAAACACTACAGTAAAATAAAATAAATGGTCAATTACACAAATCACCCTGTTAATTAATAAAGAAGAGGAGTTGACATTTTTTAGTGGCCACATGATATGCTCCCTGAAGGACTCTACATATGGTAGAAGTATGTAAAGTTCCTCATGACTCACCCTGTATGTTAAGTTGTTTAAAATGTTATCGTTTTTATTATTATCTTTCCTTTTTTGTTCTGTTTTTTTACTAGCTTCATTAGTACTCATATCGATATCAAAGCTTTGAGAGTTAAAGTTTTTAAGGTCAAGCGGAGGATCTCCGTCTGATTCTTCGTTTATTTTAATTTAAATAATCAATTAAACTAGTATATTTTCCTATTACCACCAGGTAAAAGAAAAATAAATACACAAAAAAAAGAATTAACCAGTGAAGATATAGTTATTAAAAAATGGAATATGTTTATTCAACAAAGGTAGTATTACTAAGATCTCACCAGTCATATTTCAAATTTTCCTTAAGTTGATATACGTCCATCACTACGCACTTCTTTTAACCGAAACTTCTTCTGTTGTTACAGAATTGACATTGACAAATAACATCTGGAAGATACCTTCCAGATGTTATCTGTCAATGTCAGATGCCAATTTTTTAATCCATGTTTAACTTCTAAAGAGTATAGACATGAAATATAATTGTATAATATAATGTTTATAAGATAAAATGCTTACTAAAAATGGCAAATAGCCGAAACGTTCAAGAAATAGTTAAGTGCTTTTATTAACAACAGGCCGACAAATCCAGGAAATAAAAAAGTTTCTATTTAGAAATTCACAATCAGAAAATAACAAACTATATCATCATCATTATTCTCAGCATATTTTACCGATTATGGTGGAGCCTCTCTTACATATTCATTCTACACATCTGCCCACGATTGTCTAAAATTCGCTTTTCTGCGCCATGATGTACCGGCTTGTTTCCTTATGTCACAGACCAATCTTAAATTTGGATGTCTTCTTGGTCTCTTGACGTCTGTTGGATACCACAGTGTAATTCTAGCGGATCACCTATTGCCAGTTCTTCTTGCTAAATGTCCCGCCTACTGCCATTTTAAGGATTTAATTCTATGGATTACATCAATAACCTAAGTTTTCTGTCTGGTCCATTCTATTCTTTTTCTATCTGTCTTTGTTTTACCTAGCATGCATCGCTCCATTGACCTTTGAGTAACTTTGAGTTTCGATATTATCTCTTTCTTTAGTGTCCAAGTTACGCAGCCGTCTGTCATGATTGGTAGTATACACTGATTAAATGCTTTTTTTTTCAGGTAGTTTGGCATCTTCGATTTGAATATACCTACATTTCTACCAAAAGATGTTCAAGCTAGTTTCATTCTTCTGTTGATTTCGTTAAACTTCCCGTGCTCGAATCGGTATCAATAAAATGTTATCAATCATTTCGGTCTATCCCTATCCCAGCCTCATCAGACACTTGGGCTCATACAAATTCAAACTCGGAAAGTCCAACGAATGTCTCTCAAAACTTAACCACTGCAGTGGTTAGGGTACAGAGGTGCCACCTGCTTTGGTGGCCATGAACGAAAACGATTTAATAATATCGTTTCTGGTCCTCTGGGCTATGCGAAATATGTAAAGGATTAAATCTTGTATAGAAGGTAATAAGATATATAGATAATAGTATAATAGATAAAAAATGCTAGTTTTTAATTTAATTGTAATTTATATTTATAGAATCCGATTGTATTTAAGAATTTTTCACTATTTGGTTTGAAAATAAGTGTTTGATTGTTAATCCGATATCTACATTCAAATAAAATACTTATATTTTTCTCTTCGCCTTTTGACAAACAATCCTTGATCCATTGTTTATTATCACCAAGTGTTCCAACCAACTTATCTTCTGGATCTACCGGACTAATTTCTAGTTTTCAGTAGAACTGTTCATCTCCAACCTAAGGATTTAGAAGGTAAGGGGAAGCCACTAAATTAAAGATCCACATGGATATCCCTGGAATAATTATCTTATATGTCGGACAAAAGTGAACCAAAGGCCCTCAGTTCCGGGCAGACCTTAGATGGTTCGAGGGTGCTAAGAATCCCCCGGGTTCGACTTAAAGATGTTATTCGTAAAGTAGCGACATGGAACATCAATAGTTTGTGCATCCCAGGAAAGATAGATAACTTGCTCAAAGAAATGCGGCGCCTAGAAGTGAAGATAATGGGTGTAAGTGAATCGAGGTGGTCTGGCTCAGGTATTTCCCATAAAGACAACTTTACAATGTACTATTCCGGTAGCGACACCAGAGATAATTACCACAGACACGGAGTTGCAATAGTACTTGATAGTGGAATTGCGATGTCTGTTATAGATTACATACCCATTTCAAACAGAGTAATAATAGTGAAGTTAGCAGGCCAACCTATTAATATCAACCTAATCCAGGTTTACGCGCCCACAGCTGATAAACCTGAAACTGAAATTTTAGCTTTCTATAAAGACATACATGAAGCATTAAAGGTCACAAAGAAAAACGACATTAATATCATAATGGGCGATTTCAACGCCAAAGTTGGTAAGGGTAGATGTGGCGATGCGGTAGGTAATTTCGGTCTGGGTAATAAAAATGAGCGGGGGGACTTATTAATTGAATTTTTCGAAGAACATGATTTTGTCGTATCCAATACATGGTATCAGCTCCTACCAAGAAGATTGTATACATGGCGAGCACTTGGAGACAGGCCAGGTCATATTATACGAAATCAAATTGATTACATCTTGATAAACAAAAGATTCCGCAACTATATAAATAGAGTGGCTGCTTACCCTGGTGCAGACATTTCATCTGACCACAACCCCTTAATCGCAAATGTAAGGCTTCGACTGGCGAAGGTTAAAAAACCATAAAATAAAAAATATATAAACATGAGAGAACTAATGAGAGATGAAGAGCTTAGAACTACATACGGAACTACATAAGCAACCTGCGAGAAAATAAAAATGGCTGTAGCCAATGCGGATGAATCAATCGCAAGTAAAATAAAAAGAAATCACAAAAACGAGTGAATGACGGAAGAAATACTTGAGCTAATGGAACAGCGCCGACAGTACAAAATACATTAGAACCAACGTAAATACAATGAAACTCAACGTACGATAAGAGCAAAAATTAAAACCGCAAAGGAAATCTGGATGAAAGAGCGTTGTGAAGAATTAGAATCACTACAAGAAAAAGGGAACAGCTTTGGACTACACAAAAAGGTTAAAGAAATTTCGAATATATAAAAGAAACACCACGAGACAAACCTGAAAAATGATCAAGGCGACTACGTACATACCCAGGAAGAACTAGCTAAAATCTGGACAGATTATGCTTCGTCCCTCTTTGCAGACAACAGACCGAATCTGCCAACTACTAACCTATCGACAGAAACTTTGTCCGGTCCTCCGATTATTCGCGCCGAGGTGGAGTACGCTATAAAAATAGCAAAACTGGGCAAGGCCCCTGGACCGGATGGCATTACTACGGAAGCCCTAAAACTGTTGGATGATGACAACATCGACACTCTGGTAACAATCTTCAATGCCATATATGACACCGGCCACATTCCAATGGATTGGCTTTGTTCAACCTTCATAATGATCCCTAAATCACAAAGAGCGACAAGGTGCAAGGACCACAGACTGATTAGCTTGATGAGTCATTTACTTAAAATATTTCTTCGCATACTCCACACAAGAATGTTCAGAAAACTAGAAGAGCTGAGCGGCGAGACACAATTTGGTTTCAAGAAGGGACTCGGGACGCGCGAAGCATCATTCTGCTTGAATACCCTGGTACAAAACTGTATGGACCAACGAAAAGATATAGTCATCACATTCCTCGACTACGAAAAAGCTTTTGACACCGTAGAACACGATGAAATAATAAAAATGCTACACAATGCTGATATTGATGAGAAAGATATAAGAGTTATACCAGGAACCAGATATCGTAAAACACATAAAGATAGGACGTCTGAGGTGGGTAGGCCATGTAATGCGGATGGAGCAAACCGACCCAGCTAGAAAAACGCTCCTTGATAGACCTATTGGTCAAAGAAGAAGAGGAAGACCCAGCACAAGATTCCTAGATAACATAGACCAAGATATGAAAAATATGGAAATACGGGCTTGGCGGAGGAAGGCGATGGATAGGGACGACTGAAGAAAAATTCTTGGGGAGGCTAGGACCCACACAGGGTTGTAAAGCCAAAATGATGATGATGAAGATATAAGAGTTATCCAGAATCTCTATTGGAATCAAAAGCACGTGTGAGGCTGAACAAATCAACAAACACAGAGGAATTCGAAATTTTACGAGGGGTGCGACAGGGGTGTATTTTGTCTCCTATGCTGTTCAACCTCTATGTGGAGAATGTTTTTGCAGAGGCACTTGAAGGCACTGATTGTGGTATAAAGGTCAACGGGTACCCGATAAATAACATTCGTTACGCTGACGACACCGCAATAATCACAGATAACGAACATGATATGCAGTTGATACTAAATAAAATAAACACCACAGGAAAAACATATGGCCTGAAGATAAATGCTGGAAAAACAAAATGCATGACAATAAGAAAGGGCGCATTTTTCAGAGTACAACTGCACGTAGATAATGCTCCAATCGAGCAAGTGAAAACATTCAAATACTTGGGAATGATGGTGAATGACCAATGGGATCCTCAACAAGAAATAAAATGCCGTACCGAACAAGCAAGACAAGCTTTTCTTAAATTTAAACCGCTACTTTGTAACCGCAATCTTTCCTTCAATCTCCGTTACAGAATGGTTAAGTGCTATGTATGGTCCATATTGTTATACGGCATGGAGACATGGACGTTGAAAATATCTTCCACTAACAAGTTGGAAGCCTTCGAAATGTGGACCTTGCGAAGAATGTTCCGCATACCATGGACAAATAGGGTGAGAAACGAGGAAGTCCTAAGAAGAGCAAATACTGAGAGAGAATTGCTCAGCTTGATCAAGGCACGAAAGATTGGATACCTGGGCCACATCCTGAGAGGGGAAAAATACGCAATCCCTCAACTAATTATCCAAGGAAAGATTAAGGGCAAGAGAGGAGTAGGTCGCAAACAAATGTCGTGGCTGCGAAATATAAAGAACTGGACAGGCGTAACTAACACTGGCGAACTTTTGCATGCCACAAAAGACAGACGTCTGACCTTAACATAATTCGCCAACGCACTATAGGTGCACGGCACCATAAGAAGAAGAAGTTTATCTCCACTAAAATTTTTGTGTCCCATTTTTACTCTCCCAAAGCTTTTCCTTGACGCACTCTACTGACAAATATTGTTTTTGGTTCATAGAAACAAATACTGAACAAACACACACAAACACACACTTCGTTAATAATTATTGTTAAAGTTCTTTTACATTTACTAATTACAAGCATAACTCCTTCAAAAGAACAATGAAAATAATATCTTCCAGGCATATTTATAACATTTTTGTGCCCCATTAAATTTTACATTTGTTTTATTTCTCCGATTTGTTATTACGTAAATGACAAGGCTCAAATATAAAAATACCGTTTTACAAATAACCTAGGGAACTCAGAACAAAAACGTGACTTCATTATTTTATTGCCCTTCTTCCATTATATTTGGGGATTTTAGATTACACATGGCAATTTCTTCAGATATTAAGCTGGAGTTTTTGTTATTAGGTCACATATATTTCACAATCCTGGTATATTAACCAATCAATAAGGATATTATTAGAACCAACGTTTTCCTAAATATTAATCGCATTTAAAAATAATATAAATACTTATAATATTCTTATTGCAATATTGTTTATTGATTTATAATGTAGAAAAGATTCAAATATATTGTCTATAGTAAACTACAGATAACTTTTATATTGTATTAAATATATTTTAATATATGTTTTAAATTTCAGTTCGGAAGCTGTTTTATTTTTTTTTTAATAATATATTATAGTCAATCGAAAATTAAATTAAGATTACATTTTTGAGAGAACGCAATTTTATTTTTTTAATGTGTGGGGGTGGTTCGTATTAGGTTAAGTTCAAGTTTGTAGAGTCGCCACCCTTTTCCTCTTCTGTTGAATTGGAAAAAAAGGGCAAAGTGTTTTGGCACTGTATCTCGTAAATAAGCAATCCTGTAGAAAATTTTACACAACATTATTTGTATAAAATTAAATTTTCTACAACTCTGTTTTTATTACTTTTTATCGTGAAATTGAACAAAACATTACACATTACAACAAAACATTACGAACAAAACTTTGCAAGAATTAAAATGGGACAAGAAATCACCTCTCCTTTTCAAACAACAAAAGGACTAAGACAAGGCTGCTGTCTGTCACCCACCTTATTTAAAATCTATTTGGACAGATCCTTAGTGAAATGGGTAAAAAAATGTAGAAACATGGGAATAACGGTGGAAGAAAACAAGCTATATACACTTTTCTTTGCGGATGACCAGGTAGTAATTGCCGAAGACAGCTACGATCTTAGCTATATGGTAAGAAAACTGCAAGAAGAATATGAGGTGGCAGGTCTAAACATGAATATGACAAAATGTGAATATCTCTCAGTGGGAACAGATGAAATATGTGACCTAGTCTTGGAAGACGACAAAATCAAAGGCGTGCAATCCTGCAAATATTTGGGGGTCATTTTCAACAAGAAGGGAAATAGCGCAGATGAAATCAGGGAAAGAATAAACAAGGGCAGAGCAGCGACCCGTGCCTTAAACTCTCTTCTCTGGCAAAAAACAATTCGACGAGAAACCAAAAAACACATTTACGGTAGTATAGTCCAAAGTATTACACTTTACGGTTCGGAAGTATGGGACGTCACCAAAGCTAATAGAAACAAACTTTTGACGACAGAAATGGATTATCTGAGACAAAGCTGCGGTAGATCGAAACTGGAGAGAGTTAGAAACGAACAAATAAGAAACGAAATGAAAATGGAGAGAAATATCAATGATGACATAGAAAGAAAACAATTAATCTGGTTCGGACATGTTAAAAGAATGCCAGAGTACAGATGGCCTAGGAGAGTACTGGAATGGATCCCTCCTGAAAGAAGAAAGAGAGGACGACCACGGAGAAGTTGGCGCAACGATATTGATGAAGCAATGGCGGCAAGAGACTTAGAAGAGGCAACTGCATATGACAGAAAAAGATGGAAATTGGGGGCGGAGAAGCGGCGACAGCCGTAATAAATCCGTTATTATATATATCGTGAAATTGAAAATAAAAAAGAAAACAAAAGTAGCCAAAAATGTTTAACCAATTTTTTGTAAATAATACCTTTTTCTGGCCATTTTAGAATAAAAAGACATGAGTAATATTGTAGGGTTTTCGAAGCATAATTATCATTACAAACTTGTTTAATTTCATTAATTTCTCTGGGTTTTACAGCATTCTAAAGTTAAAGGAGTTTTTGAAAACTTGTAAGAATACGATAAAAGCAAACATAAGGCTTAGTTTTCTATTATATATTTCTATCTTAAGGATTGAATATATATTTCTGTATTAATGTTTAATTAATTCTAGGTTTAATAGGTATTGGCAAAAAAAATTTCGGAATAATAACATTATAAAATATAACCGCTTTTATATTATTTTAATAATTTTGTATAAATATACAGAAAGAAAACAGTCGCGCGATAATTTGCCCCACCTGGTATTAGGAAGTTTAAAATCGTTAACGTGAAATTCTTATTGATAAAATATAAACAAAATGGTTGTTGTATTTAAAAATTTTAAACTCTTCTGGTTTATTGCATCTGTTCTTAATAATAGGTTGTTTGATATTTTTGCGAAGAAAAAAAATCTTTAACATAATATTTATTATTTAGCAATAATCCATTGCAGTGATCATACTTTTTTTTTTCATTTTTCGTCGACATCATTTTTTCTTTTTTTTTCGATTTTTATTTTATTTTTTATAAAATTATTGCATTTTTAATATAAGTTTATGTACGGAATTTCTTGTTTTTATTCTAATAATTTTATAATTTATTTGCTGACGTCCAATGGGCTTTGTATTTTATATTTCAATTTGAATTTTGCTCTGTGTTTCCTTAATTTAATTATTCCAGTTTTATCTAGTTGATAGCATATTCGATTAGTATGAAGTTTAATTTAAATTTATTCCAGTGTCAACGGATAAACCTTATTTAGTGGAAAGGTCTTTGTTATTGAAGACATTTTGCAGCTAATATGTTATTAAAGCTAAAAGCACAAAACTGAGAACCATCATGCTCTAACTGCTCAGTGCATACAGGCTAAGTTTCCGAAATCAGTTCGTCGTGTGATGCAGCAGCAGCAAGCCGATAACTTTACTCTTGTAATTTATCCTAAGTGGCGGTATGGTAGCACTAAGTGGTGTAATCTCAGTCCTAGAGCCGCAATAGATTAGCATAATTACCATCCCAAGCAACAGTGTTCCCTACCGATAACGGAAACATCCAAATTAGGGATGAATATTAAATTTTGATGGCCGTTGGGCACCACCCTCCGGCAATTACGAATATTTTCCTACGCTAACTCAATTTGAATACATTTCGCAACTGTCGAATCCGCAGGAGTTTGTAAATTCCTATTTAGCGATTCTTGTAATATTTAACGTAACTGAATTTCAGAAGAGATATATTTTATAATCAATATAAAAAGTTCAGTGTGAAAACTAGTATCAAATACAGGGTGAGTTAATATTATTTCTGTATACATTCCAAAACCTGAGTATTAAATTTTCATTAAAAAAAAGTCATTAAGTATTAATTTGTTATAGTAATTGACAACAGTTCTTTAATAATTATAATGTATTAAACATTTTTCTTAAACAAATAAAAGGAATAAATAAACTGGAAGCAAAAAATATAGAAAATCGTTAGCCCAACCGTAATCTATTGGCAAGGTTTACAGATAAATCCCTCTTTACGGCGCTTATGTGTATACTACATAATTTTTATATTTATTTGTTATCAACAGATGTCTTGAAAAATAATTCAAAATAAATTCGAAAGCTTGACAGTCAGTCAAAGAGTTGTCTTTGTCTTGTGGGTCAAATATACTGCATCCTCAAGAATCACCACTTGATATTTAAATCAATAGTCAACAATACCACCATCTTATATATATATATATATATATATATATATATATATATATATATATATATATATCATATATATATATATCATATATGTATATATATATATATATATATATATATATATATATATATATATATATATATATATATATATATATATGTGTGTGTTTATTTATCCATCCTAGTTCTATAGGTAAATGCATATATTAATTATTATTTAATTTTTTTAAAAACATATACGTTAATTTTGAAAATTCCAAAATTTGTCCATGGAGTGTGTTTATTAAACTTAAACTACTCGCGCATCAAGTTATAATATTGTTCTATTCGTACTTTATACACCACAGAATATACTTAAAATCAGCAGTTGTGTTTTTTTTTGTTAATACAGTTAGTTGTTTGTTATAAACCTTATTTACTAACGTAATAATAATATTGAACATTTTAAATAAGTCAGATAAAATTAAATTGTTATCAACAATTTTTTTGAAAAAAAAAAGAACATAATAGGGTAAGAGCACCAGTTATCTCTTAAGGAGAGCATGTCGATATATCTATGAAATTTTTTGTCACTGTGGCCTATTGTAACTATTTTTAACACCATGGAATTATTATTTCTACATATTGCAAAATTTTATCACGTTAATATTTCATGTGTGAAAATATTTTATTTGTGTTTTGTTGTAAACGTGCAAATGAACCAGTTATTGGCCTTTTACCATGAACTGCAAATGAACCAGATATTTTACCAAATAATTCGTAAGATAAAATAGATAGATAGGTAGGTGTTTTGGTAAGCAAGGATTTTGTGATGAGTGTGGGCACAAAAAAAAACACGTGTCAAGTGTCAAAGTAAACTTTTATTTTTTATTTTGGCAAGATTCGCAAACATAAATATACTTGATCTGTGTCGCCATAGAATCTTGTTATGCAAGTTACATGATATGTTCTAAGACACATTTGACATCTAATGCCTTCTTTACACTTTGTAATATTTAGTACACATAGATAACAAAGGTAAATGCTGAAAAGATTTGTTTCAATATTTGGTAATCATCAGATTGAGTTTTACAATTATTTGGACATAGCTCTTTAATTTTGTCATTGCCAACTATTTCACAAAATTGTTTATAAGAAATTGTTGTATTTGGATGAAGAAGTGTTGGTAAATCATTGTGCTCATCCAGATTATCTTCAGTTTCAAATTCTTTCCCAAGATATTTTGAATAGTCAAGAGCAGAAGAATTCCAAGGAAATATACCGCATGCCCTAAACCCACTTCTGATAACATCTGAATTTAACCTATCTATAGCAGATTTTAAAACAGGGGCAAACTGTACTTTCGTTAGCACTTTTTGGGGGTTGTCTCTCCTAAACTGAAGCACAGCTTTGTTCCAAAAAGTTTTTAGAGGCTTAAATGCAGCCACATCCGCTGGTTGCAATAATCTCGTGGCATTAGGATATAACGCTACTAAAATAATTTTTAAATCTGTACAAAGTTGACTTGTCTGTACAGTTAAATGGGATCAACAAAAAGTATCACCGGACGTGTAATATTATTTCGATCTAAATAAGGCTTAAATATATTTCCAATATATTCATAAAAGTTTTTGTTGTCCATCCAACCATTTTTAGTTAAACCAATACCCCACGAATTCGGCACAGCACTTAGTATATCATTTGGCAATCTTTTATGGGGATAAATTATCATAGGAGGTAAAATATTGCCTATTGCAGAAAATGTGAATATAACTATTAAGTTAACCTTTGGATTATGTTCAATTTCATAGACGTTTCTGGAACCCTTCATAGCCAAAATCTTTTTATTTTTTGGGACATAGATAAAAACATATCTCGTCATCATTGAAGATTCTTGTTGGGTCTTTAAAAACGTCTAAAAGTCCTTTTTTATTTAGATAAGATTTTATGTTGTCAAACCATTTGGTAATATCCCTTTGGTTAATGTTTGAACTTGCTGATGTCACTTCCTCTGAAGTCCTTAGCGAACTGTTGGGATTGCGCTTTAGAAATGCTGATAGCCATGTTTTACCTGGTCTATTTTCAACAAATGGATTAACTCTAGGGTTACTCCCTAAAAATGATTTAAGGGAGTCCTTAATGTCGTCAACACGAACAGGAAATCCTCCATTTTGACAATGAAAAATCCAGAGTTTCAGTTGTTCCTCTTCATCCTTCGAAAGAAATGGATCTGGTCCATGGGTTATTTTGTAATGAAATTTTTCACTTTTCCGGTAACTTATAGTGGCTCAGGGAATATTAAAAATTCTTGAGGCTTCTCGCTCACTCATTTTTAATTAACACTAACGCTTTTTTAACATCGTCTTCGGAATACTTTTTTTTATAATTGTTTTCAGTTATAGATCGTTTTGGCATATTTTCTAAAACAATTTATAATAATTTGTTATTTGCCACATATAAAACACTAGTTATTAACATATGTCAATCACTAGATTCTTACAAAATCTAATGTTTCAGTTATTGGCCATCTAGGCCAATAACTGATACATTGATAATTTCATGCATTAGTAGTTGGCCACCTTAAAATTTACGTTATTTGTATAAATAACGTTATATTCGTTATTCAGTTTGGAACAGGACATAGACTATATTTTCACAAAAACATAAAATATAAAGTAGAAAGTAAATTGCAGTATATAGTACTTACCGACCAACACAAGTTTCTATAGGTAAATAACAAAATTTCGGTTGCAACCTAGCGGCACAGAACAGTGTCTCATTCAACATCGAATACTGACTATAATTTAATGGTTACCTTGAAACTAGATGTGTCATACTCTAGGAGACATGTTGCCAAACTTAAAAAAAGTAGTTAGAATTAACAAAATAAGAACATTTTCCTAATTCTAATCAAAACATATTAGTAGGCCAATAACTAGCACATGGCCAACAACTGGTGCATTTACCCTACTAATACTAAAATTTAAAAAATAACAGTCAAAATGGGAAATATATATATATATATATATATATATATATATATATATATATATATATATATATATATATATATATATATATATATCATATCCTCTAAGCTGTCATCTTTCTTTTGACATTATGTGCAAGTAAGAATAGCAACAGAATGATCCTTGCAGACTGATCTGAGACAAATGCTGGATGTTATCGCTGTAGTATTCTCCGATCTTTTATATGGCGTGGAGTCATGGACCTTAACTGAAGCACCACTGAAGAGACTCGAAGCATTTGAGATGTGGTGCTGTAGACGCATGTTGAGGATTTCTTCGATAGACAGAGTCACCAACGAAGAACTACTACATAGAATGGGTAGAGAGCGCGAACTAGTCATAACCATAAAACGTCGCAAACTAGAATACCTGGGCCATATAATGCGCAATGAACAACGATACAACCTACTTCGGACCATACTTCAAGGTAAAGTGAATGGGAAAAGACGTCCAGGGCGAAGAAGAATATCCTGGCTGCATAACCTGCGAAAATGGTTTACCTTAACCACTATCGGACTTTTCTAGGCAGCAGTCAACAAAGTCAAAATATCCATGTTAGTGTCCAACATCAGTAACGGATAGGCACCTTAAGAAGAAGATCGCTGTAGTCTCGTTTTTTTTTTCTGTCTACCACAAGAAAAACACCTTCCTCGTAATTTTTCTGTTGGTTCGTCATTTCATTGGGCTATTTGAGGCCATTTACATATGTTTGGAAAAAGTCTGATGTTGGATGGCAAAGTATTTGTTTCAGCTCGATCTGAAAGATGTGGTTTTATCAATGATATTGCTAACGATTTTAAAAATTTCTTTTAAAATTGGTTGGACTGTTGAAGTGAGCAAAATTATATAATATTTAACTATTTATTCCTGCCACATTCAACATCAGAAAAAATATAACTATAGGCCACCTACAGGCAAGGACACTAAACACAGACAGGATTGATTTTGTCCTATGCTCTAAAGTAAGAAATGCGTTGTGTTAAGTGTGAAGTAGGCGTGGGGATTTGCGGTTGACATTTCTTATTGTTTTATAATAGAGAATAGTTGTGACTGCTGCCAATTTTTTTGTTGTACCAAGGCCAAGGAAAGGATTTAGTGTCGAAAACTATAATGGCTGAATGGGTTAAGCTATGCAGAAGAGCTGATAATTTTAATCCCGATTCTAGTAGAATATGCTCTGTTCATTTTACAAACAATGACTATGAAAGAGATCTTCCAAATGAATTATTAGGTAAAATGATTAAGTAATAAAATGCCTATAAAAATTTTTTAACTTAACTTATTTTAGGTTTACCTACTAAACGCCTTTTAAAGAAAACTGCAGTTCCAACACTTTGTTTATATAAACATACCTTTGATACACCTTCTGTCTTTACTTGTGACGGTAGATTAGATGTTAGAAACAGAAAGCAACTTGTAGCAGAAATTACAAAGGTTTATTCAAATATTTTGAATATTGCATCTAATTAACATGAACATACCATTACTGAATCTGAAATAATTTTTGAACAAGCTGGTGACAATATATTTTTAAAGCCTGAAGTAGATTTTAAAGCAACATACAACGAATTATTAAACAAGTATGAAAAATGAATAGCTGATCATTCCAATTTGAAAAAAAAAGAGTCAAATGAAAATAAAAAGTTTAACAAGTCAGTTGAGGTATTCTAAACCAAAAAAAGTAAATGTTCAAAAAAAATCAAAAAAATCTGAAATTTTTGCTAAAAATTTGTTAAATAAAATGTTAACCTCAAATATTCGTTTTGTTTCATTTTGTTTCATTCTTGCTTTCATAGGTCTTCTGAACTTAGTTCATTTTTATTTTCGCTATAATTTTGGTTCCTTTAGGTCAGCCCCTCGCACCCCCCAAGCGGGCTCTGCGAAGGGTTGACTGCGAGTGATTGACTGTCTTTCCCTAGCTACTCATGGGATCAAGAATCTAAAAAAAAAGAGATATAGTAAAAAGTTGGGACAAAGAGTACCCGATACCGAGGGGCCAGGGAACTCCAGAGCCAAAATCACAGTTCCTAAAGCCGAAGAGCAGGGAGCTTCTGCAGAAAATCTGAATACCGAAAGGCCAGGAATTTCTAAAGAAATCTCTCAAGCTGAAAGACAAGGAAACAAAAAGGCTGTCAGAGTAACAGCGTTGAAAGACATTGATCTCATGTCAGACGAAGAAATTAGGGCTACAAAGCAATCTGGCGTCTCTAAAGCCAAAATCAGTAGGCTGGTGAAACAAGGCCAAGATTACTTTCAAGTCAAAAGGGCTGTAATCAAGGCCAATTTTATCAAGGCAGTTAAAAGGGCAAAAGAGATGTCATCAAAGCTATTAGAGGCCATGACAAAAGTAATACATACCCAGAAGACCGAAACGCAAACGTTCTGTCAGACGGAAATATACCACCCGAAAGCCAAAGATACTAACAGGATTTATAAAAGCCAAGATGGATGAAAACAAGCTTAAAGCAGTTAAAATAGCCATCTTGGGTGCGTATGACAAAATTCCGAAAGCAGGACCACAGGTCCGCTACCTGAAAAGTACATACATGCCGGGTTTTCTGGAACTTAACTGTGCGGATGACATAGGTGCGCGCTGGCTAAAGGAGATAAAACCTCATTCATGCACTGTCTTCGTACAGCACAAACATGGGGAACGTCTTGTGTCCAAAAGAATACCTAATAGATTAAGGATAAGTAACCATGGGCTTAGGACACATCTATGGACAGTTTGGGGCAGTAGTAAACCTTCAGACAAAGGGGTGTTATGAACCTTCTTGATGGATTCTGAATGACGAGAAGAACTCCAGAAATTAAAAATGTCACCATTTTTCGGAGTAGGACGGTTAACGTTTCGACCCAAAAAAGGGAAGACAAAAACACGGAACGAAAAGCCAGTAGCAACTCATTCCAGTGAAACAGGGGAAACTTCCCTACAAATGGAGGTTCAGGAAAAGAAGCAACCTCCTTCGGGTGAAGCTGACACACTCATAAGGTTTTATGTCCTTAGTCTGTGTCAGAACCACGGAAGAAGGAATATCCACAGATCTAGAACTGGTCATCTCTTCGCAATGAAGAGAGAAATAAGGCTCCTGCAGGTCAATCTTCTACATACAAAAGCCGCATTGGCAACGCTAGTTAGAAGAGTGGAACAATAATGCATTGATGTGGCCTTCCTGCAGGAGCGTTGAAGGATAGATGAAAAGATTGCTGGCCTACCAACCTAGAGGTTAAAGTTTTATACACACCCATAGCTATAGGGCCAAGGTCGTATATATTTCACAGTGATAGAGTAGATTGTACACTGTTCTAACTATAACCACGGAAGTAGGAGAGAAGAAACTGGTGGTGTGTTCAGCCTACTTTTCAAGTGATGAGGCTTTGTGTCCACCAAGCATTATAAGCGACATAGTTGCATATTGTCTGTGACAAGGATTACAGCTCATTACAGGATGTGATGTCAACGCATATACACCATATGGGACAGCACAAACATCAATGCAAGGGGTGAGTCTATTATGAACTTCATGTTATCTGAAGGTTTGGTTATATCCAATATAGAAAATAAGCCAACTTTTGTCACTAAGGCACGCAAAGAAGTCTTGGATTTAACACTTTGCGCAAGCAAGATAAGTGATATGTTAACAAATTGGGTTGTGTCTGACGAACCCTCATGTTCCTGTTAAAGACATATACGATTTGGTCTTGATATTTTTCCATCAGAAATTAAATAAAGAAATCCTAGAAATACAAACTGAGTAGGATATAGGGAGTCCCTCGGTAAAAATCTCGGGGAAAGTATGATCTTGTTTAAAGGCCCAGAGGTTATAGTTATAGTAAGCGAAGCTATTATGGCGGCTTACCAGGAAAACTGCCCACAAAAAAACAAGGAAAAGTACGAGCAGTAATACAGTCTGGTGACACAATGGCTTAAAGAGGATGAGGTCGGAAGTCCGAAGCCTATTTAATAAAGCCAAAAATAACCAAGATTGGGATGCCTACAGGTATAAACCAATGCTATACAATAACGAAATTCGGAAAGCTTAAAGGAATTCATGGATAGAGTTTTGCGAGTAGATTACAGATATCCCGGCATGTTCTCTAATCCATAAAGTCCTGGCAAAGAATGGTGCTATAACGAAAGAAGTAGGTTTTTTAAAGAAAGCTAATGGCAAATTCACGGACACCAAAGAGGAAAGTCTTAGAAAACTGATAAACACGCACTTTCCGGGCTCAACAATTCTGGATGATGCAGATAGACAAATCAACATAGACCAAAGGCTCACTAGGCCAAGGTCAACAGATTGGGAGATAGCCACAGCAATCTCAAGACCAAACAGAATTAGATGGGCTATAAAAAAGTTTCGGCCATATAAGTCTTCAGTGACAGATGGCATGTATCCAATACTGTTGCTTATGGGATTAGAGGTATTGATACCACACCTATGCAAGCTCCTCAAAGCCAGTTTAGCATTGGGAGTCGTACCGGAAATAGGATAAAAGGTTAAAGTCATATACTTGCCTAAGATTGGTAAAGTATCAGACCTAATAAGAAAGTCATATAGACCGATAAGCCTATCTTCTTTTTTGATAAAAACGCTGGAAAGGCTTCTTGATCTGGATGAGTACTTCAGAGACAAAGTGCGAAAAGATAATCCTCTAAGCAATCGTCAATATGTATAACAACCTAAACCAAATTTAACTTTAAGATGCAGTAACAGTAAACAAACCAAGACACGTTATCAACATTATGAATATTACGAGGAGCACTCCCAAATCACGATTTACAATGTATAAACGTACATAATATCCACCTCATAAACTATATAAATAGACATCGTATACGAAACTCAAGTATTAACAGCATACCATATCATTTAGTAGTCCTTGTACGCGGAAGAATTGCGATCACTTAGTTGGACCACTGTTGTTCTAGTGTAAATATTTTAGCCAGGGCGTGCGTCAGGGAATTACAGTGCTTGAATTTATTCATTTATATTTATAATAAATGTTATCATTTATATTTTATGATCAGAAGAATAACAAAGATAAAATTAAATTAATAAATGTTAGAATGGGGTTTTCCAACAACATAATATGCGAATTCGTTATTGTAATGCATTGAATTAATAAAATTAAATTAAATATGTAAAAATTGTTTTAAAATTAAATGTAATATCTAATGGCGGTTTCCCACCAAACGGACAAAATAAAAACAAAACACAAACTCGTGTCCAATAAAACAAAATGGCAACTTTTCACAAACTATACTAAAGACTGGCGTGTTTTGAAACAGTTTGTTTTGTTTTTCAAGTCCCGAGTTTTTGAAACTCGAGTCTGTTTAGTGGAAACGGTCAGTTGTGTTTATTAATGGACTACCTCACCTCTGACGTCACAATGGGCGGGGCTTCGAAAACCTTTCTAAACATTTCTACACTAAATACAAGATAGAACTGCAGTAAGTATAAATAAACCGTCAACAGTATGAATGTTACGAGGGGCACTCCCACATCATGATTTTAACGATGTATAAACCTATATTTTCCTGTATTATGAAATACATATGAAAATATGAAGTAGACATCGTAGCATAAGTCGTTCACAGGAATAACAGAACTGAAAATAACTGAATAAACATGTTAGAATGAGGTTTTCCAACAACATAATAATGTGAATCCGTTATTGTAATGCACGGAATTAAAATATAATTACATTAAATGTGTAAAAATGTTTTAAAATTAAACGTAATATTTAAGGTTGAAACGGCGTTGCCACTCGTGAACTGAGCTCTTAACGGCACTCCATTCGTTGGTTTAAGGAAAACGAAATTTCAAAGCAAAAACCTATGCAAAGGTCAGAAAAATTTTATCAAAAATACAACATACAACATACAAAAACATTCAACATATCTGACTAATAAATAAAACAAAAAACTCAAAGTGTAACTTAGGTAATATTTTACTCAAAATCTACCCCGAGTGCCTGTGAATACCTTCTTTTTTCTGTACCCATTTCATCTACAATATGCTTACAATAGTGTATTTTTTTTATGTTTATTCACAATAGTCAAAAGCTCGACTTTTAGAACTGAATTGTCAAAACTTTTGATCGCAGCCACTTTTGAATATCCGCTTTCTTCAACTCGGTTGTCGATATTTATTAAACGGGGAGTATATAACGAATATATTAAGATAGAAAAAAACATGGCGACTACCAAAATGGCACTACACAGGATCTTGATTATATAGAACGTATAGTTACGTACGAGATATCATAAGGCACTATGAATGAAAATAAATTTACTATAGACAAATTTTGATTTATTGACTTAAGGAAGGCCTCTGCTGAGTTCAAAATAAACAACTGATCGAATCCTAACATGCGACATAGCAAATGAAAAGGGACGATATAACGAATCTATTAAGATATGTAATTGATTTTCTATCTTAATATATTCGTTATATCCTTCCCTTTAATTTTCTATATCGCGTGATAGGATTTGATCAGTTGTTTATTTTGTACTCAGCCAGAAGCCTTCTTAGTCAATAAATCAAAATTTGGCATACGGTTTTGCTTTCGTATTAAATTATTAAAACAATATGTAAAATTACAGTTTTGTTTACTATGAATAACAAATATAAAATATGCAATGTTAGTATGGTTTTTAAGGAAATTCAATGCAGCAACTTAAAATATTTGTCATAAACGAAAATTTTATATTAAAAAAATTATACTAAAAAAACAAAAGTTAACGCTGGTTTAAATTGTGAGAATTGCGACGCCTATGTTAATTAGTCATTTTCTATTGATTTTACAGTTGCTACTTGTTTTAGAAGAATCTTTGAAGGCTTTCAGTTGGTTGCATGACACAATTAGTGAACGTTCCTTGAATCGTTGTACTTATTTTTTACTTTTATTTCCTACATTGGTTCTTAGTTTTTAAATACCTATTAGTATTAATATTTGTATTTTATTCTTGTTTTGTTCTTTCAAGTAAGTATGGTGTTTTTATAGATTAATATTCATATAATTATTTTTAAATATCGGCAGGTTCAATTAAAAAAAAAAAAAACAAATATGTCCAGCACCGATACAGCTGACGAGGTTGCCAAAATAAGTCTCAGTCCTCCAAGAATACGAACAAAAAAATCCCATCTCGATGTCAAAACCAAAGAAATTATTTTAAATATGTACAAGTGTGAAATAGAAGAAAATCCTACTCTAGCAATAAATAAGTCAATAATAAGAGTTGCACATAAGTCAGGTGTGTGCAAGCGAAGTATTTATAATATACTCAGAGAATATAAAAACACTCACACATTTTCAGAGCCAAAAGTTAGTCGAACTCGCAACAAAACAATCGATTTAGTAGACAGAGCTGATCGTAATGCCATAAGAAGAAAGGTGCATGCATTTTATTTTAGAAATCAGATTCCTACTGTAGACAAAGTTCTAACAGAAGTTAATGAGGATAATGATCTGCCTAATTTTAAAAGAACAACAGTTTATAAAGTTCTTAAGACACTTAATTTTAATTTATGTAAAATGAGATTTCAATTTCTGGTAACATTTGTAATCTGGATCACGTGAGTTTTATTGTTTTTCAAATAAAAACTGAAAACATAATAATAAGTTACTTCTTTTGAGGCGAACTAACACACAATTTACTTAAAAAATAAGTGTATTTGATGTTTTGATTTCGATCGTTTAAGTGTCAAAACAAAGTTGCAATTACTGCTTTATTATTTTTGTCAAACCATAAGTTTCTTTTTATTTTACAGTAGTGAAGCTAATTTTGAATTTCCTTGAAAATAATACTAACATTGTATATTTTATCTTCGTTGTTCATATTAAACAAATCTTTAATTGTACATAATGTTTTATTAATTTGATAGGAAATAGGAAATATGAAAGCAAAACCGCACGCCTATGGAGTCTTACGTAGCATAGCCTGGTTTTGTTTACTTTTACTGCACGTCGAATTTGAATGAGGTGTAGTAAATCTACGGACTCTGCGTTGGATGATCTAAATAGGCTTATTTCAAAGTTAATGGAAGACAGTGAGATAGCAATGGCCGCCTTTTTAGATATAGAAGGGGCATTTTATAATGTTACTACCAGCTTTTTGATAGGAGCTATGAGTAGACGAGGGGCACTTGCGGTAATATGCAGATGGATAAGCGCATCTCTGAAGAATACTACAGTAATGTCCACTCTGGGTGAAGCCACCATCAAAGCAAAAGTAGGTGGAGGCTGTCCACAAGGAGGAGTTCTGTCCCCTCTACTTTGGACAACCTTGGTAGATGATCTCCTCAAAAAAGGCTTTTATTGTCTAGGATATGCTGACGATATAGCAATCGTTGTCAGAGGCGGGTTTGCTCAGGTGGTGTCTGAGAGAATGCAACCAGCACTGAATAAGCACTACAAGGTCTAAAACCACCGGTGCTGGGAGGAATAAAGATTTAAAACACAAATCTCTGGAATGGTGTAGGAATGCACCAGGACAAAGACAGGCGAAACAGTTCATTACAGAACATTCGCCAAAATTTACGGCAGACCTAATAAGGCACTGTAAGCTGAATAGGCACTTAAAGCTAATGGGATTATCAGATAATGACCTGTGCAGATTCTGTCACCTCCAAATAGAAATAACAGAGCACATTTTATGTCAGTGTGACAGTCTGGCAAGTGTGCGGTTCTTTGCATTAGGAGAAGAAAATCCACCAGTAAATAGCTACATGGAAAGTACAGTCTCGAAACTATTAGACTATATAAAATTGGGCTAGGCTCGAAAATGGTATCTAGGACTAGAGCACCACAATAGATCTGAAAAGGTCCAGTCCGGTCCAGTGGAGTAGGCCAAAAGACCACCTCTCTAAATCTATCTATCTAGAGTTTATACTATTACCGTATACAGTAAAAGTAGGTAAATGACTCCTTACCGGAAGTAGCTTAAATGTAGTGTCAGTGTTACCAGCTCTTTTAAAAGTGGTGCTACCATCTTTAGTATAAAAGAGGAGGTGAATATAAATAAATTTAATTTCAGTAAACAAAATTTTTGAACCTGGATCTTTGATATCCCGGGCCCGGTGACTTTCGGCAACCTGATATTAGTGTTAAGCGCCATTTATTCAATATTTACCGAGTTAAAATTTTTTAAAATTTGTTACTCTGGAAAATACATTTTTAAAATTAATTTTTCTTATGCACAAATGCAATTTTTGAGTTCTTTATAGTCGCATTAGGTCACAAGATTTCCTGACGCTCTCACAAATCGAATGCACCGAACAGCATCTCAATCCGTCTTTCTGTGCCGAATTTCGTAGGTTCATTACTTTATTTCCTTGACTGTTTTATAGTGACACCAATTACATATCTTAATATTAGAAGAGCTTTTTTGTTATACGGCCTTTCAGAATAGACTGGTATTTTGGTATCAAATTTATCAGCAGCTGGGAAACCCGGAGAATGTAAATTCAAGTATTTGTAAAAAGACTAGATAGCTGAGAGTGTTTGGCAAAATAGGTATTTATGTACCAAGGACATTAAGTAGATGTTTATGCCCGAGGACGACTGTCTTACAATCACGAGGGACTCTGGCCCGAGTGTTTGCAAGTCGACCGAGGGTATACACATCAATTAATAGCCACGGTGCATACAAACGTTTTTGGTATACTAATTTGTTATCGCATTCACAATTTCGGAAAATTTATCATAGTAGAATGAGCAATACCGTCGTTAGGGTGAAACATATCTAGATCTATATATCACCGGATCTTACCAGAATTGCCAGTTTTATGCCACTTCTACTAAATAATGTTATGTAGGTGTAATAATTTAATTCCATATTTTTTAACTTTAATAATAAATGTTATTAAGGAGTTATCAATTTTTTTGTGCCTTGGCCTACTTTATGCCTTTGTGAACCATAAAGTGCACTTTATATTCGCACGGGCATAAAGTATATTATTATGTAGTTGGTGACTAAGTAATTGGAGGATTGATTTGGGGGAGGTTTATGTCCAAAGTTGGATTACTTAGGGCTAAAGAAGAATAAGAACTAAGCAATAATAACACGATAATAAATTAGTACGAGATAAAAATTAACTGGAAATTGTGTTAGGTCGGAAATTAAATTAACAGGCATATCTATTTTAACATACAATGATATAAAAGGAAATAATACACTATTTGAACAGAAGTCAGACAAGACATATTTAATAAAGCTTTGGAACAGCACCAATTAAAAAAGCAGAAACAACTGGTATTAACGAAGAAGATATCAGAAGTAGTATTAAAACTAAAAAAGGAAAAGAAACGGGTGAATTAAATAATCAGAGGGAGTTGCAGCAAGGAAATATTTAAACTATCACAGCGTGCGAATGTCAGTACATATCAACAGGACATATCAAGAGGATAATCAACATATTTAAAAAGACCAGAATTTTAACTTCAGGAATTCAGAGACATGGTTCCGATTTCAATCGTAGATTCAGTGGTAGTGTTTGAAAGTGTGTTAGGTGTGCTAGATGAATTATATCTCCCTTTTCAACATCTTCCTTTACAACTTAAATCTACAACGTATTTCACTAAGTTCCGTAAAATGACAAAAGCTTGTCTATCTGAAAGACTATATTATTCAGTAGAAGAGATTTTTTTAATGAATTACCAAGAGAGTATTTTAATTACAGTACCTTTTTATACAAGTAACTAAAGAATCCCTTTTATCTATTTTATGCAGCCACTTCAAACTATCAGTTCATAATGTTTTATTATGCACTTAGAAATTTATTTAAATTTTGCAATTTATTGTTTATTTTATTATCGTTTATTTTGTGACATTGACGATTTACCTAATTTTAGTAAATTGAAATTATTATTGTTATTTTATTACTTTTTGTAAGCTTTGTCCATAAAATTATACAATTTTCAGTAACAATAAAGCATGTTTAGATTTAATTCTATCTGCAATTTATGCAATGTTAAAAGCTAGTATTTAAAAATATATTTTAATTTTATTGGATGAAGAAACAGAAACATCTGTATTGTGTAGAGCGTTTTAGATAATGATCCGCCGATTTATATTAATATTATAAATTTAAGATAAAATGTTTAAATTTGAATTACTTTCAGTACGTTCTTATAAGTATTATATCCACAATTTATATAATGTTAAAATGGCACTTAAAACTGGTATGTAGAAATATAATTTTATAATTTAGGTAAAGAGATAGGTGAATTAGACTTACTTACAAATTATGCCTATAATATGATAACGTGTGCAGTTTTTATAGTACATATTATATCATTTTAATTAAATAAATAATTTAATAAAATAATTAAATACATTTTATTTTGTATCGGCCTGTAAGCAAAATAAATAATTTATTTATTTGATTATTTTATTATTTGTTTAATTAAAATGATGTACCACTAAAAAACTGCATACATATAATATTGGCACAGATGATCATAACCCAGATGCGAAAGTTACGCTATTAGTTCGGTGCAGAAATTGGTAACCTTGAAACTGATGAACATCGTTGTTTGCACCAATACAACGTATAATTTGCAAAATAGTTCATTTGGTCCACAATAGCTATAGACCAAATAGGTATATACCTAATTTGTTTAAATCTTTACTATATTTACACTAAAAATTAAGACGTGTTTCACACGGTGACTATATCAAACGAAAAAGTATGAAAGTAGCTTTGATGTGAACATACAATAAATATAATAGGTAATTTGGGAATTCTACATATGTCCTTAACAGTAGTAGTTAATATAATAAGTTGGAAATTCTAGGTATGTCCTTATATTACTAAAACAAGCAAAAAAGTAGCAAACTGCCTGTTAGAAAAATGACAGTTGAACATCCAATGATAAGATTGACAACGTAAAATATTTATTTGGAATTTAAATATGAGTTAAAATGTCTATTTTTTTCTTAGTTTGTTTAGATTGTTTTGAATGTCGTAGATCTCTATTGGTATATTTCAACGAATAAAATTTTTTACTCTGATTATTGGTTTGACAATGTATGATATTCGATAATTAAGACATGGATGTTCAAATTGTATTTTTGACATATTTTTAAACAAAGTTTTAGAAATTCCACTTTTGCAAGAAAGTTAATCGAAATGGGAAACATATTATTGTTTTCAATTGGTAAATAAACGAAATAAACTGATAATTCGGTGTTTTTAAATTGCCAAAACAACTTTTTTTAGTACTGTATGCTTTTATTTTAGTAAATAAATTACTGTCATTCTTAATTTCAGCCTCTTAAAAAACAGTGCAATCGTGCATTTGTAAAGCTTTTTTGATCAAATATCCACATTCATAATTAAAGGCATTTTCGGTACCTATATTTTCATACCGGTAGTTGGAATCGGTATCTATATTTTTTGTAACATTTATATGTTCAAAAATAATATGCTTGATAAGACAAAATAATTTTCTCAATGCTCTTTAACATTTATTTCGAGTAGGATTTACAGAGTTTTTCACTTGTCTTAAATTTCCAAAAAAAAAATTCTAAACTATCTTTGTTTATTCGTCTAACTTTTAAGTAAATAAATCCTGCCCTTTTCAGTCGCTGCCAAAGAACTTTTAGACCTTTTATTGTTACCATCCAACCGGTACGTATGAAATTTAGATCTTAATGCTACATCGATGTTTTCTTTACATATTTGTAAGTTATCCAAAAAGGTCCACGTTTCGTCGAGATAATTGAGCTGGTAGTCTAAACATTTGAAAACATTTTTAAATTTATTTGGGTGACATATTAGTGGAATTAAATATATCAACTATTTTATCAAACTTATTTATTACTTCAATAATAGCTGCAGTATCAAAAGGTAGTTCTCTAAAGGTCATGTAAGTCTTCATACCACTTGCAACTGTCCCACTTAAAACTTGAGCAGCTAACTTCACTTTTATGTTTTGAAAGTTTCTTGGTCGAATATGCGCGACGGTAAGTTCAGGTGTATATCTGTAAGGTTGTTTTTTATCTTCCCTCAAAAATACGCCACAGATATCCAAGAAAATTTTTTTATTATTAAAATTAAACGCATTGTTACTTCAGTTATTTCTAGTTGCTTTTTGTACACATGAAGTATCAAAAAAATAAATAAGTTTATGACCACCCAACTCAAATTCAGGATTTTCGACGATGATATTTAATTTTTTGGAATGCTTTATAAAGTTTGAAAATAAATTAGTTAGAAAATGTTGAACATGTGACCCTGTTTCTGATAATTTGGTAACAGATTCAGTGTCATTTCTTCTGTTTTTCCAGTCATTTCTTCCAGGCAACGTTTGGTTGGTAAATAATTTTTTTTAAGCTGTAAGTTTTGGGTGCAAAAAAGTATAATGTGAGGGCGAATTTTTTGTATTCCTAAGAATATCTTTTATCCTTTGGGACTTTTTTCTGCAACAGTGCTTGAGTTTTTACAATTTTGGCCAATGATTTATTAAAAAATTTGACACATAATTTTTTAAATTGTTCTTATTTTTGTTTTGTACCATTTTGTTTTTTTACACTTAAAGTTCTCTTTTTAAAAACCTGATTTTACGTTTCAGTTTAAACTCTCGTAGCAAGTTATAGGTAAAAAATGTTGGTATTTGTAGTGCTATTGACGATGGTAGCTGGGAAACATCTTTTTTTCTTGGTGTAGAAATATATCCATCTTTTTTCTTACTGGGGCTGATAGAAACTGGTTTAGAAGAAGAATAGATCCCAGATATTACCTGTAAATTATTTGCCACAGTTTCTTTTAATCAGATATTTTTTATTATTGAAATTATTGACATTTACAAAATTTTATTCAAATGAAAGGTAGATGTCGAGCACAGTTTATTAATTAAATCTTGCCCAAGTATTTTCCATCTTAGAGCATCTTTAGGGGCATTTCGTCAAATTTTTTGGCCTATCCAATAATCTAATGAGAATGTGATAAACATAAAATTATACATTAACACTATACGACACAAGTTGAAACAGTTTAAAATTTAAAAAAACGGCAAAGCTATTTCTGGCTATTGGTCGTCTTTAGTACGGTGCAGTCAAGTTAGAATAGGAGCATGTTA
This sequence comes from Diabrotica undecimpunctata, assembly GCF_040954645.1. NCBI lineage: Eukaryota > Metazoa > Arthropoda > Insecta > Coleoptera > Chrysomelidae > Diabrotica > Diabrotica undecimpunctata. The sequence continues at coordinate 100,598,474 of NC_092806.1, forward strand.
ACTTGGCTTGGGAAAGAATCACTACATGAGCAATGCGAACAATTTGAAGCATTAGAGTTTGTTACTCCTTTCCCCAGGTAGGTATAGCTTCCTCCATGGTTATTGTTAGTTGTTGTACTGGAAACCATCAGGGTCTTCTAACTTTAATGCCACAAATTGGTCGCATAGCTCATGTAGTGATCCTCTCCCAAGGTAACATGTTCATTTTCTAACTTGGCCGCACCGTACTGAAGACGAATAATAGTCAGAAATACGTATATACGGTTGCTGTCCATCGATATACCTTGTTTGGTTTTCTGTTTTGCGAGATATGCCATTATAGTTTACTTTTATTATTCACTCGCATTATCATTTTTCATTTGTTTTAAACAATTCAATGTTTGGCATGCCTTTCCCCAGGTAGCTGTATTGTTAGTTGTTGCCCTGGAAACTATCAGGGTCTTCTAACTTAGCTGCTTAACAGGCTAGCTTAACAGGCTTAGCTGCCTGTTTGACAGCATCTTTTACTTTTGTTCTATTACGAATGTCTTTATTGGTTTTATGGTCTTTGAGTGATATATCCAACATATGTCGTTCCATAGCTCTCTGAGTTTTCTGATATTCTTCATGTTTATTTTAGCGAATGTCTAGATTTGAGCTCCATATGCAAGTACAGGTAGGATACAGGAATGAAGCACTTTGATTCGCAGTCTCTAACGTGTATTTCCATTTTTAAGTACCTATGAATCTTTCGAATGCTGTCCATCCCATTTTTACACGTCTGGTGTATATATATATATATATATATATATATATATATATATATATATATATATATATATATATATATATATATATATATATATATATATATATAATGTTTATTTAATAAACACAGTCCTAACTGTGTACTTCCCAAACCTACAGAAAATTAAAACATAGTAATTACTATTATAATAGATTCGTCATCAACCTTTATGCGTTTACTTCTGGACGTAGGTCTCCCTCAGCTCTTTTTACCTCTTTGTGTCTCTTTGTTTTTAATGTTTTGTGATTGTATAAAAACTGTTATAGACTATCCTCATGTTGTAAGTTTTTATACTGAAAAAATATTTTAAACTTATTTTAGCATATCCTGAAGAAGCAAATACATTATAAGAAAGCTTGAGATATTAACAAAGACTTTTACATATCCTGTCCTTTACAATTACTGACTGCAACCGCACAGTTAAAACATTAGTTTACGTCGTGATGTGTCAGTCAATAATACCCAATTGAATTGTAGTTTCGTAGGTACATTATTACAGAAAAAAAATTAATTTGTGCTTTAGCTATCGGCTAAAAACAAAAACAACAATTATTAATGTTGCTAAACTCGCTGTTAATGTTTTTAATTTTAGCCGAGGTTTGATTAAAAGGCTAATTGAGTCGAGTTCGGATAACCCCAAATGTAGCGCGCTGTAAATAGCCAAAATGCATAATTAAACCATTAACAGGAATTGATGATTAATTTGGGAACAGCACTATTACAGACAATTAGCTAATGCTGTACTTGGTAATAAGGTAGTAGGTATAATGTAGAATATGATATATCTTAAACGCAAGTCTAGTAATTAAACAGATCGATTTTACTCAATCAAAGAGGTTTGTGGGTTGATTTATAAAGAAGAAATACTTTGACTTTTATATCCTTTGTTTTTTGTAGATATTAGTTTTACAATTATACAGTTTTTATCTACTTTAATCTTTTTATTCTTCTTAAAGTGCCCTCTCCTCAATGGAGGTTGGCTACTACAATTTTAAAATCTTCTCTATCTTCAGCTGTTCTTATTAGCTGTTCAAAATTTAGCCCTGTCCATTGTCGGATGTTTCTGAGCCACGATAGTCTTTGGCTTCCTAGGCCTCTCTTTCCCTCGATTTTTCCTTTCACTATAAGTTGGGCATATTGGTACTTATTATTTCTCAGTATGTGGCCTAGGTATGATGTTTTTCTAACTTTTACTGTGTTAAAAAGTTCTCTTTCCTTGCCTATTCTATGCAGCACTTCTTCGTTTGAGGTATGCGATGTCCATAAAATTTAAACATTCTCCGGTAGATCTACATTTCAAAGGCCTCCAATTTATTTACGGTTGATGTTTTTAGAGTCCACGTTTCAACTGCATATAGAAGAGTCGACCAGACGTAGCATTTTGATAAACGTAGTCGAATTTCGAGTTTTATTCGAGAATCACAAAGCAGTTTTTTTATTTTTTCGAAAGATTTTCTGGCCTGTTCTATTCTCGATCTTATTTCTAGATCAGGATTTAGGCTGCTATCGATCCAACATCCCAGGTACTTAAATCTATTGACCTGTTCTAAAATGTGCCCATTTATTGTGCAAGTTTGTTTTGTTTGTTTTGTGTGTTTTATTGGCTCGTAATAATTATTGTTTCCTTTATTTTTTCGCAGACGTATTCTTTTATTTTAAAACGGGTTAAGTTAAAAATATATCAAACAAAAGTGTAAAAATTACTGCCAGGCTCTTTGCTTGAGTTGTGTGTTATACTTTTTCTTTATAAAATATCTGATTTTTAAATAAAAATAAAACAAAATTTTTCTCTTTCTCAAGATTTAAATTCGATGGGCGTAATTATAAATTTGTGGGAATATCATAGTAGGTAATAATAATATTAAGATGGTTTTCTCCTTAAACTAGGGGATAATATTCTAGAGATTCAATGTTGATTAAAGCACTAGAGACGGGCTATTTTAAATTATTGATTACTTTAAATTATTAAAATTACGTTACCTTTAATTCTATTCTTTAGTATTTTCCTGTGCAGTTTCGAATATAAAGTAGTTCATTTTTCTTCCTTTTTTCACAGTCAGCAGCGTGATTTTAGACCATTTTGACTCTATTATTTATGCCACATATTTTGATATGCCTTTTTGTTTAAACCAACTTGCTTATTTCTGGATTCCTAGACAATTTCACAATTTTTGCCTTCGTTTGTGTTATATTATTTAACCGTAACTTCTCAGAGTATTCTAAATATACGAGTACGCGGTCCCATATAAGGTTTTTTTGTTCATGACCCAATATTTTCCGCCTGTTTTATTATATTTGTTGTACTGGAACCAGCGGGTATACTTTTTCAGTCAGAGTAATGTTCGAATTCAGGCTCACATTCGATCTTGAATAGTACTTTTTGGCATTTCTAAGACCATTTTTGACATTTATATCAAAAACATAACAGCTTATATGCTGTTATAATTAAAGACACGAGTGGAAGAAGGTGTTAACTAACATTTCTGCCCTGTTTGGGATTATTTACTTTATAGTACTTTTTTTAACCTGTTTTTTATAGACCTAAACATTTGGACCTATTTTTTAGTAGTTTCAGATTTCTTGGTCTACAAAGGTGTTAACTGTATAGAACACTATACTGCATTTACAGAAACTCAGCGAAGCAAGATGTAAAATTATTTAACCATTTTTTTTCTTCTTCAGTCACGCGAAATATAACCTAAAAAAGATCATGTAGGTGTCGTTATTGTAACAGTACGTGTCTATTAGTGACATTGTAAAATTATTAATAAAAAAACATTGAAAACTGTAGAAATAATCTAAGAAGTTTAGTCTACAGTGTCATTAATAAGTGAAAGAATGGTTTAAGCCGCTGGTCTATCTCTTTATATTTTAATTAATTATATTATTTAGTTTTTATATCTGTAATTTTTGATGTTCATTTGGTAAATTTTTTTTCCCAAAATGTCTTAAAAAAATTAAAACATTAATAATTATAATTAAAATATTAATATAAAAAGATTATTTGAGTATTTTAAAAGGTTGCTAAGTGCAGAATACCAGAGCAGTGACAGATAACGTGAGATCCCAAAAAAATACAACACCGGGATAGCGAGAGAATAAGTGTTGTCGATGCGTTAAATAGAATGAATAATGGTAAGGCACTAGGTGTTGGCGAAATAAATTCTCAACACAATATATTTTAACATATTTTATGTTTTGTGTGACACAATGTGTTCTATGAAATTGAAATTCAAACGCCTCCGCGTTGTTAGAAAAAACAAAAAGTTTGTTATAAAATTTCGGGCGAAAAGGTTGACTTCTGGTCAGTCCAATAAAAAATTGTACTCTATAGTAGAAAAATATAAATTAAGTTACATAAAAATATAAGTGGCTCTTCCTTTTGGGAATCCAATCAGTTTAGTGTAAGTTGTGTTTGTGGAAATAAAGGTTTTATCGTGAAAAGTTGCCTAAATTATTCCTAGCGTTATCAATAGCGAAACTTCTTTAATGTTGTAAAATTCTAACACTAGAATCTGATCCAATATCTGTGGAGTTTTGATGGATCTAGGATAAGAATGGGTTAATATTTTGTGGCAAATGTATACAAAAAATGGGACATTGAATAAGATAAAGGGGACATTCAGGACTGTAAGAACTGTAGAGGTATACAATATTAATGTCTTACACATTGAAAGTTTGGGAGAAAACTGTAAAGCTAGAATTAAGGAGAGAGACATCGAGAGAAAAAAAGAGTTTGGATTTATGCCAGGAAGAAAGATATGGATGCCGTATTTGCTCTAAGGCAGTTAATAGAGAAATACGGCGACAATAAGAGAGAGCTGCATACAGTTCCTAGAAAGAGCTATGGAGATGTATAAGAGAGAAACGAGTTCCTTAAAAGTACCTAAGGCTCATGAAGAATACTTATGAGAGAGTTAACATGAAAGTCGAGACTGCTGTCGGATTACCCGAAAGTTTCGCAGTGGCGGTTGGTTTGCATCAAGACTCTTCACTGAGTCCTTACCTGGTTAATGTTGTTATGGATGTACTGATAGAGAAAAAAGTGAGGAGCTTCATGGCCAATGCTCTTTGCTGATGATATTGTGTTAGTAAAAGAGAGCAAAGAAATTTTGTAGAAGAAGTTGGAGAGTTGCCGAAGGGCTATTGAAGAGGGAGGACTAAGGTATAGCAGGTTGAAAATGGAGTACATGTGGTTAGGGGAAAGAGTAATTGTTGCAGACCTAGAATTGCTTGTACAAAAACTAGGACGTGTAGGAGAATTTAAACACCTTGTCTCCTACGTAACGGAAAATGGGACACTACATCGAGAAATGGCTCACAGGATACAGTCTGGTTAGTTTAACTGGAAGCGAATGACCGGGGTACTTGGTTATCGAAAAATCAGGGAAGGGCTGAAAGGAACGGTATACAAGAGTATGGAAATGCCTGCATTGGTGTACGGCGGTGAAGTGTGGCCCGTAAAAAAGATTTAGGAAAAAAATGGAGGTAGCTGAAATGAAAATGATAAGGTGGATGTTGGGTAAGACTAGAAGGGACAAAATCAGAAACGACTTGATTATGGAAAGAGCTGGGTTAACTACAGTCCCAAAAAAGATTAAAGAACAAAAAATGAAATAGTTTGGTCACATCAGACGTAAAGATAAAAACTCTGTGGGATGAACTGTTCTAAGTTTCCAAGTATAGAGCTGTTAGACGTTGATGGAAGGGAAGGTAAAGGAAAACTAACGAGGAGATAAAAGGACTGTGTCGCAGAGGACTTGAGAGTGAATGATTTAGATGAAGAAGACCCGATAAACAGAAATAGGTGGCGAAACAGAGTAGGGATCTGCAACTCCTGAAAATAAAAAAGCTGAGGAAAAAGAAGATTTTTTCTGGTATCCTTTTTGTTAGTTTAACTTAATTAGCTTACATATAAGAATTCTAGCGAAAACTTTATATTATTATGTTAAGCAATGCAATTTCCTAAGAGAGTAACCTGTCCCCATTCTTCTCACAATTTCTTTGTCCCCGTTTTTATCTGCCATATTTTATGACTTATCGTGGAATATCATTACTACCCGTACTTTTGATATTGAGTATATTTGATGTAACTAGTCATTTTTCTCATCAGTTGAAACTGCTACTTTTTTATTTTGGTTTTTAAATTTGCTGGGTAAGTTTGTTTTTGATGACCATCATTTTCGTGCACTTTCGTATAAAGTAGTTGTCTAAAATCCTGCCACCTATCAAGTTGTCCTTTACTATCTTATGTGTTCATCTTAGCTCTTATAAAATTTTTATGTTTTGTCATACTCTTCAAGTTTTTTTATCTCTTGACAAAGTTTTGATAAAAGGTTTCTTCGTTCTTGGTATAATATTATTTTATTTCGTGTAATTTTTAATTTATAAATTTTTTTTTTATATTTATACACAACTTTTTCTAATGTCATCTTCAGCATTTTATTTTTTTGCGTTATTATCACATCTTTTTCGCGTTATTTATTTATATTGAGGCTGTCTACACTTTTCTCCAAACTATCATTTTTCTTTTTCTCTTCTTAGTGGTGTTAGATTTGTCTAGAACTCTGCCAAACTATATTCGTCGTTCTTACTTTGATATCGTTAGCGTACTCTTATAATCCGAATTTGCGGTAGTATCTAGGTAGTTTCTATTATCCGTTATATATTTTGTGTAATTACTTTCTACCAAGATGTAATCAATTTCGCTGCTTTAGGACAGAACTAGTCTATGTCCGAAATCACAACTTTTCAGGAGAGCAATTTGAAGTTTTTCAGAAGTTTAGTTTTCCTTTATTTTGTTTTGCAAATATTAACATTTACTTTGTGCATGCTTTTCAATTTATTCAAAAACTTTTACATTACTATAAAACTAATTTTATTTTGTTTTATCGTTTTAATAAAAAATAAGGTGGACATAGACTAGTGCTGCATCAGAATTATTAGTGCTGAAGTAATCGATCTGGACTTAGTTCTACACTAAGAATATTCTTCATTTTTACAAAAACACGCAGTTGCTATTCAAGTAAAGCCGAATAAAGGAATTACTACTAAATTACTACTGTTCATAAAAATACAAATATTTTATTAATATGTTGCTGATTACAAAATAAATTATAAAAAAAAGTGATTTCTTAAATTAAGTTCCATTATTACTTTATTCAAATAGAAGTCATGGTACACGATCGGAATGACCAATGATTTACATAGATACCTATTTCAAATCCTCTAATTTCTTTGTACTAATAGGTAAACTTTCAGCATTCAACATTTGCAGGTCATTATGTACTGACAAAGTTTTTCTTCTTGTCCTACGCTCAGTATTAATCAGTGGCGGCTGGTGTGGTTAAATTTTGGGTAGGCCAAGCCAGCAAATTACATATAGCTATGTGTAATCAGTGGCGGATCCAGAGGGAGGGGTCACGGGGTCATGACCCCCCCCCCCCCTAAAAATATTTGAAAACCCACTTATCCTATTGGTGGTAAGACTAAAAGTGACCTTGCATCAGACAAAACTAATCACCCTCAAGATCCATGATCTCCCCAAAAAAAATTTCTGTAGCGGCCAGTGTGTGTAATACATATTTTTTTTGTGAGATTGGGAATCTTTTTTTTCGTACTTTACGATTTTTTTTTTAATTTAGTTGGGCAACCGTGCACTTGTTTGCAATTGTGTAGTTTGTTTAAAAATATGTTACAATTATAGATTATGATACATATTTTTTTTTATATAATTTAAAAGAAAATTTATATTACAATTCGATAATTACGTTACAAGTGACAACGATGATCGGCGTAGGTCCGATCGTCTGGTGCCTAAACAGCAAGCATAAACACGAAAATATAAATCGTTGTCCGGCAAGCTGCTTAACTTCAAACGCTTTTTGTACGGGGATCTTATGTGAGCTGGGTCGGCCAGTTCCGATCGGGCCTATTAATGATATTTAAAATGCCTGAATACGATTCGATGCTTTCTGTGGTAATATAATAACATAGTTGTTGTAACGGACGCTAATGTATTAAGTGATTTAGTACATTTAAAACTTATTTACATGCATTAACATAATTTTTGAATATATGTTTTTCAATTTTAAAGCTCTTAAAATGATTGGGTGGGCCCGGCCTATCCGCCTACCTCCAAAAGCCGCCACTGGTATTAATTCTGATAAAATTCACATCACACGCAAAAACCAATATGACACGTATCTTCTACCACTTGACCTTTTCTCTATTTTCATTTTTGTCCATTTCGGTACAAGTATGTTTTCTGAATTCAACAAAATCGTAAAATTCATTCATTTCGGTAACATTATATGGAATCTTTCTACATGCTGTTCGTGCAATAAGGTACCACTGACTTGGCACGTATATAGCAACATTTTTTTGAAGCCCTCTCAATATTACTATGTATACTATCACTAGCTAGATCTTTATACATAACGACAATATTTCTGTTGAGATTTTGTCCCCCACAGTTGTCAGAAAAAAAAACTCATTTCTTTTTTTTTTCAGAGCTGTTTTTTTATTAACTTTTTTAACACAAGAAGCTACTTCATTGGATCCTCTCTGTCCTTTTGTCTTATCCCACATCTAGCAATAACCTTTTTTTATGAAGATCATAATTACTCAGATTGTAAACAGAAAGCTTTCTACGATAATACAACTGAGATACATCTAAATGTGGCGTTTAAAGAACTTGTTGCATATCAAAAGCTGCTGCAAAATAGGTGTCATCATTTTCACAACTTTCTTCGATTTCACTTTTGTTTCTCTTGCAAGAATCTTGTTTTTTAAATGGTCATTAATTGAATCTTTTATTTTATTTCTCTGTTCTTCATTGCTGTTTTTATGTTTTTCGCATAGGTCACACAAATCCTTTTTTGGTTAGAAGAATCCAAGGTTAAAATTTGTGTTAAATAAAAATCTATAGATTGACAACTTAGAGAATTGTTTAATATTTTTATTCACACAGTCTTCTTTATATAAATCATATATTTTTTAAATTTAGATTTGAATCTAAATATTGCCTCTGTATATCTTTTCGGCAATAATGGACCCTCGGAAACATATTGATATGATCCATCAGTGACTGTTTTATTTTGTCAGATAATTTTGTAGCACAGACATTTTTTCCTCTTTGATCTTCGCCAACTGTATTAACTATTTTATCTCTTTTGGAAAATGCAGTTTCTACCATTTGATATGAAAGACACAGTGTATTCAGGAAAAACATTTTACAAACTCTTTACTTCTTTTCAGAAGTACAAAAATAATAGAAATAACACATAGACCTACGTGATTGTTTTCTACTACTACCTGTCGACGGTTATTTATCATCCTTATCGTCAACATCATTAGTGGAGTCATCAGTTTTATTATTTCACTCTCGAGCGCATAATAGGCTACACCTCTACATTATTTAGTATAATCCCTATGACACTTAATGTTGCCCAGGTTCCAAAAAGTATTCAATGTTATATAGTACGTCCTTCTTCTGTAAATTTTAAAACACAATTAAACCTACAATTATTGCACGGGGCTTTCTTGGCTCTTGCTTGCACTCTGTTGCCTCTCCAGTTTATATATTATTTTTCTTTATTCCTCTTAGTTTTAGTCTCATTCCTACATCATGATTCTTCTGACCCTGTTTTCTTTCTGGACTTTATGTTTTCAGAATTAGATGTAGTTGGCAAGTTATGAACATGTCCATATACAAATTCAGTTTCAGTCACAGTCTGTGGTCTGGAAATGGTAATTATAGAACCGTTGTTGGCAATATATTTACAAAAACTAGACTAGCGCTGCCACGATCTGGCAAGTGCAGAATTAGTCTAACTCCAGATTGACTAGTTCTGTACTTAGTTATATTTGATTTAAATCAACTCAGATGAGAAGAGAACTAATAAATGTTAATGGACATAGACTACTTCAGTATTATTTGAAATGCTTAAATAATTTTAAACCTGGACTTATAATATTTCTGCAGTAAATATCCCCTGTAACAAGGAAAGTTTTGGTCAAAAAAATAGAAAACAGCAAATTTTGGACATATACTAGTTCTGTTCTAAGGCAGCGATTTGGTTTTGTGTTATTCCGTCCGGTGCTTTTCATGTCTCTTTATTTTAATAATTACATAAAATACTCATTATTTTAATTAATAAATTTCCAGACAAATTTAATTAATACATATCTAATACCACAAAAAACAAAGATATATTTAGAAAACAACATCTCTTAAAAAAAACTGTATTTACTAGTTCAATAATAACCACTTTGTAGGTGCTTCCGATATATATTTCCTTCTATTGCTACTTTGGCTTATTTATTGCTGAACTCTCAAAGCGTGGAATATTATAGAGAACTAGTTCTATAAAATTTTATGTTAGTACGTTTCCTTGTTATAGTGTTATATGTTTGCTGTTGTGTTTCTCCATTTCCAATAAAATTGATTTCTAGTTTCATGAAATGCAAGTACATGGAATTTTCGTTTTGACGTAATTTAATTGAATAGGAAGCTAAGCAGGAAATATTACCGTGTTTTCTTTAAAAACTAGTGGGAAAAAATATGTAAGAGTATAAACTGCATGTTTGTTTAGACTCCTATAGTAGCTTGATTTTAAAAGGCTCAATATCAGAAAATATCGTTATGATGATGATAAAGCTTATACTTCGTGTTTTGTTCTATAATGATAACAGTTTTTATAAAGAAACAATTTTCCCTAGCAATATTATGAATCTACAAGTTCAGTTAGTTTTATTTTCTTTGATTTTCTCACTGTTCTTCTAATTAGTTAGCTAAGGGTAAAATAAGCTACTATTTTGATGAAAATAAGCCACAATTAAAGTTTAGAATAAGTTTATTGACGTTTTAATTTCCACTATAAAAATCGTTCTCAAAATGTATTTTAAAAAAAGTGTAAAGTGAAACGTCAATAAACTTATTTTAAATATTAATTGTGGCCTATTTTCATTAAAATAGTAATTAATTTAAGATACCACACGAAAATTCTTCTTTTTCTTGATGTGCCTATCCGTTACGAATGTTGGCGATCATCATGGCAATCCTTATCTTATCTGCAGCAGCGCGAATAAGCTGCACATATGTTGTATTGAAACAGATTCTAAGGTTCTTTAACCAAGATGTTCTTCTTCTTCCTGGACCTTGTTTTCCAAATATTTTTTCTTGCAGGATGGCTTGAAGGAGAGTATATTATATGGATTCATTTTGCATAATATGTCCGAAGAACTGTAACTTTCGAGATTTGATGGTGGTCAGTACTTCTCGATTCTTATTCATTCGTCTGAGGACCTCCTCATTTGTGACTCGGTCAGTCCACGGGATCTTAAGCATTCTCCGATATAGCCACATCTCAAATGCTTCCAGTTTTCTGCACATATCTTCGTCCAAGGTGCACGATTCAACACCATAAAAAAACAGAGAAGACGTAGCATCGCAGCATTTTTAATTTGTATCAAGAGAGAGGTTGTGACTCTTGAAGAAGGCCCCCATCCGATTGAAGGTGAATCTAGCTTTTCCGATACATGCTCTAATCTCCTGGTTGTTGGTCCATTCTTCATTTATTATGGTGCCGAGGTAGTTGTAGTGCGTCACTCTTTGTACAGAGGATTGGTTGACGTAGAGTTGACCTTCTGTTCTTCCTTTCTTGCTAATTATCATAAGTTTGTCTTCTAAACGTTTATATTGTTGACTGTAATACGTGATTTTGTTCATAAGAACTTGTAGGTCTTCTAAGTTGTCCGCAAATACTATGGTGTCATCGGCATATCTGATGTTTAGGCGGCAACCATTTAGTTAGAATACCTTTTTCAGTTTCGTGCAAAGCTTCGATAAATATTCTTTCAGAGTACAGATTGAAGATTAGAGGAGATAAAATACAGCCTTGCCTCACTCCACTCATGATTTTCACATGATTTTCACATAGTTAGTCAACACGAAAACAGCTTTAGAAAAATATAGGGTAACTTAGCATTTAAAATATTTCAATACTAGTTGGTATTTAACGTAACCTAACAGTGACAGATTAACTCATAAAAAGCTTATTTACAAAGAATATTTAAATAGTGACAAATATTTAAACTTCCTAAGGTTTCTGAAAACAAAAAATAATAAAACTCAAACCAATTTTCACTGTATAGCAATTAAAAAAAATTACCCGGTTAATAAACTGCAACAAATTTATTTTGCCTTCATTAGTTCCGGTTTTAAGAGAAACTTTTAACATAAAAGACTGCTCTTTGTTTCTTTTAAAATAAAGCGCCAAATAGCAGCTTTCGTGGCATAATTCAACCGTAATTTTCTTTCTTTGTATGTTACAAGTATGCCAAAGCTGGAGAAAAATCAAGCGAGAAAATGCAAGACGCACAGTGCAAGAGTCGATGAACTGAAAAGGTTAATATTCCTTTAGTCTACACCATATAATGTTTGAGATAATGTTTTTAGAATGTGAATATAAAAAATATGGAATTATATATATAAGTATTAACTAAACATTAAAATCTATGTCTTAGCAAGAAATATTTAATCTACTTTTTAAATATGTACAGTATAAATAAATTAAATTAAACGCTCCAATGTTAGAATGTTAGCTACTTACCATTAGCCCAGTCTGGTTAAAAAAAAAGGTCGAAAAATTTTTCGCAGATATCTAAAGCTTTTAAGACATAGGTGGGAGTTACTAGATGACGAATAGATGAAAAAGTACTCGTATTTTTACCTTGCGTTTTTTTAACAATAATTTACGGTAACAATTTGATTTTTTGTCTATAAGTTTCTTCTCTTATATGTTACATAAACAATATATATACTATTTTTTATATCAAGAATATCTTTATTTTCCGTTTTTTAAATTAAAATTGAAAAATAATTTACGGAGATATTTGCAAAAAAACTGTTTTTTGCACAATTTATAAATTTTATTAATTTTTTTTATTAACAAAATAAAATGTTATTAATACATTTGGACATCAAGGAATTACTGTCTTTTTAATATGTTCGTTATTTTCCTCCCGATCAGTCAAATAAAAAAAAATTAAAAGTTATTTAATTTGTTTATCCCTGAGGCTAAATATTTAAACCATTGAACTTGCTCTATTAATGATGCTAGAAAAATTGAGCAAATTTCATAGGATTTTTTAAGGCTTAAACTATCTCAAAAAATAAATGCATATTGCGTTTTCATCGATTATTATTATACACTTATTTGCTACACTACAATTATTTCACTCCCCCCGGAAATCTCGGAAAATCCCGAAAAATCAACATGTAAGTATTATTCCATCATTGATATAAATGAAAAAAAGTAGATGTTGATTTTCCGGGCTTTTCCGAGATTTCCGGGGGGGTGAAAATTATGTCATCATTATTAATACTGCGATAAACTATTCCAGCTAAAAAAAAGTAAGTTCTTACGGTAAATTTCAAATGGACTCAATTTTTCCGAGGTTTTCTATTATTTCCCGGCCTGTGAAAAGTATGTAGTTATTCATATTTCGATGAGCTACCCCAGATTAACAAAAGAGGCTTCTAACTGCAATGGAAGCCGAGATAATGTAAATTTTTCCTATGTGTTTTAATCTGAAGTTCCGATATCGAAAAAAAAAACGGAGCTAAAACAGTTATCCTCTCCACTTTCTTATGTCGATCTTTCGAAAATACCTTCGTTTCGAAGGGCTGTAAGTTTAGAAAAATTGGATAAATTTCATAGCTATAAGTTTCAATATAAAGTTTCGATTTTCATTCAAAATTTGTGCAAATTTTACTTCTTAATCAATCAATTTTTCCAAGGTTTCCCATATTTCCCGGCGAGTGAAAACTATGTAGTTATTTATATTTCCACGGGCTACCCCAGATTAAAAAAAGAGGCTTCAAACTGCAATGGAAGCCGAGATAATGTTAATTTTTTCCTACGTGTTTCAATTTGAAGTTTCGATCTCGAAAACAAACGGAGCTGAAATAGTTACCGCCTCCACTTTCCTATGTCGATCTTTCGAAAGTACCTTCGAATATAAGTTTTAATATAAAGTTCCAATTTTCATTGAAAAGTTGTGCAAATTTTACTTCTTAATATTTATAAACAACTGAGATATGATTTAAAAAAAAATAGTCCCTAACTTCGTTCATATTGGTCATAGAAGGTATTTTTTAATATGAGCTTTTTACCAGCTATTTAATGGTTGTACGTATAACTCTGTTACAGTCAAGTTATTACAATTGTTTATAAGTAAAAAACATACCCCTGTTTTAAAAGTTTATTTTGTAAATAATTTCGATGAAAACGCAATATGCATTTAACTTCTGTGATAGTTTAAGGCTCCAAGAATCCTATGAAATTTGCTAAATGTGTCTAGCATCATTAATAGAGCAAGTTCAATAGTTTAAATATTTAGCCTCAGAGATAAACAAATTAAATAAATTAAACTTTTAAACTATTTGACCGATCGGGGGGAAATTTCGCACAAATTTAAATTCCTCGATGTTCTAATGTATTATTAACATTTTATTTTGTTAATAAAAAAATTAATAAAAATTATAAACTAGTGCAAAAAAACTGCTTTTTTGCAAATATCTCCGTAAATTAATTATCCATTTGAATTTAAAAAACGGAAAAATAAAGATATTCTTGATATAAAAATGATATAAATATTGTTTATGTAAAATATAAGGGAAAAAACTTATACACGAAAAATCAAATTGTGACCATAAATTATTGTTTAAAAAAAACGCAAGGTAAAAATACGAGTACTTTTTCATCTATTCGTCATCTACTAACCCCCACCTATATATTAAAAGCTTCAGATATCTGCGAAAAATTTTGCCGTGTAATCGATGATTTTTGCTAACTAGACTGGGCTACATCCTTTCAAATGATATGGCAGTCTTCATTATTATGACTTTTTTACAATAATTGTTTAATTCTAGATAGTGTGTCATTGTATTTTTTATTATGCTCTTTCTGTATATATATATATATATATATATATACACTTCTCCAAGAAATTAACGCACCACTTCAGCAAATCAATTTTATTTTTAAAAAGGCAAAGAATAAAAAATAAAATTTCACCAGATTTATTCTACATTTTATTAGTAATTATAACAATTTGTCTAATCATTAGAAAATGTTGAAGTACAGGAGAAAAAAAAATAAAACGGAAAATTCTAAAAAAATGATGATAAGAAAAGTAAACTAAAATATGAAAAAAGTCTTAATAACCAGTGTTTCCACCTCTACTACGTATAACAGCCTCACATCGTTGGCCCATACTTTAAATTAATTGCCCTATTTCATTTTGGTCTAGTTCTCTCCAAATCTGGATCAGCCTCTCTTCCACTTCCTGGAAGTTGTTTGGTTGGATCGGTGTCGCTCTTAATCGCCTACCAAGGATATCTCAGAGATTTTCAATCGGATTTAAATCCGGACTATGTGCTGGCCATTCCATAGTGTTAATTTCTACCTCTTCTAGATAATTTCTGACGATCTGTGCAGCGTGAGGTCTGGCATTATCTTGCATTATTAAGAAGTTTTCACCGATATAAGGAGCGAATGGTACTACATGTTGCTCCAGGATCTCCAATATGTACCTTTCAGCTGTAACAGTTCCATTTTTTATGACCACTAGGTCCGTACGTACGTTCAAAGAAATACCACCCCACACCATAACGGATCCTCCACCAAAAAATGTGGTGTGTGAGAAGTTACACTGAGCATATCCTTCGTTGGGTCGTCGCAACACACGAACACGTCTGTCGTTATTGTACAAATAAAATCGGGATTTATCAGTAAAACACACTCGTTCCCAGTCAGCCTCTAATCAATTAACGTGTTCTCTGGCAAAATGTAGTCTCCCCCTTCGATGCTCTGCAGTTAATAGAGGACCTCGGGCGGCAACCCTAGGTGTTAAGTTGTATTCCCTAAGGGCTGGCGAACATTTTCAGTACTAATTTGTATTGCATGCACGTCTAGAAGCTGAATTTGTAGACTTAGATGTGCTACAAAACGTTGTCGAAGAGCAGAAATTCTTAAAAATCGATCTTGAATAGGGGTAGTTACTCGGTTTCGTCCTTGCCCTGGTCTGCGAGTATGATTCCCTGTTTCGAGGAATTTTTATAACACCCGTGAGACGGATGTGTGGGACACGTTAAACCGACGATCAATTCTTCGGTAACTCCAACCTTCTTCCGGCACTATCACTGCTTGGGCACATTCAACTCGGGTTAAATTACGTGATTGACGCTCCATAATAAACACAATTAACAATAATCACAAAATTAAACAGTAGCCGAATAAAATTCGTGAACACTTGAAAATTAGTATATTTATAGAATTAGTACATTTTTTGCTTCTTTTTGTTTTGTTCCAAAAAAAACTATAGCGATAAAACACAGTCAATAAATATAGAGTGTACGAATAGCATATACAAGGGACTTGCAAAATATAACATTACAGTGGAAATTTTTATTAAAGCTAATAAAATATTTAAATATTTCAAAGTGATGCGTTAATTTCTTGGAGAAGTGTATATATATATATATATTGTTATGATGTGTTTTTTGTTTGAATGATGAGCAATGAGTATTTTTAATAATATAATATATAGGGTTTTTATCGCGGTTCTCAAAGAATTAGCTTGTAAGTACTTTTTTAAATTATCTTTATTATAACTATTATGAAACACACATATATATCTAACCTAGCCAATGTAAATTTAAAATAAACTATCTTTAAATTGATGTTCTTATAAAACTAATTAAATTCTATAGATAATGTTAAATTTAAACAAACTATCTTCAAAATTGAAATTGTTATAACACTAACTAAATTATATTAACAAAATTTTGTACCTTTCTTTCACTGAATGCCTAAATGAACTGTTTTCCACTATATATATTCTAATCACCACTGAATGTCTTCGTACTTCGGTTACCCTTGTTTTTGTGAAATTTCTTTTTCCAATTATCAGCTTCTACCAATTTAAGATATATTTTTCTTCACCAGCATCTATACACCACCAAGCAAACCAGTAAACAGCATTTATATTTATTCTTCTTTTCAATATACCAATATCCAATTATTATAAGTTGATTTATACTAATCTCCAACCATAATATAATTTAATTTCTTCCAATATACTTTTTTTAATCTTCAATAAATATTTGCGTATAATTATAAATGTGCATTAAATTATATGCATAATTTTTAATCTTCATTTAACTCACTATATTAAACAATTGGACTATCTCCAACTAACTTTCATATTTCTTATTAAACTGCTTGACTGACTTACTAAAACTGTGAACAATTGACTTCACTAACTAATCTACTAACTTTCATAATAAACTGCTTGACTTCTGACTAAAAACTGCCATCTTGAATCCAAATCACGGGTATTTATATCTTTTTGGATATTCCAGAATCATCTGGCAAGAGATCATGTTCCAATTTGTTCCATTACTTCTATATAGATGTTCTCGAAAAAATGTTCGACCGTAAACAATGGTCACACTCTGCACTCTGGAGAATTCGTTAATGTTCCATTGATAATTTTGTTGACATTTAGGCTTTTCAGATCAGAATAAACATTCAAATTAGTAACTAACACTCTAATTTAATAAAATACACATTTCAAACAATATATTATTATAACCCCACTTTATATTCCTTATAATTCTTAATTTCTATCTATCACTTCGAGAGTATTTTTGGTTGCCTATGCACATGGCTCACTTAAATATATTTACAACATTAAAATACAACTTTTTACAATTATTATATGATAATTTCTTAAAAATACCCTCACATAAATAATTTTTATTAAATTCTCTAGTATATAACTTATTTAAAACAACCAAATTTCTAATATTATGTAGTATATAACTTATAAATTATTTTCTATAAACCCCAATCGTTACAATACCCCAAAAATAATATTTAAAATAAATAATTTACTTATTATTTTTTTAAATATTAATTTTCTCATACCTTATTAAATTTAATAAATTAATAATTCAATTTTTTTTTATTTAAAATGTGTTAAATACATCCCTGTTCGCTGTCTATGTCAAAGCAGGGAACAACGGATCACAGTTCGGCTATTCTATGGTCAAACTGTCATGTCAAATGGAGAGAATAAAATATAACCTTAATTAAAAATATAATGGATATTGTGTTCTGTTTATTTATAGACAAAATCTAGGAATTATTTCCATTCAAAATAACTTTCATCAATAAAAATTGGTAAGTTTTTCCACTTTATTATATTAGAAAGACATTTTTATAGCAATTATAGTATCAATTTTGTGTCTAACCCCAAATTATGATTTTTAGGGTACAAATTAATTTCCATATATACAAAATTCAACAAGTATGATGTCAAATTGATTCAAAATAATGAAATCTACCATCTATTTAACAAATCAAGTCTATTGAATAAAATGGATATGTCAGTAAGCTGTTAGTATTAAGTTTATAACCTAGATATATCACTACTTTTTGAAAAATTGTACATTTTTCTTAATTTATTTTTAGTCCAACTTTGTCTAATCTATTTATTATAATTTTTAGGTGTTTTTCATAATCTTCAGCCGTTTTAGAAAAAATTAATATATCATCAATGTAGTGAATTACAAAATGTTCATATTGATCCAAAATATCATGAAGACATCTACATAGAGCACTACAATATGATTGAAGTCCAAATGGTACTACTTTGAATTGATATACTACTCCATCTATCTGAAATCCTGTATACTGTCTACTTTTTCTTTCTAGAGGTATTAACCAGAAACTATGCTGTAAATCGATTTTAGCGAAAAATGACATTCCTGTAATTCTTCCTAGTATTCCATCTATACTCATTGGTGCTTCAAATTGCTTTTCAGTAATCTTGTTAATATTCCTTGCATCCAAACATAACCTGATTTCACCTGATCTTTTTTGTACTACTACTATGGGGTTAATAAAACGTGTATCTGCCTTCTCAATGATTCCATCTTCTAACATATTATTAATTGTTTTGTTTACTTCTTCTCTGTATTTATATGGTATTGGGTATGATTTTGTTTTAAAATCTTTTTCTTCTTTAACTTTTATACTATGGATATAATTTTGTGCAATTCTATTTTCTTTATTGACAAGTCCCTTGTGTTGCTGCAATATGGAAACGACTATTGATTTATATTCTTCAGGGCAATTTAGAACTTTCATCATATCTTCTTCTTTACAAATAAAATTATTCTTCATTATGTACTCATTATTCCTTGCTTCCAATTTTACGCACTCCGCCTCGTAGGCATCCATCTGCTTAAAATTTCCATTCCTTAAATATTCACTACAATAATTATTCCTTACATTCTTTTGGGACATTTCCCTATCATCAAAATACATTTCTTCTTCATAAACATCATTATTTTCTTTTAATAATATCCTATCAACTCTTATTCCTTCTTCTACCTCATCTTTCTGCATAAATTTAATTATTTGCCCTTCCAAAGTTACCATTTTTTCTTCAAAATCTATCTTTACTTTCTTCTTTTCCAATTCATCATTTCCCATTAATATATCAACACATAAATCCTTGACAATAAATCCTTGCATATTAATTTCTTTATTAAGAATATTAATTCTAAAATTGGCTAGTTTATCAATTTCACCCAACTTCCTATTATTTGCACCAACAATTTTAATTTTTGGAATCTTTATTATATCTGATAATTTTAATGTATTAAAAATAAAATTCTCCGAGACTAAAGTACTTTCTGAACCAGTATCTATCATAATCTTAATCATTTTATTTTTGGCCAAAGCATTTATATAAATTAAATTAATAGATTCAATAATTTATCTTCATCTAAAGAAATAAATTCAGAAGGTTTTTCATAATAGCAATGGCCTAACTTGTAATTCAGAAAGTTTACTGCACAAAATTTTGATTATTAGAATTGTCAGATTGTATCTGACTACTTGGATCTGATGTACTATGTCTTTCCCTACTATGACTTCTACTCACATTTTCTTGCCTTGTACTATTTCGTTCCCTGTCTTCGCAGCTTCTATTCCTTCGAACACAATTTACCTGTCTGTTATAGTTAGGTCGCTCTGTATTTCTTCTATTGTTAAAATCTTGTCTATTATTATTAGTACTGTTATTAAAATGTTGTCTATTATAATTAGTATTATTATTAAAATTTTGTCTATTATAACTAGTATTATTATTAAAGTTCTGTCTATTTGGATTACTGTTAGTATTATTAAAATTTTGTAAACTATCACCATACCTAGTATTATTGTTATATGATTGTCTATATTGTTGATTATCATTTTTATTATATTGAAAGTTATTGTTGTTTTTTCTGTTGTTATTATTACTTGTCATATTGCCTCTTTGTATTCTTTGAATAAAATTAATAAAACTATCTATTGTTTGAATATTTTGTACAGTTACGGTTTGCACAATACCTAGTATTATTGTTATATGATTGTCTATATTGTTGATTATCATTTTTATTATATTGAAAGTTATTGTTGTTTTTTCTGTTGTTATTATTACTTGTCATATTGCCTCTTTGTATTCTTTGAATAAAATTAATAAAACTATCTATTGTTTGAATATTTTGTACAGTTACGGTTTGCACAACATCAGCATCAAATTGTCTAGATACATTTAAGACTGTTTCATCCTCTCTAAGTGGTGGTTCTAAATATTTTGCAACTGTTATCAATTTCAATGCATAATCTACCATATTTGATTTTAAATTTTGATTATACTTTCCAAAATATAGAATTTCTCTAAACTTGGCTTGCTCTAATTCACCCCAATAATAATTTAAAAATTTATTTTCAAATGTTTGAAAGTTATCTAAATCATTTTCAATACTAGCAAACCAAGTTGCTGCATTGTCATTTAATGTCAATCTAATATAATCTTTAATATCATTAATATTATTCACAAATCTTAATTTATGTTTTAAACTATTTATGTATACTCTAGGATGCAAATTTTTTATATTACCAGAGAATTTAATCCCAGTCTCATTTGTTAAATTTAAGTAAGGTCTCCCTATGTCTCTCATTTGTGAAATATCATCTATTCTCTGTTCCACATTTCTTATTTGATTACAATTTATTTGGATATTTTGTTGTATATCGTCTAATTTTTCTTCTGTGTTTCTCCTGTCTTCATTAATTTTTACTTCTAAGTTACATTTCTCCAACTCTATTTTCTGTTCTATATCTATTTTATTATCTTGAATAATCCTCTTTACTTCTGTCCTCTCATTGTCTATCCTTTTCTTGTAGTCCTTCCTTATACTTTTTATTTCATTTGCAACTTTTTTTTTGCAGCTTCAAGTTTTTTATCCATTTGTTTTACAATTTTATTATTATTATCTTCTATTTTCTTTTCTAATTTTCTATAATTCTCTTCCAATTTCTGTTCCATTTTTTTCATGTCTTCTTTGACTTCTTTTGAATTCTCTTCCAATTTTTTTATGTCTTCTTTGATTTCTTTTGAATTCTCTTCCATTTTTTTCATATTCTCTTCCATTTTCTGTTCCATTTTTTTCATGTCTTCTTTGATTTCTTTTGAATTCTTTTCCATTGTCTTGTTCATCTGCATCATTAATGACATCAAAGCTGCCATATTGACATTTTCCTCTCTTTCTGGATTCATTTCTGCAGTATCTTGTGGAACTTGAACTAAACTCTCCTCTTGTATAGGTTGTGTTTCTACTTCCACATCTTCTTCATTCTTTTTGCTTCTTGTACCTTTTTTTCCTTGAGACATTTTGAGACTTTACTTGTTCAAATATAATTAAAAATAAAATCTATAATTTTTTCTTTCTAATGAAAATTAATTTAATTATATGAGAGCACTTATCTTTCCAAACTAATTCTTTTAAATAGAGAGCCACCGCGTTGGGTGCCAAATTGTTATGATGTGTTTTTTGTTTGAATGATGAGCAATGAGTATTTTTAATAATATAATATATAGGGTTTTTATCGCGATTCTCAAAGAATTAGCTTGTAAGTACTTTTTTAAATTATCTTTATTATAACTATTATGAAACACACATATATATATCTAACCTAGCCAATGTAAATTTAAAATAAACTATCTTTAAATTGATGTTCTTATAAAACTAATTAAATTCTATAGACAATGTTAAATTTAAACAAACTATCTTCAAAATTGAAATTGTTATAACACTAACTAAATTATATTAACAAAATTTTGTACCTTTCTTTCACTGAATGCCTAAATGAACTGTTTTCCACTATATATATTCTAATCACCACTGAATGTCTTCGTACTTCGGTTATCCTTGTTTTTGTGAAATTTCTTTTTCCAATTATCAGCTTCTACCAATTTAAGATATATTTTTCTTCACCAGCATCTATACACCACCAAGCAAACCAGTAAACAGCATTTATATTTATTCTTCTTTTCAATATACCAATATCCAATTATTATAAGTTGATTTATACTAATCTCCAACCATAATATAATTTAATTTCTTCCAATATACTTTTTTTAATCTTCAATAAATATTTGCGTATAATTATAAATGTGCATTAAATTATATGCATAATTTTTAATCTTCATTTAACTCACTATATTAAACAATTGGACTATCTCCAACTAACTTTCATATTTCTTATTAAACTGCTTGACTGACTTACTAAAACTGTGAACAATTGACTTCACTAACTAATCTACTAACTTTCATAATAAACTGCTTGACTTCTGACTAAAAACTGCCATCTTGAATCCAAATCACGGGTATTTATATCTTTTTGGATATTCCAGAATCATCTGGCAAGAGATCATGTTCCAATTTGTTCCATTACTTCTATATAGATGTTCTCGAAAAAATATCTGTTCCATCCACCGACATAATCATTATTCCAGAATGTTCGACCGTAAACAATGGTCACACTCTGCACTCTGGAGAATTCGTTAATGTTCCATTGATAATTTTGTTGACATTTAGGCTTTTCAGATCAGAATAAACATTCAAATTAGTAACTAACACTCTAATTTAATAAAATACACATTTTAAACAATATATTATTATAACCCCACTTTATATTCCTTATAATTCTTAATTTCTATCTGTCACTTCGAGAGTATTTTTGGTTGCCTATGCACATGGCTCACTTAAATATATTTACAACATTAAAATACAACTTTTTACAATTATTATATGATAATTTCTTAAAAATACCCTCACATAAATAATTTTTATTAAATTCTCTAGTATATAACTTATTTAAAACAACCAAATATCTAATATTATGTAGTATATAACTTATAAATTATTTTCTATAAACCCCAATCGTTACAATATATATATATATATATATATATATATATATATATATATATATATATATATATATATATATATATATATATATATATTATATATATATATATATATTATATATTTATTATATATTATATGTGTATACAGTTCATCCCAAACCCTTCTTTCAGTGCGTTATAGTTGATCGAATTCTTTCTAACGCATTAAGCTAGAAGTGACAGAAAAAAACGTAAGTCTGTGATTATTATACATAGAACTTAGAAAATTATGTATCGTTCACGGGTATTTGCATATTAAAGCGAATTCTACTTACGGATATATATTTGGTTGGAGTTTAGAATGCGCTAAATAGATATCCAATCAATGATGCGCATAAATATAATTTGACGCAGATGGTCTCAATAGTGACAGTACTATGATAATGTCAACTGATAAAATGATAATTGTCATTCCAGGTTAGTATTTTCAGACATTTTACAGTGAAAATTTAATTTTGTATTTATTGTCATTAAAATATTTTAAATATGCCGAGATATACCGAGAAAGAACAAAGCCTAATATTAAAATTATTAAATTATTTTCAATTAGAAGATATTCATATGCATTAAAACGGTTCTTTTTAGAACCACATTTTATTAAAATATAAGATATAATTGATGCCAGCCACATATCCCCTGTAATCATTGATTTTAATGAATTAGGTTCTGAATCGGATTGTGGATTGTTTGAAATATAATATTTTTGTTATTCATAAAAATAGAAGGTAAACTTACATTCGGTATCTTGTTTTTTAACTAAACTCCATTAACACTATTTCATCTGCATACCGAAACTGGTAGATTAACTCAAAAATCGACTGCTTCACTATTTAAACTATTTACATAAACTTACATTCGGTATCTTGTTTTTTAACTAAACTCCATTAACAGTATTTCATCTGGATACCGAAACTGGTAGATTAACTCAAAAATCAACTCCTTTACTATTTAAACTGTCCATTGTTTTTTTACCTAAACTTCATAACACTCTTTTATTTGCACATCCAATCTAGTAGAATAACTCACTATTTAAACTATTTTCACGATTTTATGATAAATCTTCACAAAATTAAACTAATGGCTGCCACAGAAACTTTCCGAAAATTACTTATCCGAATATGACTGATTTTAATCGATGCTATTTTATCACAGGAATGTTTGCTTTGATGCCTTGCAATTGCCAGTAAATTTTTTTTATCTAGCAGTCAACTCTTAAAAGATTCTATAGGAGGAAGCATTATTTTAAATAAACAAACATTCCAATTTCATAGTGTTTATAATAAATAATAATAAATCCATAAATAAATCTTATCTAATTAAGCACTTTCTTTGGAATGTATAGAATAGCAATTATGACAAAATGCCGTTCCAATATAATGCGCAATAAAAATTTTTATACAGGACGGGACCTCTAATATGTAAAGTAAAAAAAAATTGAATTCTTAAATTAATGTATATATATATATATATATATATATATATATATATATATATATATATATGTATATATATATATATATATATATATATATATATATATATATATATATATATATAGATATATATGTATATATATATATATATATATATATATATATATATATATGTATATATATATATATATATATATATATATATATATATATATATATATATATACATGTATTATATCATATTTATGATATTGATATGTTTTTATTAATTCTAATTTATTTATTAAAAGTTCTATTTATAACACTCAAAAAATTTATTAAAATCTTTATTACTAATTTATCTTAATTACACAATTTATTATAATTCGTACGTTACAATTTAAAACGAGGCTTATCATCGAAGGAGAATACGGTGGCTTATCATCGAAGACCCCAGACTGGTTTTTATTCGGCCTGCCTGGAGATTTCGAGTTGCGGGTGACTCATCATAATTCAGGTCGGCAGGTAAACAAGCGCCGAAATGACTAGAACAAAAGAAGAATTAGTCCTAATATATTTACAGTTTTAAACGCCATAATTATCGTAACAATATTAGTGAATATTATGAGTGAATATTAAGAGAAACATTACGGTGAAAATTTGTGTGTAAACCTATTCAGTTTAGATTGTAATAGATAATAGATTTAAGAGATTAGGTAGAATTTAATGTTGTAGGAATATATGGGATCGTAAAAAATGGGAATTCTATGTGTTTGTTTCAAATACTGAAATATCATTGGTTAAAAATGGAGAGGGTAGAAGAAGTTGTATGTTTGATGGGCTTTTGAAAGCAGAGGAAAAGAAAGTCTGTTCTTGGTCGTAAAAAGGATCAGATCCAAAGAAAAAAAAAATAGATTAAATACTGGTGAATTTGAACGGTAGAAGAAAATTAAGTTGTGTAACAAAAAAAAATTGTGTTCAAAAAAGTGTGTGAAAAAGTGGTAGCAGTTGGCGATTCCATGTATGCTGAATAGTAGCAGTGCAAAAGTTAATGTTAACAGCATTTGTAAGTACCACTATATTATCATTGCATCGTGAGAAGCTTAGACTATGAGAATTGAGTATCTAAGAGAAGATAGGAATTTTGGTTAGACATGAGATCAAGATTAGTTTTTGGGAGTAGATCAATTGAAAGAAATTAAAAGTTAAGCAGTTCATGAACATTTGAGAACAATAGTACCGATATATCGTTTTAAAACGGAACCGTAGCTAATTAAATTCATAAGTTTGTTTTTTATCAGTTTTGTAAAATAGTTGATTTAGCAAAGCGAATCAATATTAGCTGTTCTGTTTTGAATTGTCAGGATAGGACTAAAGTAATTTTTATATTTTGTTTTGTTTTATATGGTTAATAAACTTTATTAAAGTATGTTATCAATATACAGTTGAACCCGCTTATTGGAATATCCTTCGTGCCAAGAAAAACTATTCCTATATAACCGGAATATTCTAATAACTTATCACTGGTGACTAGTAGAAATAAGTAAACCGAATAAACGTAATAATCTTCCCCTGAATACTATACCTAGGCAACTTGAAAATAGTCGTTTCTTGGGATATCAATTTAAAGTTTTGAGCAGAAAAACAAAATCACAAACTGATGGCAGCACTTGTGCTTTTGGTTCTAAAATGATAGTATATTAAATAAGCTAAAATCAATTTATTGGTAACAAAAAAAATATTAATAATATAATTTTTTTAAACAAATTTGATATAATGCGAAATTAAAGAATTAGCAATAAGCACTATAGATTAGCACTAAGACAAATAGACAAATATCGACATATATGGTTCTAATACGTTAATAAATATTATTGTTTAAGTATAAAAATAAGTTTTTATTAGCTAAGTAGTACAAGATACATTTATAAACATGATAATATAATAATTATAGAAAACACAAGTTACTCACTACCTATTGCTTATTTCACTTTCAGAATCTGCGTTAGATTTTCCGCGTGTATCCTCCACCAAAGGGAGTGCGAGTTAATAGTAAAATAAAGGTAAAAGATATCGGCATATCTCGCAACAAAGAAGTTTTTTATTGTTGTTTGAAACGTTTTAAACGTTTGGCATTCCTTTCCTCAAGTAGCTTAGCTTTCTTTTTGGATGTGTTGGTTGTTGCTCTGGAAACCTCAGAGTTTTCTCTACACTATTGCCACAAATTGGTCGCATTGCTCCTGTAGTGATTCTTTCCCAAGGTAATATGCTCCTTTTCTAACTTGGCTGCATCGTACTGAAGACGACCAATAGCCAGAAATACGTATATATGGTTACCTTCTATTTTATACACATATTTTATTATATTTTTTTTTCTTTGTTGCGGGCTATGCCGATATCTTTTACCTTTATTTTACTATTAACTCGCATTAACCTTTTTCTTGTTATATATATTACTGTGATATTTAAAGTCTTGGTGCGCCAAGCAATAATTAGCTAATTAATTTTTTTGATTAATTAAAATTATTTAAATGATATGATTATTACTCTATCACAATTTTTAATTCTTTTATCTCAGGGTTAAATTCGTGCTTCAATATCTATGCTATTACATGTGAAAGGTAAGGTCCAGAGAATACCGGAATAATAAAAAACACATATGATCTAACACTATATATTGAAATAAAAATAATGAAATAATTCACACTCAAAAGTTTTCAATAAACAAATCTCATATAAGGATTCTCAAAATTTTGTTCTCCGTACGTGAACAATCAAAATTAATGGTACAAACAATATTAATTGAAATATCAAAATTCCAAACTATTCTAACTCTCCTAATCAAAATATTTATATCCTTTCTAAATTACGTGTAAAAATTGTGTTATCAATAAAAGAAAAAAAACTGCAGAAACAAAAATATCTCTCTCTGATGATGAGTGGTCCAAATCCTTGTTCCTTGTAGACTATATTATCTCCTCTCAACCGCTCCCTATGTAATCAGCAATCTTACACAGATTGTTGCAAGTATATCGTCCTTAATGATCTCCTTCAAAAGCACAAATCATTCAAATTATGATAGCCTTTCTCCTCTAGATAAACTGAATCTCTCGTTGGCCCGAGTGAAAAATGACTCTTGGAATATCTTCTCTTTACGATAAACTGAATCTCTCGTTGGCCTGAACAGTGACTCTTGGAATATAAGTAGAGAAATATGACTTACAATATTTTGCTGCTTCAGCCTCTGTCAGATACACTAACTCCACAAAAACTCACTAACATTCAACACTACTACTTGCTACATTTCAGGAACCGCCAGAGAACAATCACTGTTCGTCTTACAGACTTGGAAACCAACTGATTCTCCTTTCTCTCTCCTCAATCTCGCTAAACTTTTTCCTACATACTTATCCCACCTTTTTCAATCTCCGCCAATCAAAACTCGTCACAATTCCCCCATTTTTTCATTTCGATAACAAACAAATTTTTACCTATAATTATAAAATTTCCTAAAACTTATTTACAAATAATATTTTCTATAATTCTTAAAAACTAACAAAAACCTCTTTCTAAAATCTCTTCTATTTGTCTGTAATCACTGCATTAATGTATTTTGGAAAACCCGTTTCAATTGTCTTTGGATTTCACTTAAAATTATGCGGGTCACTCAAGTATAACAAAGAAATAATTTATGTATAGCTTACATTTTGTTTAGTACAGGTAATCCAAGAATTTAATAACTTTCCTTCTTTGAAATGTTTGTTGTTTATTATCTTACTTATCTGAATTATTTTAATGTTTTTGAACTTTGAAATATTTTAATCAACCCAATATTTTTCTCGATTTTGCATATCATAACAATATATATATATATATATATATATATATATATATATATATATATATATATATATATATGGTTCATGTCTAAAGTTTATAAGCCTTTCGTATGTTTCTATAATACACGGTAATAATGAAGTGGGTCGGTAGAACGAGAGGTCGGCAGACGTAAGTTAGGTTGTTTAACAGGTTTTACCAAAAGACACACCATTATATTTTTAAGAATAATTCTAAATCTGAATAAGTTTACCATTTTTAGGTAATTTGTTTATTATCGTATAAGTGACCCCGTCAAGTTTAGGTGCAGAGTTTTTTGATTTTAAATTCCAAAAAGCTAAAAATTTTTGAAGAAGTGCCTTTCTTTGTTAAAGTAAAATTGATTAATGTTATTGTTAAAAATTGGACTCGAAGCAGATGAAGAAGCTAATTTATCAAGAACTTTTGAAATAAGGCATTCGTCCAAATAGTGGTTTTCTTTTTGATGATGTTTATTGCAAATACGTCTTAGAATATTCCATGTCTCAGTCAAAGGAGTGTTTTTATTTAATTTATGCAAAAAATTGTTTCACCTGTTTTTTGGTTTGAAGTTTGAAAGTACGTTTGACATTAGCGGAAATGTTTTGATAGTGTAGATAATTCATAAAATTGCCTTGTTTTTAAAATCCTTGGGAGCCTTTTCTCGCTTTTTAACAATCCCAGAACATTCCTTGTCTCAACAATAAGGTCTTGGTACACAAAGTGTAAAAGGTTTCTAATAGACATAGATTTCGATGCTGAGACGGTTATTTCATTAAGGAAAAATTCGATTTGATCTACTGAAGTTTACTTTCTTTCTAAACCAATGCTCACTAATTTCTAATTCAAGTGTATTTTTGAAAAGAGAGAAAGGAGGAGGAGTTAATTTGAATTTCTACAATGAATGGGCAGTGATCTGAATCTAATGTGTCTGAATGTACTGACTAAACTACACGGTCAGCTAAAAGGGAAGATGTTAGAGTTAAGTCAACTGCTGAGTGATTACTAGCTGAAGCAGTTTTTGTTGGTGTTGGTTTCGCATGGCGTCCACTGATATTCTACTATTACGGCCATCTGCAATTAGTCACCACACACCGTGGTCAGCGTTATAATCTCCGAGAAAGATAGTTTTTCCTAGATTGAATTAAAGGATTGATGGTCTATAAACTGATAACAATGAAAGATTAATTTTGCTCAAAAAAACTAAGCATGCTTTCATACCTTTATGGAAATTATCATTGATTTCAGATTCTTGGTAATGAATCTACTGTCTGATAAAAACAACTACACCACCGTTACCATCTTCACGGCATTTATTGATAAACTTATATCCTTTAAGATTAAAATTATGACTGGTCATGAGCCATAATTATAAAAGGACAATTATGTCTGTATGGTTTTTGTTAATATTATATAAAATACTGTCCTTGTTAGTATAAATAGATTTACAATTCCATGACAATATGGTTAGTTTTTTTTGTAATATTTTTTTTAAAGCCATTTTCACTATCTGTAAGAACGGATTTTAAATTCTCTTCAATATTATTGTGGAAATAATATTGTCTTTGATCTTTTTTAATTTAATTTTTTCTTGAGTATTAATTATATTTGTAATTATTAAATATATTTGCGAGATAAGTTAATCTCGATACAATATGAAATTATTCTATTGTGGTGAGGGTTAATAAGGAGAAAGAGAAACTTGTCTCGTACTTGAGTCCTCCGCCTTTTATTTGTTTCTGATTCTAACGCGGTTGCATTAACTGCTTTTATATTTGGTTTATTTATAGCAACATAATAAATTGTTTTGTTTGCTGGTGCTAAATCAAGAAAGTATTCTAGAGTATTTAATATATCAAACTTATTTTTGGTGTTTATTTTTAAATAAGCTGGATTATTAATTGATGATTGGTGATAGGTGATTGGTTGAAAGCACTAAAGCAAGACTTGTTAAAAATAAGAGTGAGAGATTGTAGAGAGAAAGCAAGGGACCGAAAAAAGTGGAGGGAAATAACCAAGTTTTTGGGCCAGGGGCCTACAAGGCCTGTAGTGCTATTCATTAACTAATTTTAATTCATGTAATTTTAATTTATCTAATGCCTTGGTGTTGTAAAAACTGGGTATTTAAAATGAGTTATTCGACAATTGACATATGGAGGGACTAACTTGAATAGAAAGCTACTATTCATTGCATTCACTTCAAATCTCTGGGTAGACTCTAGCCCTTAACTTGGCAAAAGGTTAATTTTGAATTTAAAAATTTGAAAATTGGTATGATTGCTGTTTGGGCATCATACAAATATTCTATAACAACAAAAAAAATATGACATCTATATGTCAAAAGTTTGGATTGTATACCAGAGTATACATCGCCAAATAGACCGAAAAATAGGTCAGTATAGCATATCATACATTGCCAAATTATGAAGGACAAGGAATATGAATAAGAACTATCAAAATTTAATCAAAAATATTTATTTATTAATGTGAACATCCATAAAACAATTCCTGTTCTGTACTAAACAGAGTCTAATATTACACTTGTTACAAAATATGGCAGTTTGTCCCTTCTTGCAATTTCTGCACCTGCCCATTACACCGTATACTGGAAAATGATCCAGATGATCTAATCTGATATCATATTGGGGTCTAGACTTTACCGGGTGTTGAATTTTTTTAAAGGTAGTAGGAGGTGCTCATTGCTGGGAGATCCTCTTTTTATTTTGTCAGCCTGCAGTAGACTTTTGGCAAGTTTAATTCTAAATTATTTCAAAGGAATGACTGCTTCTTTATCTTCTTGTAGAATGCTTGCATCACGTTTCTATAGTAGCCAAGCGTTATTAATGGATATATCTATAACTGAAGAAAAAATCCCGATATACCATCTATGTGTTTTGAAGCGCAATCAGAGCTTCAAAATAGAGCAATCAATATGTCTGCCAAATCTATACCACCCATATGACTGTTATAGTGTTTTATTAACTGTGGGCATGGAATGTGGATTTTCCTGTTATCCATTTTGGAGAATCTCTGTATGGTTGCCATTGGAATGGAGGCTACATATGAACTACATAAGGTTACGGACTTGTTATCGTACCACTTTACAACGACAATGCGACTATTGTCTACTTTTTGGTAAAAAGAACCTCTCCCATATTTTTTCATTTTCTTATCAGATTCAAGTGGAGAACCCCGTAGTCTGTCTTTCCTAACAGTTCTTAAAGAAAGTATTCCAAATTCATTTCGAAGATAGGTAATAAGTTCTAAATAGCTCTAGTTCTAGCTCTGTAAAATAATTATCGAAATAAACCGTCGATTAAGATTTATTTTGGATTGTTGAACATAGTGCTAAAATATATTTTGCCCCAAATCCCATGTTATTTTCCTCATTCGTAAAATGATGGTTTCTAAATGTATCGTTTCCTCCATAGGGAAAGAAATCATACACTATCCCTGATACGCCACAACGAACAAACATTTTGAAACCCCATTTTTTTGGTTTGTTCTTCACATATTGTCTTCTCGAGCCTGCCTTTTTTCCCTTGTATGGGACCATCATTTCATTCACTGAACATCTAGACTCTGATTCAATTGTGAGACAGTTTCTTCGTACACGATCTAAAATATGCCTTATTTTGAAATATGTGTCATTATTCAACTCCTCATTGTTGATAAAATGTAGGCTGTGTCGTATTGCTTGATACCTCTTTAGTGACATTACATTTGCAATAAGTTCATATCGCGTCTCTTGAGACCAATAGTCAGTGTACGCCGGCATGTCAACAATCCCCATTAAAATTTCGATAGCTAAGAAATCGTACATCCCATCTATACTTGTGTCTACACATTTGTGAAATATTTGTGTCGAATACAGGTTAGTCTGTTCTACGATTAATTCAACAATATCTGGACTAAAAAAGGTTTTAAAATATTGCAAAGGTGTTTTTATATTTTGGGGTTTTGTAAAATCATTACTTTGTTCTGTTGTTACTTCATATTCAAAATCATCAGTCCTCCAGTTGAATGAAGGCTCGTCTTTTTTTCCCTTCCGTTTTATTGAAGAACTTGCTTGTTTTTTGACTACTGGACTACTGCACTGGTACTACTAAGGGAGTAGCTGCTGCTAGTCTTCCTTTACTGACTGAAACAGGTAATATTTCTCCAGCTTCTTCTATATCTTCTTCAGAAGTTTTATTTTCTTAAACATCATCTGTGTCTTCTGTGAATTCTTTAAAATAATTACGAGATAATACCTCTTGTTCGTCATCATTACTACTTTATGGGTCGGTTTCAGCACCAACTGGAGGCAAAAGAGCCATTATTCTATCAATTCTCCTTTTTTTAGTCTAAAATAAATTAATGTCAAATAATCCATATCGGGCGGTGTATACTATACAATACATAAAGTTTTGAATCGATTTGCTCAAAAAATATTTACATTACACCAAAAATTTGTTTATACATAAACAGTATAATGTTTCAAAAATAAGTTCCCAAAAAAATAGAACTGTACAATGAAAAACAATAAACTAATATAAACACTTACCACTTGTTGGTTGGAACAACACCCGTGCTCAGCCATTTTGTCGAGACTGTATCCATACCATCAGAACTAAATGCGCGAAATTAAGAAAATTTGGGCTGATTTCCACTCGGCTACTTACGGTAGTGTATCTCAACTATACAGTGCCAAAAACTGAGTTTCAAATACTATTGATTGTCAAATAAAAAATTTGAAATATTATGTATATTATAACATACGTTGCCAAGTTAAGGGCTAGGTATTATAGAACTGGTATTGGATGTTCCTAAAATCGGAGTGTTCAGCGAAGTGTCCAGTTCCTAAAATCAGAAATAAATAAATTAAATTACCAACTTGAGCAAAACTTATAATTTTTTCATCTTAAAAATCTTGACATCTTATCCACAAATAGTCTAAAATACTCGTAGTCTAAAAATATTGCAAATTATGTAACACATACATACGATTTGGTCGTTTTATTAAATTATAAATCTCGATATCTATCATCTCCTACTATAAATATAATATAGTGAAGGGATAATGGTAACATAACTATTTTAAACTAAACTAAATTTTTTATGAAATTTACGAAATGCACAAGGCACATAAAATATTTTTCGTACAAAATAAATCAACCGACGACCTCATCTCAAAACGTCGCCAAAAACAAACGTATCGGATTTCTAAAATTCATCTTCATTTATCATAACGTTTCAAAGCCCGTATGTACGGTGACTTTCTTTTGTTTTTCGTTTTTATGCGACGCCTTCGAGAATTCATGAAATATGAGAATTGCTTTTACTTGGCTGACCACTTACTTCTCTCGCAAATGTACAGGAAAACTGAAGCTCTTGCATAGAGACCTTAACATTGCGTAATGGAGAAGCTAAAATTTACTATCTAACTTAGGAAGAAACTTGGAATAATAACGTCTCGGGGCTGTTGAACTTAATATCGTTGCGTGCTTCTTTTTGTGAATATTTTCATTCATACTAAATGTGTACAACGAATATGTAATTTCATCATTTTTTTTTAATTTATTGACACTTCTTAGGTGAGGATTTTCAACATTTCAAACATCTTTATATTTTTTGTTTAGGTATTAATTTTTTATAATTCAGTTATTTGTTTTTTGTTTAATTTTGTCTAATGTTGTAATAAAAAAATACTGTTTTAAAGCTGGTAGAATCTAAGATAATTTTATTTTTACACTAACCCAAACTAATAAAGTTACGTGAGTTTTGTAAACAGAGAATGATTCTAAAATCACATATCATTTACTTACACATAATTTTCCAACTATGTCTGTGCATTGTTGCACAGTTGTAATATAAATATGGAAAACATGCGATACCGAGTAGTTCTAAATCATCAAATGAAGGGGTCCCTCTAAAAACGTTGCAACTGACAATTTTTCATAAAATGATGTTTTAATGTAGAATGGTTATGTAGTTTAATATACAGTGGTGATATCCTTTAGTCGCTAGTCTAATTAAACTATTATAATTTTAAGTACTGAAATTTGAGGTCAGTGTAAAACGGTTACATATTGTAAGAAACATGGCAGAAACAACGTCTATTCTCCAATGTGTAGTATTTTATAAAAGGCAAATAAAGGTAAAAAACGAAAAATACACTATAACCAATGACAGGAGGTAAAGAATAAAGGATAGTCGAAAAAGTTATATTGGCCACAAAAATATTGTAAAAGCCGAAAAACAGTGTCCAAATGAGGGGAGTCTAAAAACGTTACATGTGTATACTCTAACGTTAAATTGTTTTCCTGCGTTTTGTTATGTACTACAGCACGTCTGTTTTAAGATTTAACTTGTTCTTTAACTTGCAACTATGATGGTTGTTCCGCGAATAACCAGAATTTGGAAATTAAAGTTGACGTATTTAATCGTTTTTACCAGTATTCTTATAATTAGCAGCAGCGGTTCCTTGCAGAATATATGGAGTTAAGAGAACCTAAATGTACTATCAAATATTCACTTTCAGTAAATATTATTGCTTCACGACGGCAGCAGGTATGTCAAAAACAAATTATATCGGTTTTAAATTTAACTCGGCAGAGATTGCAGCTTCTTGCAAGTAAAGTTCAGCAAGGTCTCAGCATCGACGATAGTTAACAGCAGCAGCAGCAAGAGTTAACAGCAGTTTCCAATACACTACACTTTTATGTTTATATGTGCAAAATTTAGTAAATTTACAATCCAAATATTCACTTTAAAAACTTAAATAACGATTCTCGACATACAGAACGACTTTCATACGTTCAGTCACCGGAATCCCCCAAAATATTTTTAGTTAAATCAAATGTGTTAATAATAAATTGAAGAAATAAACTAGGAAACTGGAAATTGTTAAATTTGTAATTTATTTTATTTAAATTACTGTGGCTATAAATTATTATTGAAGAAATAGAACCACAGAAAAATAACATAGAACAAACCAAAATATAATTTACCAGTAAAAATTAGACTCTTTGCAGATGACTTAATCATTTTTGTTAAGGGGATAAATGATAAAACCCTTTAGACCCATCTACAGAAAGTGCTATGGAATCTCGAATTATGGACAAATTCCACAGACCTTCAATTATCAACAACAAAAACAAAGGCTATGTTATTAAAAAAAAGAAGTTATATCACTACAGAATTAAAACTATTTAATAAAGAAATAAAATAATTGATAAAATTAAATATCCAGGCATGACATTTGACAACAGATTATCTTGGAACCACCACATTCATGATCTAAAAAGTACGTGTCAATCTGCACTTAACATTATAAAAATTGTTGCATACAACACGTGGGGAGCAGATAGTAAAATACTGACCCTTATGTACAAGTCACTAATCAGGTCCAAACTGGATTACGCTTGTATTATTTATGATTCAGCAAAATCATATATCATAAAACAACTCGATCGAATACAAAATAGTGCTTTGCCAACCATACTAGGTGCCTTTTATACTAGCCCTACTGAAAGTTTACACTGTGAAGCTGGAGAAGTCCCCCTGGAATTCCGAAGAAAACAACTTTTACTAACATATGCGGCAATAATACAGGCAAATTCTATTAATCCTGTTAATCACTATGTAAATTCAGACCGTTTTAGGAATATCTTTAAAACACATGCTAGGCTTGACCTTCCTTTTTATGAAAGGGTAAATAGATACTCAATTAACTTGAATTCAAATTTACAGATACCCATTGTATACAAGATATTAACACTGTTCCCCCTTGGACTGTTCCCATCCCATCTATTAACACATTCGCACCTGACTACCACTATACTGGTAGTTCGAGTTTTCCGTAATATACTGACTACCACTTTACTGGCTCACAGCTCTACTAATTTCAATGCTTTATATATTCACACAGACCAGGAGTAAAGGAACGAGATGTAGAGGCCGTATATGTATGTAGTCTCTAATATTGTAATCTTTGAAAGTATACTGGTTCTTCGTTCCTAAACAATTTTATTGACACATTTAGAGCACGTGATAATTTTAAGGTTATATGGTGATATTGGTGAATTTTATTGATGAAATATGGATAATACAAATATTCCAGGGTAAGAAATATTAAATATCATTTATAGAATAAGTCATAATAGTGCTAGTAATAAAACAAAATAATTTTGGTCTAATATTTTAGTGTTATTTAGTTACTGATTAATTAAAAGCACTTGTGTAACTAATTCCACTTTTGATAATTTTTTTATTATTTTTTTAGATTATTTTACTTTAAATGTAGTTGATTGTATGAACTTAAACCTCTCACTCTTAAGTTAAATTTAGCATTCTTAAATTTTGTTCACTTTATTTAGTTACATGATTATTTTTATTGCCCCATTATAAACACTTGAATATTTCTTGGACGAATAAATAATATTGAAATGTTTTAATTGTTCTTAAAAGTATTATAAAATTTAGATGAAAAATAAAGTTATGTACAGAGTGGTTTAATAGTTTGTGCATTATTAATTGTTTTCTTTTTGTTTTAGCCCAAGTGGTATGAAAAAACCTAGACTTTCAAAGTATGCTAGCAATCGCCCGTTAACAGAACAAGAATTACAGATTGAAGCCAATAAAATAGAGGCAGAATGTTTCGATAGTCTCCCAGAAAATCTTAATGAGTCCGAAGACGATTTTTCTGACGATGATTCTGTAGTTGATAAAACTTATCTTAGCGAAACTAGTGTAAATAGTTCTGAAGATACAGAGTCCGATCAAAGTGAATCTGGGGATGAACAACATTTTGATCTAACTGATGAACTACATATTTGCCATAATAAGACAACAAATACCACTATGACACAGAAAAAATCTACAAAATACATTTCAGATGAACATTATGGTTGGGGCGAAGTAGAAGAAGATGTAACAGAATCTGATTTTACTGGAATACCGTCTATCAATGTAAATCTTCCGGCCAATGCAAAACCCATAGATTATTTTAATGTGCTTTTCGACAACGATATAATCAACACAATTGTATGTGAAACTAATAGACGACCCACTGTATCCACATCTACAACACTTCAACGAAAAAGAAGTGTATGGAAAGAAGTTTCTAATAAGGAAATCAAAAAATTCCTAGGTTTGTGTGTTTTGGGAGGCATCGTAAAATTTCCTTCCCTTGCCAAACACTGGAGCAGGGAAAGTATTTACTACCACCTTGTTTTTGGAAAAACTATGGCCCGCGATAGATTTCTAGGGATTTTAAAAATGCTACGATTCGTAGACCATACTGATGTTAATACTGAGGACCGTCTTTACAAGATTCGGACTATTTTGGACGCAGTTCTAAAAAATATACAAAATTGTCTATACCCTAATAGAGAGCTCTCTATTGATGAGGCCATGATCTTGTGGCTTGGTCGTCTCATCTTTCGACAATACATAGCCAGTAAACGTCACAAGTATGGGATTAAACTATACGAACTCACTACACACGATGGATATATATTAAATATTATTGTATATACCGGAAGAGGTACCTTGAAAACGGCGGATATTGTCAAAGAGTTGACGAAGGATTATTTCGGAAAAGGTCATGTTTTATACATGGATAATTTCTACAACAGCGTAGGATTGGCGGAAGCCCTATTCAAGGAAAAGGCACACGTTGTTGGAACTCTACGAGAAGACAGAACTGGAAACCCCAAGGACATGTTAAAAAAGAAGCTAAAGAAAGGAGATGCTGTATGGAAACGTAAAGGGCCCGTATTGGTTACTAAATGGAAAGATAAGCGTGATATTAGAATGATCAGCACAAAGCATAAGCACGTTATGACTGAGGTTGTTTGTAAACGAGGTGCTACGAAAATTAAACCCGATTGTGTGCTTGACTACAATAAGCACATGTCTGGGATAGATCGAGCAGACCAGATGTTGTCATATTACTTGGTACCAAGAAAAACACTTCGGTGGTATAGAAAATTGTTTTTCCATCTATTAGACATATGCATTTGGAACAGCTTTTACATCTACAAGAGAGCATCGAATAAGAAAACTTCTTTTTTGCAATTTCGTGAGAGCATAGTAATGGACCTTATCGACAATAACAAGGCTACTCAGGTACAAACAACTGCAAACAATATGCATTACCCAGAACAAGTTCCTGTCACGGAAAAAAATAAAAGTGGTATGTTACGGTGCCGATATTGCACTAAGCAAAATGCCCGAAAAAGGTCCCGTTATTATTGTCCCAGCTGCCCCGACTCACCAGGACTATGCATAGTTCCTTGCTACAAATTGTTCCATACACAAGTCAAACAATAAATTTATTTCTTATAGTTTTAAGTTTAGAATGATAATTATGTTTCTTTTGTAATAAAAAAAATGATAAAATTGATAAGAGAAATTTTTTTCCCAATTATACAGCGATTATTGTTGTTTATTTTGTTTAGATTAGCTTGCCAGTATACTGGTATTTAGTATATAGTTAAAAACGTACATCTATATCCTGACTACCAGTATACTGACAGGCTAAGTAAACCAAAAAAAAATGTTTTAATATCTATATACTAATCCATGTGTCTGAGTTTTAATCCAATATTCCTGTTTTTTACCTAAAAACCCATATCCGTTTCTAAGGAACGTCTAGTATCAATAGGTTAGGTGCGAACGTGTTAATACCAAACTCTCCATATATAAAGAAGCAGATAACCATCCCAAAGCATTTTATCAATAGGTATGTCCTACAAGAACTCATGACATACAGTAATCATAATCTTATATATACCGATACCTCTAAAACTATAGATGGAGTGGGAGCAGCATTTATGTCTAATAAACCAAAAATATTAATGAAACTCTCTAAATTAACATCCATTTACTCAGCCGAGTTAACCGCTATTCTCAATACAATAAATTTTGTGGTAGAAAATAGTATCAAAAACCCTGTCATTATTACGGATTCGCTAAGTTCTGTAATTTCCCTAAATAACTTATATCCTAGCCATCCAAGTCTACTACTTGTTAAATCAGCATAAAGCCAACTGCAAACTATGAACATAAATGTCAACTTTGTATGGATTTCTTCCCATATCGGAATTGCTGGTAATGAAGAAGTAGATTCCTTGGCAAAACTAGCAATCTCGAGTCCGCAAGCTGTAGAAATCAGAAGCATTCCACATCTAGATATTAAACCTATAATTAAGAACTTAATAATCAATGATTGGCAGACCAAGTGCACTCAGTCAATATCCAAACTACGAGAAGTAAAACATTCTATATTACCTTGGAAATCAACCCCAAATTAGCGTTTACATCAAACCATCCTATCTCGTCTTAGAATAGGCCACACCGCCATCACCCATAATTGCTGGAGAGTTAATTAAAACCACAGTGCTACGTATGTGATATTGTGCTCAGTGTTCGCCATATTTTACTAGAATGTCCTTTATATTGCATGGAGAGATTTTAATATAAATTACAAAATACCTTACAGGTAATATTAAGTGACGGAACTGATATGAAAAATTTGACATCATACTTATATTCCATAAATACACTAAATAAATTGTAAAACTTTAAATTGTACAACGCCAATGACCCTATAAGGTTGAGGCATAAATAAATAAAAAAAAATATAATTAATTTTAATACGAAATTGAAAACTGAAAACAGTCAGTGACCGTCAAGTGAATTTATAGAATATAGGTCTTTAGGCATTTTGTATTTGGAATTTATATAAAGAAGTATATTCTTATTTTATTTGTGGATTTAGAGTAAAATATTTTTTTCTTTAAGAGATATTAAAATTTCTAAATGTTCTATGTTATTCACCAGTGCTGCTTTATTAAAATTATGAATAATTCTGATGTCAGGCATGTGACCTAAATGCATGTAAATGACCTAAAAGTTCTACCTACTCTAATCTAGGTATTTTATACAGGGTGTTTCAAAAAGGTTTGTCATAAATTAAATCACGCATTTCGGGGACTGAATTGAATAAATCCAACTTACCTTAGTACAAAAGTGTACACAAAAAAAGTTACAGCGCTTTGAAATTACAAAATAAAAATTGTTTTTTTTGCATTTTCTCCTAAACTACTTGGCATTTTGAAAAAAATGGACACGTTACTTTCTTGTTTTGAAAGCATTTTTCATAGAGAAGAAACAACAAAATCTAAGCGCACAGAAAAATTTTAAGGTGGGTGCGCGGCCCTAAATCCCCCCAAACTTTTGAGTGCGTTCAAATCAAATTAATTTATGGCATCATTATTTTAACACATTATATTTAAAAAAATTTTTGCCTTCTATCACTTTTTTCAAAAAAAAAAACAGTTTTTATTGAGTTACGGCCCTTTTCATTAACCTTTAAAAAATTACGTGCAACTAAATAAATGGCTTAAATGAACTAACAAGTACAAAAAATGTCTATAACCTCTATAAATATGATATTACAATAAATGTTCAAAATGACTCCCATTTTCTTCAATACACATTCGGTATCGTTTGAATAACGAAAACGGAATGCGCTGAAAAATCATATTTTTCTGACGAAATTGATTTGCAGCTTCAATTATTCTAACCCTCAATTGTTGTTCGTCCTCTATTATTACAGAATACACTTTCTCTTTCATAAACCTCTAAAAGCAAAAGTCCATGGGGTGTAAGACCTGAACTTCTGGGTGGCCAAGAAACATGGTGCGCCACGACCCCTTCCAATCAACCGACCAGGATAGTGCCTGCAAAGGTATTCCCGGACTTCATTACTGTAATGCGGTGGTGCGCCATCTTGTAGAAAGCACATATTTTGCCTTATTGCAAAAACCAAAAAAATTTTATTAAAATAAATGAACACAAACAAAAAGAAAAATAAAGAAAGTAAATAACTGTACATATCTGGGATCAATCATTGGAAAAAATAAGTAGATCCGATGTCGAAAAACGTATAGTAAAGGCACAACATGTATATAACTTACAACAGTAGAGAACATTCGAAACACATACGATATTTCATAATTAAACAAAATCAAAATATATAACAGCTCTATTAAGAACGTATTATTGTGTGGCACAGAATCTTGGAGAGAGGAAAAAATTACATATCTTTATAAATGAGTCGTCGGGAAAAATCCTAAGAATATTTTGACCTGATAAAATAACAATCGCAGAACTATGGAAAGAACATAAAAAGAGTAAATACCAGTCATATTATATAATATACAGTGTTTTCGTAAAGTATGGAATAAATTCGATATTTCCTAAATGTAAAGCCTTTTAAAAAGGTCTAAAATACGTCTAAAACACGATTTTTTAATTTAATGTTCTACATTTTATAATAAAATTTCATTATACAAGGTGAAATGGCCAAAGGTAAATTTAGGTATATTTATATGAGATTTTTTTCATTAATTAGTATTTAATATGTCTCCTTTTTTACTTTTATGACTTCCTGGAGTCTTCTAAGCATGAAATCGATAAGTTTTTTGCAATTGTGATTGCTTCATCTCTAAACCACACATTAATCACTGATTCCACCATTTTTGTTTTTGTCGTACAGTCAAATTTTTGCACTTTAGCCTTACATATTGCCCGCAAATTTTCGGTAGGGTTAAGGTCGGATAAATTACCAGAACAATCAAGAAGGGTAATATTATTATACTTGATGTATTTCAAAGGCTTGCTTCTTTGAAAGGCCGCCAAAAAGGTGGAAAGATAATGTACAGTCAACAACGACTAAAACAGAATAAGAGGCAGACAAACAGCAGTAATCCTAGTGGCGCAAAGAAGAAGAGATATATTTCATTATAACCTTCGATATATGGCACGGAGCTGAATCTTGTTAAAATTTGCAGTCCCTTCGGCCTGTACTTTGTCAAGCTCTTTAGTTAAGCGTTGCCGCTTATATATACCTTCAGTAGGAATAAGAGTGCCAGTTCGTGAGTATGAAAAACAGCCGCAGAACATATTTTTGGTGGAATTTTTAACTCTTTAGTTAATATGGCTAGTTGAAAGTGACTCATTGACTGCCTTTCGTACGAATTTTGATCGCCGACCCCGCACTAGGAAGTAAGTTTCATCACTTTTTTAAAAATAACACTTTTTTCCAATCTTCTGCACTCCAATGAGCATATTTTTTTGCCCAATTTAGTCTTTTTTTCATTATAGGTGCTGTTAGAAGTTGGTTATTCTGCGGTCTCACGGCTCTTCTCCCTCCTTCTAAGAAACGTCTGCGTACCGTTGAGTCGTGAATTTTTATTCCAGCCTTTTCTAAATCTTGCTGGAGCTCATAACTTGTTTTCCTGGGATGAAGTTTGATATCGCGCAAAAAAAGGGTTTATCTCGAGGAGTAGTCTTCCGTTTTCTTCCACATTTTCCTTTCCACTGCACTTCAACTCACCCTGTTTCCTTTTTTTGTTTAATTATTTTGTTTACTGCACCCAAACTTACACAACACTCCTTTGCAATATCTCTGTGAGTCATTGATGTATGCTCACTAAGTGTTCTGATCCTTTTTCTTTTCGTAGGAGTGATATACATATTAAAAAGTTAAACCTGATTGCACAGTTAAATCAATGAAAATAACACCAACTTGCACATAACCTGA
Source organism: Diabrotica undecimpunctata (assembly GCF_040954645.1). Taxonomy (NCBI): domain Eukaryota; kingdom Metazoa; phylum Arthropoda; class Insecta; order Coleoptera; family Chrysomelidae; genus Diabrotica; species Diabrotica undecimpunctata. Next base: position 100,641,507 of record NC_092806.1, read on the forward strand.
GATAAAACAAAATATAATAATGATATAAAACACAAAGCACGTGTTTTGAACAATATACTAATAAGGTTTTGAGGTTATGTTGTTTTTTTGACAAAACAATTGACAGAATGGGCACAGCAGGTATGCCAACTTATGAAAACTGAATTTCGATCTCTGTTCACATTAATTCGCACAATACTGTACATATTACAGTGATGACGTCATCGGCTATTTTTTAAATGTAACATTCTGTATTTTAGAACATTTTTAATTCGATAAAAATGAGATGATTCCAAAAAAGTATAATACTGGAGGTCTAACGGATATAATTTGAAAGATATGCGCCTAGAAAATTAATTTTTATTGATTTATAATATCAATAAATTATAAATAAATTATAATAAATAAATTGAAAGTAATCTAGTAATTAATACATGAATAAATCTTAAATGTTCGTACTGTAGCCATTGTTGTATTTGACAGTAACGCAAACGTTGTACAAATTCTTCTAGAACCTTGTTTCTCCTTTCTTGAGAAATATTGTTTATTTTTTTACAAATTCTTGTTTTTAAGTCTCCAATATTTGGACGTTTTGTTTTATAAACAACATTCTTTAAACGACCACACATAAAATAGTCCAAAGCATTGAGGTCTGGCGACCTCGCTGGCCATTCAATATGTCCACGTCTTCCAATTTACCTGTTCGAAAAATTTCGTTTAGGTACCTTCGAACATCTAAAGCATAATGCGTAGGCGCACCATGTGGAAACCATAAACTTTTATTAATACCTCCAAGACTAATTGTACTGGGAAATAAATTAACTAATGTACATGCCATTTAATTTTAATGTAGCACCATCAGAAAAAATAATATTTTGAACCAAGAGGGGGTTTCGGTCGCTGTTTTCTATTATTATTTCGCAAAATTGTATTATTTTATCTGGATCATCTTTGTTTAATTCCTGTAGAACTATGCATTTTACTTACTTTACTTACTCCTACGTATTTTTTATACCTTTGTTTTGCAAACATCGAGGTCACTACTAACCTTACGAACAGAAATGTGTGCATCTTCTTCAAAAGCATGTAGAACATTTAATATTGTAACATAATTTACAAAGGGGCGACCTGATTTGCGTGAATTTTAAACCATACCAGTTTCTCCAAATTTCTTTTCAATCTTATTTACTGTTGACTGCGTGATGGGTTTTTCTGGATATCTATCAGTAAATAAACACACTTCCATCTGAGTTCGCGATTTGTCTGCGTACCCAATCATCATGAGTATATCAACTCTTTGCTTTACACTCAAATTCATTTCTACTTAAAATTAATTCTAAGGAATAATACAGAACATTCACGAATTAATGCAATTATTGTACTACTTAATTGTTATTAAACGTTACTAAAAATAATTACAATTTACCACAAACTAGAAGTAGGCTTCTTTTTTGCAATTGATAATAAATAATTTATTTTCTAAGCGCATATCTTTTAAATTATATCCATTAGATCCGAGTGTTATACTTTTTTTAAATCAGTTCATTTTTATCGATCTAAAAATGTCCTAAAATACAGGGTGTTACATTTAAAAAAAAAGAGCCGATGTTGTCATTACGGTAATGTGTATCACCTTGTGTAATGAAATTTTATTGTAAAATTTAGAACAATAAATTTAAAGATCGACGTGTTTTAGATTTTTTTAAAAAGGCTTTTTATTTAGGAAATATCGAATTTAATCCCTACTTTACGGACAAACTGTATAATTATACCATTACATCAAGAAAATGGAAATAGATTGGATATCTATATAATAAGAAAAAACCAAAAAAATATAACCAAACAAGTACTCGGATACCAACTCGATTTAAGAAGAAAATGAGAAAGACCAGATAGTAGCTGGAGAATAGATAGAAATAAAAAATACTTGTAGAGGAATTTCGTAGGAATAAAACATAAGAGGATGAGCTAATTAAGCTTATCAGCCATCTTTTACCTTTGGCTAAGAAACGCAAGTGCGTCATGCTCCATAAGAAGGAAGAGCAGTAGCGAGAAGTCGTGGTTATGCACAAAACATCAACCAAACACTGGCGATATACTTAGCCAAAATACTAAAATTTTAATATTTTACCAAAATGGGTGTTTAATTATTTTAATTAAATTTTGCAGAATAATGGTCTTATTTTAAATGGCATACCCAGTATTCTAAACCATATAATAGAACAGCAGTAGCGGGAAGTCGTGGTTATGGACAACACATTAACCAGACACTGGCTATATACTAAGTCAAAATACTAAAATTTTATTATTTCACCAAACTGGGTGTTTTATTATTTTAATTAAATTTCGCAGAATAATGGTCTTATTTTAATGGTATACCCAGTATTCTAAACCATATAAGAGAACACATTTAAATTGACGTTCATTCTATGTATCCTTTTATAGGCTATTGATTATGTTTAAAAAAATACGTCTAACAGGGACTACAAACGTTAAAGATGTTTTCTTATTTCATATGGTCAATGGACCCCCAAATACGAACAAACCCGGAGTGCTTCTAATGAAAGCGGTGCGTTTTTAACTCTTAAAAGACGGACTTTTGTTTTTATTAAAAAACTGAAAAAGAGTTCGTGAGTTATGTTTTATTTTAAACAAATATTAAAATTATAATAAAAAAATTAAACAATTTAAGTATTTTCTATATAAAAAAAGAAGATTGCCATATGGCAACCGTAGTCCTTCCTACTACCAATATTATAATAAAAATAAAAAATTACCAAAACTATGAAAATAATTAACAATAAAAACTATGAATAACAATAAAAATTATAAATAATTTAGTGTGAAATTGCACATTGCACGCTAAGCATAAGCCAACGTTACATTTAGAGCACATCGTTCTCATTATAGACTTGCACGTTTTATTTGCACATTTCTTTTTCTTATTTTCCGGAGTAGATACCAGAAATTGGCTAAGATTTTCATATCTAATATCATCACTAACTCTACTATTCGTGCTGGATTATAAGCTTAACGATGGTCGACCTCTAGCGGATAGGCGGATCTCTAAACATACTAAAAGCTAATTTTACAATGTCACGTCTAAATTGTAACTGTTTACAGTTGTGGCCAGACTGCTTGTAAATAATCCACGCATTTTGTATTGATACATCAATAAGCCAAAAAAAAATGCTCCACCACCATTTTTTACCCCTTATACTTATTCTATACCTGGCTATATTTTCGTCCATGAGATCTGTCCCTCTCATTGCTAAATTATATTTACCGATAACATATGGTCTAGAAACTAAAATATTTTTCTTTTCTTTTCGGGAAAACCTTTTTACTTTCTGTAGCGGCAAAATTCCATGACTTGTTGATGCAACTGTGAGTACATTATTCTTAGCCCAACGAACAACAAGTATTCCATTTTCTTTATCAAGAGCAGAATCATGTTCACCTCAATTCACTTTTGTCATTTGGGTTTAATTTTTCAGAGGGCAATTTTTTGGGATACGATTTTCCCTTATCGTTTCAATTCTGTCGTAAATTGTTAAAAATCTGTCTCGTCCCATCATTTTTGAAACACATTTATTTATCATGTCATATTTCATGTCTCAGTAGTATTTTTTGCCAGGTAATTTGTATATTCAGTAATGATCAAAATTATTATAATTCTTCATCAATAATCTTTTCGAAAAGTTCAAAGGGCGTGCAGTTACTGCTTCTAAATCTCCCTCTTTGTCCAGTTTACCTAAAAGTAAATAAAACTTTATCACCTATCTTTTTCGTAAAAATACAAAATATACCTTGGTCGCGTCTATTTTCTCCATTGCAAAATCCTTTTCGTTCGAATTGCGAACCTGAAGCTCGGCTGGAGCTCGCAACTGGCTTGCTGGTAAATTATCTACCATAACACCATTATCCTTATCGGCAGAATCTTCATCGGTCAATTCATTTGTGTCTGGTGGTTCAATGTAGATTTCCTCAACATCTAAATCGTCCGCGTACGCAATTTGTAACGCCTCTTCAAGAATAAAGCCTCTTCTAAAATAAAATAAAAACATTTAATAATCGGTACTGAAAGAGACTCTGGTCCCGCCCTAAAATATTTACACACTAACAGAAAATAACGAATTAATGCAACATTATTAAAATCTAGTCTATGCTTTTAAATAAAATGGTATATTAAACAAAAAATAATTTATATTAGGTATTAAAAAGTTACTTACACAAATCTGATGCCCATTTTTTGCACCAACATAAATTGGATATATACACAACGATGTTAATCAAACAAGCACTAACCTGAGACTGAACTTTCAGTACTACGTTAAAATATACTTATTTTACTATTCAGAATAGCATGTGCCATCATCTTTTAGTAGAGAAACCTACTGAAAAAATGATTTAGATCACTGCTTTCAATGGTTGTCATACGGCAACCATAGTCTTTTAAGGGCTAAGAAAGGGGTAAATTAGTCGTTATAGAATAGGGTGCACTTGGGTAAATTATGTGCACTTTTCACAATTAAATTTCCTCGAAATTTCAACTTTAAGAGTCAAAAATATGTTTAAATGACAAAGCAAAAAAAAACACCCGCGATTTTGTGTGGACCCATAATTTGGATAAAAAGTTTGTATCCTTTTTTCTTTAAAATATTGTTTGGCAAAAGTCTTTAGAAATTACAATATCTAAGACACGATTCCCCTTTTACACTTACACTTCCCCACTTACACCATTTTTGGGCCATTCTTCGTATTTTTTCGCAATCAATGTTTTATAACTTTTTTCTACGCAGTTATAGGTATATGCTATATAGGTAAATGTACTTAACAAAAAGAAAGTGTCAAAAAATCAATTACAGTATTCAATGGTCTACAGTAGAAGATCCTTGCACTAATTTTAAACAAAATACGGTTCTTAAAAGTATTCTACTTTTGACGATTTTTTCGTTCAGTTCTACGGCTATTTTTTTTTTCTTATATCACTTTTTTCTTCTTCTTTTAGGGATATGTATATTTAAATAAAAAAAGGTAATTTTTTGTACTTTCAAAAGGTCTATTGTAAAATATTCTAGGACTAAGGGTAACCAAGATAAATGGTTCGTTAAATTTGATGCTTGCAATACAAAATTTAAATTATTATTTTATTTTACTCCTCAATATTTTATTAATTACTTTTTCATAGCTTCGTAAGATATTAAAAATTAATAATTTAATTAAAACTAGAGCTGCTGTTATAATATTAGAAAACGTAACGATAAATTTTCTTGGCCTGTAATAAAATCAACACGAAGAAACCTTTAAAATTTAAAGGAACTGTCGTTACACCAAGGGAAACTTTTAAATTAATAATTATGCACTTTTATAATTGCAACGTAATGATGCTCCGAGGGAGAGCATTACATGTAAATTACTCTTGAAAATTGTTTCTAACAAATTTCCTCTCTTCTTCTGAGTTCTAATGGGTCGACGCTAGAGATGAGAGATGCAGATGTAGAAGCTCCAGTTATCGCTTTCTTCTGTAGAAAGTATGTATATAAGTATATATATATATATAAATATATATATAAATATATATATATATATATATATATATATATATATATATATATATATATATATATATATATATATATATATATATATATATATATATATATATATTGTTATGATTCATTTTATCCGCCAAAGATAAAATTAAAATTACTAAATAGACCATGTAAATAGATTTTCAAGATATCCTGGAGAGTTGTTATGCTATATAAAAATTAAAAATAATATTGGTTTGCTCTTAATGTATTTCAAATTATGAAATATAGTAATTCAAAATACTTCAACTGATAAACTATGAAAGATATTTCAAAGAAAAGAAAGTCCATTATCTTTGGATTACCTGTAGTAAACAAAATTTAGGATATGCATAAATTATTTTCTTTGTAAAATATATTTGAGTGAACGTAGTGAATTAAACAATACGACGGGGTTTTCCAAATGGACTTGTACAGTGAATAAAGACAATAGGGTAGAATTTAGAAATTATATTTCTCCGTTAGTTCTTAAGAATTTGTAGAAACCGATTAGCATGTTAATAGTTTGTAGGAAAGTTATAATTGTAGTTGAAATTGTTGTTTGTTATCTAAATGGGGATAAATATGACGAACTTTGATTGACAAAGAGTGAAAAAAAGTGGGAGAGATGGAGGAATGAGAGTTTAGCTAGATTTTAGAGGAAAAAAATATCATCAGTTGTTTTCGAAGGGTGCAAGGCGAACAGTCGTTATTCTTTGGCGGTTCCCAAGTGATAGTAAGCATTTGAAGTGAATGTTTGTGAGTTTTCGTGGACTAAGTGTATCCTGACGGAATCTGATCCAGTAAAATATTGTAAGTCATACTTTTCTACTTATATATTCCGAGAGTCACTGTTCAGGCTGGAACGAGAGATTCAGTTTATCGAGAGGAGAAGAAGTTTATCTTTTGAACGATACGTGCATCTGAAGGAGATCATTGAAGACGAGAGGCTCGCAATAATTTGTTGCAAGATTGCTGATTACCTAGGGAACTGCTAAGAATAGATAGTGTAGGCTACAAGGAACAAGGATTTGGACAACTCATCATCAGAGAGATAGTTTTTTTTTTTTCATTCGTCAGTTTTTTCCTTTATCAAGAAAGTTCTTTTTTAATTGCTTCAGAAAAGATAGAAATATTTATCAGGAGATATAGAACAACGATTTTGATTTGAAATTTTAATTTATATAGTATATAACATTAATAAGGTTCACGTACGTAGAACAAAATTTTGATAATCATTGTATGAGATATTTTTTGTTTAAAATATTTGAGTGTGAATTTAATTTCAATATATAATTTTGTATCATATATGTTTATTATTCCGGTATTCCTCAGACCTTACCTATCATATGTAAAGCATAGATATTGAAGCACGAATATAACCCTGAGATAAAAGAATATATATATATATATACATATATATATATATATATATATATATATATATATATATATATATATATATATATATATATATCAAGATAATATATATAAGATCAAATTTGAAACATATTTTTACAAAGACATTAAGTTCAATTTTTAAACATTTTACTAGCTTATTGTTTATATTAAACATTGATATAATACCAATTAAATTATATATATACATATTTGATTTGTGCTAAAAAAGAGTTTAAGTAATAATTATATAAATGATGATTTGAGATTCTAAACGTAACCTCACTTTTTTTCCAATTGTAAATACATATTCACTGTTATAAATATATAAAAAAATTACTTAACCATTTCCTTTTTTCAATTCTGCATTATTCCATCCTCATTATTTCTTTATTCGTTCGTGTTCTCCAAATATTCTCTGCCGTCTTTATTCCTCCGAAGACTTTTCTTAGTACAATACCTTTGTTTTCCAGTCACTTTCTGTTCTTCCTGTTAGTTCATAATCCACGTTTCACTGGCATACATCACTGTGGGTCTGATTACTGTCTCGAAGACTCGCAGTTTAGCTGTTCTTGACATATTTTTTGTTTCAGTAATGAATTTAGTAACGCTATTGCTCTGCTTCCCTTCATTAATCTTTTGTCTATCCCTTTTTTCTGTGTTCTTTATGGTTACTACTAAGTATTAAAATTCTGACACTTTTTTAAAACTATACACAGTCTCTGCTCCTTTCGTTTTGATATATTTATTATTATTTGTTATGTCTACTCCCATTTCCATATATTGCGTTTTTTTGTTTATTATTAATCCATATCTTTTCGCTTCTTCTTCAAATTTCTGTAAAACTTTTTCGTTGCAAAAAACTATTTATCGTGTTCCTAAGCATCATTTTCACTAGCCTTATAAGCTTTTCTTGTATTTCTAATGTTCTCATGACCTCATATAGCATCTTTCGATTGAGGGAGTCATATTCTTGTTTAATATAGATAAATAGCATATGTTATCCTAAGTTTTGTTCCCATCTATTATTTTGTATTAATTTTAACACAGCTATTTGATCAGTTGTTCTTCCTAATCTAATACCTCCCTGGTATTCTCCAATCACTTAGTTATCATATTTTATTAATCTTTTTTATAGTTAGGACAAATAAGAGCACTATTCCATTTTTCGGCATTTCTTCCTTTTGCCAAATTATTAGTGTCAAGTGAAATATCCTTTTAAGTTTCTCTTGTGGGTCTGTATTTAACAGATCTTTAAAATATTAAGCCGATCTGTTTAATTTTTCTGTGGTTTTACCTACAAGTAAGCCTTCTTTGTTTCAGCAATACGCTGGATTATTCTTTGTAGTTTTTCTGGATTTCCTTATTTCTTGGTAAAAATTATTTACCTTCTTGTATATGTAGGCTTTAATATGTTTTTCAATTGCTTTTCCAGCTGTTCTCTTTTATTTTTTCTGCAAATTTTTTTCACTTCCCTTCTTCTTGCCACATAGTTTTCGATCGCATTTTGGATATTTTCCTCTTACTCTACTCTCAAGTAATATATTCTGTCTGATATTGGTTCAAAATTTACAACTGCTTTGTTTACTTTCTCCGACACTATGAATCCCACTCCAAACTATCTTTTGGTCCTCCCTACTTACCTACAAGTAAGCCTTCTTTGTTTCAGCAATACGCTGGATTATTCTTTGTAGTTTTTCTGGATTTCCTTACTTCTTGGTAAAAATTATTTACCTTTTTGTATATGTAGGCTTTAATATGTTTTTCAATTGCTTTTCCAGCTGTTCTCTTTTATTTTTTCTGCAAATTTTTTTCACTTCCCTTCTTCTTGCCACATAGTTTTCGATCGCATTTTGGATATTTTCTTTATCTCTCTGTAGTTTTAATTTGTTTCTTACTGCCAAATCATTCCTATATTCTTCATTGAACAAGTCTTGTCTACTTTTTATATGCTCTTTTCCTATACACTTTTCTAATTGGTAATTTAATCTATCTCTAATAGGTAGTTTTTGTTTTAGTTTTTCTATTATCAGTATATGGTCACTGTAGGTATCTGCCCCTCGGTAATTCCTGCAATCGATTATTGCCTTATCATGTTTACCACCTTCCTATACTTTCCTCTTACTCTACTCTCAAGTAATATATTCTGTCTGATATTGGTTCAAAATCCCAGTCTTAAACAGTGTGTTCTTTCCTATTTTTATTATTTCATTTCCTTGATATGTTGTTTCTTGTAGAGCAAGGATATCTATTGTATATTTTTTCATAATTTGTTCTAAGTTTCTTAAAGCCCCCTGCTCATAAGTACCTCTCATATTCCAAGTCCCAATTTTTATTATATCCTTGGATTATTGCCTTTATTTTGTAGTTTTTTTTCCATTTTCTATGCTTGTATTCCTTTGCCTTGCCGTTTCGGTACCACATTATTATCTCTTCGGTTGTTTTTCTTTTACTAGTTTTTCGGCAATTTTTCTGTGGTATTTTGTTTATTGTTGTTTTTCTTCATCCCATATCCATTCTTTCTCATTCACAAACAACTTCTTATAGCCTATTTTTGTCTATTTTCCTTTACTTTTTTCTTCCTTTACTATTTTGACTATTTCTTTTTGTAGTTCTTTTTCTTTTGCTCTCAGATCATTATTTGTGTAGACGCGATCTTTATAAAACTTCCAACCTACTTTTCCTATTTAGTATCTTAATTTTATCCGTGACATATTCTGTTTCTATAGCATAGACTCTTTCTCCTATTTTTGTTGTGTTTCTCAGTTTTATTTGCGCCTGCAGTTCTTGTGATATGAATGTTTCCATACTTTCTTTTAGTTTTTTATCATCATTAGTATATATTTTTAAATTTTAAACCGGATATAATCAAACTTTTCTTTTTACCTGTTTTCTCCAGTTTTCCATTCTGTCTTGTAATTGTTAAACGTCGTTTTTCAATTTTCCGTTTTTCTCCTTTATTTCTTTTAGTTGTTTATTATTTTACATGTTTTCTTTTCTTATTTGCTTTATTTCATTCATCATTTCTTCATTTTTTAGTTGTTGCATTATGACATCCTCTTTCTCTTCCTCTCTATCCGTGTCAGTTTTAGAAGATGTACACTTTGTCATTTTACTTCTTCTAAAATATTCATCCTGGTCTCTTTTCTTAAGTTTCCTTTCTTCGTCTGTATCTATTTCGCTTTCTGTTCCTTTGTCGTGGTCGATCCTTCGGACTTAAACATTCGCCAAAACCAGTTTTTTAATATTTCAAACAATTATTTAGTTAGTCAAAACTTGTTAAAATTATTAGGATAGTTCTATCTTACTTGTCTCATGGTATTTGCTTTATTCACTACTATCACCTGTATGCACTTAACTTTTAACACTCATTTTTAAACTATGAATTTTCTGACTTGTAGTTCCCCAATTATTTGAAGTTTATTACAAAGAAAAAATCAACGAAACTAAATACTGTTGTCACTTGCATGACCGTGGCGTGCAGGTGATAGAAAATGATATAAATAAATAAAATCGACATACAATTTGTGTATTACATAACAGTAGTGTAAATATCTCTGCTCACTTTTATCTTCCAGTGAGTAGTACATCTCTAGCTAATGCTGAAAATTTATATTGATAGCGCTTCTACCTTATAAAAGGCACCCTACAAAAAGTACAACATTCTTAATTAATAGGTTCATTACAATCTTATATGGTCATGACGGAAACTTGCCTTGATTTATGTTTATGTCCGAAACTTTGCTTTAGTTTTTGCAAAAGTTCAGCAGTTAAACTATTGTGCATTTGAAAATTGGAACGGTTGAGTATATACAGGTCACTGCATTTTTGTTTAATTTGACAGCATATAAGAATAAAAAGAAAATGTTTTTCAATAAACGGCTTTTAACAAATAAAAATAAAATAATTTTACTTGGTAATAAGAATACTAACTAGAAATATGTTTAAAAATGGGATCAGACGCTATAGAAAATATAAATCAATTCAAATAACATTCTAAAAAATTGTAAAATTAATTTATATTGTAAAAAGGCTTTCTTTTTTTTTCAAATTTTTCTTCACTTTCTCTCCAAAACATGGAATTTTCTTTTTTGAGATGTTAGTATTCGTTACTTTTCTCTCTCCAAGTAATTCTGTTGCTATGTTAATTATGTTATTTTTGGGGTTTTCCCAACTTTCCTCGTTTGTTATCGTTTTCTAATATTTCGTTTCCAGCAATCTTCTCTGATATTCGTTTTTTGTATAAGTATTCCGTGGATTTCGTATTTAGTCCTTCGACTCTAATTTATGTTTGTGTTGGCGCCGCTCTCTTGGATGTGAAGTATTTCATGATGATTGTTATTTTACATAGTAGTAGACTATGGTCGCTACCTACGATGTCGATTATTTTTGATAGATGTATCTTATCTGTTAATTAAAACATAATCTATCATAGATCTTTTTCCACGGCTATTATTAAATATATATTTGTATTGGTCTGTGTGGTCAAAAGATGTGTTGTTTACTCTAAGTTCGTTATTCGTGCGAAAATTTATTATCAGTTCTCCTTTTTGGTTTTTAAGATTCTCGTGATATTTGTGCTTAATCCTGGTATTACTCGATTACCAATCCCCCCAAATTTTATTATCTTACTTCTGACTTGATCTACTACTTGTGGTAATTCGGCATAGAATGTTTTGCTTTTATTTTTATTTTCGCCTTAAATAAATAGATAAAATACGCTGCAGATAGACTGTCTGCTTGGTGCGTCTGATATGCTCAATGTTACTGGAGTATGCAATATCAGCACAAGTAGCCAGTAGGTGTCCACAGGCGGGAGTCTTATTTCAGCAATGATAGGCATCATAGCCTGAGCTATACGGTTGACTTAGACATCATAGCAGATAGCAATATTATGGGCACAGTCAAAGATAGAATTAAACAGTTTCTGTCTATTCTTCTGTCTAGTTGTTTAACAATAACCAAGAGAGTGGTAACAATGTAAATAGTTGCTAGATGCACTTATGGAAAAATGTGGGGTTTAGAACTAGACATGTTTTCTTACATGTTATATTTGATTTATAAAATGATGGCAAAACCAACAATTTTCTTAGTCTTACTAGCACAAAATGTGGTATGTGCTAAAAAGTAGAACACCGCTTTAAGAAACATCTGTATTTTATTTATTTTGTATATTGTCAGTTGCAAATCACTAAGACATAGCAAGAGTCTGCATATAGTTTTATAATATATAGTATACTATAGTTTATATAAATAAAAAATCCCTTTAAGATATCTGTTACTGGGTGAAACTATCGGTATAGTGAAAACACAGAGCATAATAATATGTAACGCATAGTACAAAAATTTTACTTTACATTTCGAGTGATCACTGGGTATGTTTTGAACAGTTAATTATAATTTATTACTTGGCGTAATTTTTTTTTTATTTTAAATATCATTACGAGAATTTCACAAATACTATTTAGGTACCGTAAACATGGCCTACTTTGTAAGTGGGTTTAACTTTGCCCAATGTAAAGGTTTTATTATTTGTAAAAAAAATACTTGGCAATATAGCAAAGTACCATAGATGTTTACGCGCACACTAAGAAACAAGCAGAAATCAAGGTAGTGTGATCTAACTTACCTGACTGAGGTTTTTGTAGTTTTTTTTAGGGTAAAAGCTAAGCACTGATGGATGTACATTAGTAGGAGTATTGACTAATTTTTTGTTTGTAAGTCTTATTTATTATAGCCTTAGCTGAATTTTGTGATGGAACGTTTATCAGAAATTAAACATGTTTTTTTTATACAACAAAATCTAAGTATGTAATGTTGTCCTGCCATTTGTCTCTATCTTTTATTTTGTTTTTTATATAAAATAATTTAGAGCCATTTGAAAGAAAATCGTAGGGTGCTTTTGGATTTCAGGTCATAACGTATTCATTGTTACGTAAAACAGCATGCCAGTATTATTTTTTTTCTTTGTAGAACCAATCATAAATGCCAAGAAAAAGGAAAAAAAATTAAACAAGATAGTATGTAAACTAGTCTGACATGCCATGCTTGAACGAGCTGTGCAAGCAGCGAGAGCAGTTTTAAGCTCTCATCAAGCAGACGACCGTGTTAAAGTGTCGCGCTAAATCATTTTGAACACAATTAAAAGCACTCATATTTTCTCCATTGGCCATCATCTTGCACTCACTAAAATAAAAGAACGTCATTTAGTGGATGTTGTTATAGTAAGTTATACAAATCTATGCAAAAACCTTGGACAAGCCTGAAAATAAAGTAAAACAAGTGTAGAATAAGATTAAGGAGTAAATAAAACTGGTCAAGAAAAACCAGACACTCATAATCATAGGAGATTTTAATGCGAAGGTAGGGCGAGGACGTGTTGAAGATGTCGTGGCTGACTTTGATTTAGGAGATCGAAACAAGAGAGGTGATATGCTAATCCACTTCTGTCAAGAAGAAAAATTAGTCATTGCGAATACCTGGTATAAACTGCCACCTCGGGGACTACACCTGGTAGTCTTCACAACATACGCATAAAAACATCGTAAAAAATCAAATTGATTTTTTATTGATTAGTCAGAGATACAGAAATGAATTGCAAGAAGTAAAAACGTACTCTGGAACAGATATCGGATCTGATCACAAACCCGTAGTAGGAAAATTGAAAATTAAACTTAAAAAAAATCGGTTGCCTGTAAAGTCGGTTTTACGGGCGAAGATTTTACGTGACAACGTCTTTTCCCAGAGACACAAGCACGCACCGATTCAACGCGCCTAATTCTCTAGTGCTGCGCGCGCAGCGGACCGATCATGTTTGAGTGGGAGAGAGACGCAAGGCATTCGCCGGTCCAGCGGGCCTCTCTCTCGTTCGGTGACTCATCGTAACAGACGTGAGCGGGCGTTACACTTTTTCATGAGTGACTCCGAGCCACAACCTAATTTAAGACGTTGTCACGTCAAAAAATTAAAAGAAAATTGATATAAACAGCTTAAAACAACCTAAAGTTAAACTAAAAGTCACAGAAAAATTAAATAAGGCAATAGAGAATCACGACAAAATCTAAATAACCGACCAGTATAGGGGACAAATGGAATTGTATTAAAAAAGCTATCGTAACTACCACCAAGTCTCTGATCGCTTCCCAAAAGTACAAAAAGAAGAATTGGATGACTGAGGGAATATATCAATGACGGATGACCGCCGGTAAGTTAAAAACAAAGACCGAATCAAACATCAGAAAATTAACCAACAAATACGAAAAAAGTGTTGCAAAGCTAAAGAACAGTGGCAGCTAGACAGGTGTGCAGAAATGGAGAAATTGGAAAAAAAAACCTGACTATTTTAACATACATGAACTGGTTAAAGAAGTGACAGGTCATACAGAACCTTGCAATTGAACAGTATTGTGAAGGATAATAAATAATTTACTGATCCCAAGGATCGAGTTTAACATTGGAGAAACTACACACAGCAACTATACTTAGACAACACTACAAGAAACTCTGAAAGTTATTATAAAAGTAAACCCTCCCCCAAAATATTGAAGTCAAAAGTTGTAACGGTAGTCAAACAGAGCAAATAGGGAAAAGTACCGGGCCCAGACGACATATACATAGAGGTTCTAACAATGTTGAGTGAAGAAAATATAGACGCCTTTGTAGATCTTTTTAATGACATTTATGTGTCTGGTCAAAAACCACAGGATTGGCTTTAATCAACCTTCATACCAATCCCAAAAAAGCCAAACGCTAATAGTTGCGACCAATTTCGAATGATCAGCTTATTGCGCCAGGTCCTAAAACTCTTCTTAAAAATAATTCAGACAAGAATATACAACATATGTAAAAGAGACATTAGCTCCAAACAGATCAGTTTTAGACAAGGATTTGGCAAAAAAAAAGCGCTTTATAACTTAACTGTCCTACTTCAGAAATGCAAAGATCAGAAAAAAGATATCTTCCTATACTTTATAGATTACCAGAAAGTATTAGATTCTGTTAATTATTCAGAATTAGTAAGATTGCTACAGGAACGTTCGATAGATGAGAATGACCTTAAAATTATAAAGAAGCATTATATGAATCAAGTGGCATCTGACTGAAATCTACATCATATTTCTCAATCGAAAAAGGTGTACGCCAGAGTTGTGTTCTGTCATCCCTCCTTTTTAATCTTTACTCTGAAATAATGTTCGATAGAGCCTTAAGTGACACTAAAGACGGAATCAAAATCAACAGACAGACTATTAGTAGTCTTCGCTATGCTGATGATACAGTCACAATAGCTGATAGCCAAGAAGCGCTACAAGAACTAATAGATAGAATAAACACTGAAGGAGAACGACTGGGCTTGAAAATTATTATACACGAGACGAAGGTAATGGTGGTTAGCAGAACATGAAATATGCAATTAAATATAAGAGTAAACAATAAGATCATCCAAAAGGTCCCCAAGTTCAGATATCTCGGTAGTTGGATAACTGAAGATCTAGATCCATACATAGAAATACGTAGCAGGATTGAGCAAGCCAAAACAGCATTTACTAATATGAGAACCTTGCTAAGCAACAGCGGCCTTAACTTAACGCTTCGATATCGCTTTGTAAAATGTTACATTTACTTCATACTGCTATATGGTGTAGAAACCTGGACCATAAAGGCCAATGTGATGAACCGATTGGAGGTCTTTGAAATGTGGTTATTTAGAAGACTACTTAAAATTTCCTGGTCAGATCACACAACAAATGTCAAAGTATTAAATCAGATGGTCAGAGAATAAGAATTGCTGCCAATAAAAAAAAAGAAAAACTGCTTATCTGGGTCATATATTTCGAAATTCCAAGTACCAGTTCTTAAAGCTTATTATGGAAGGGAAGATAAAAGAAAAACGGGGCATCGGGAGAAATAAATACTCATGCCTTAATAGCATAAGGGATTAAACAAACCTCGATGACCATGCACTCTTTAGAGCCACACAAGGCCGAGAGGAGTATGCCAGAATTGTTGGCAACATCTACTAATTGGATAAGGTACCATAGGACGAAATTATAGTAAGTGCAGAATATGGTGCTTCCTTAAGAAACCTAGAGATTACAATGCTTGTTAAATAATATTTAGATGCCAGAGGCACTCAAGTTGTTTATTTCTATAAAGTACTTTTTGAAAAAATTTAACCTCAAAATATCCTAAATTATGACGCAACAAATCTGTAAGATACTCTGGTACCCAAAAATGTGTATTTTGACATGGGATAAAATACCCGGACAGATACAAGAATGCCACTAAAAACGCAGTGTTTCTAATATTCTCAGGTACTGCAACAGAAGAACGCCTACCACTATATGTCGTTTATAGAGCTAAAAGATTATTATAGATTGATAACGGGCGGTCCTCCTCGTACATGCATGCGTTAACTTTCCAAGATTGGTTTTTTAAATATCTTGGTCAAAAAAGAATAATAGCACCAAGGTTTTGATTGGGGACAACTTGTCCTCGCATCTAAATATTAAAATAATGAGGGCTTCTCAAAGGGCAAATATAAAGTTTGTATTTCTGCCACCTAATTCTACAGCTCTTAAAACTAATAGACGGGATTTAAACAACTTTTAAAAAACAATTAAAGTTTACTGTGCGCAACTGGAATTTATCCCTTTGACCCACATGTATTGCTAAAAAAGACACAAAATAAAAGATTTGCGAATGGCCCTGAAATCGATAATAAAGTATTAAACTTTTTACAACAAAAAAAAAAGAGGATACCATTAGGAAGAAAAAAAAACTCTGTTTATCCTGCTCTCAAAGAGCAGGATAAAATGGTTGAAAATATCAAGTCTGATGAAAATATCGAGGTAGATGGAAATAATCTAAAAATTGATACTTTTGTAGTTGTCCAATTTCCTACAAAAAAAACTTTTAACATTGCATCCGGATTATAGTAGAACTAAACGACGAAAATACATACTACACCGTAAACGTTTGAAGAAAAAATATAAATGGTTTTGTTTTTCAAAACATATCAGACATATCGGACGTCAATTTTAAAGACATTAAAAAGACAAGAAAAATATTAAAGGAACCTTCCAACAGTAGAAGAGAATAATTTTCTTTTAAAGAAAATTTAACTTGGTTTCAGTTATAATTTTTCTTGTATGTTTTTAATAAATGAATGCTATTCTGGAACAACGTTGTAAACGCCAAATCATTTTCTTGAAAAATTGAAAAAAACAACCTGTGTTCTTTTTTGGCCTGGATCAAGACGATTGAAGTTTTCAGTTATATAAAGTAGCAATGCTGATGCTTTATCAGTGGAGCCTCGATGCGGCATTACTTAATTTTACAGCATCATTGTAGCAGTATTACTTCCCATATTATGAACAGCGTAGTTATACGAAGAGATTTGTCGCTGGTAGAAGAATGATGAGTGAGTTAGATTGGGGCATATAATTTGGTGCAAATCAGTATATAAAACTACATAATTAGCATGTTTTACTTTTAATTTCTATTTTTTTTTTCTTTCGCATTCATCACTAGCAGAAGAAAGTTTGATAAAGAGGTCACAATATGAACAAGTGTCTGATCTGGAAGTCCAAAACGCAAGTTGAATTTAAAGTTCGTAGAGAGATTTTTTTATCAGGGTACATTTTTTAAAATAATCTGTACACTTATGAGATGCTTAAATCAGCTAGAAGGCAACTTATAGAAGAAGCAGTTCTGCTATAATGATTTTCTTGCTGTGAAAATGATCTAATATGTTCGCATATTTTTTTTTCATATGTTGTTAGGAGTTTTTTGGACGATTCGTATGTTTGCCACGTTGATCATTTGGATTTAGTCCTGCTTTCATTTTATCAACAAAGTTGATAAAAGGTACTAGAATCTTCTAGCGGTTATTAAAAATATATAACATACCGTTGCTTTACATACCCTTATGTTTTGTACTATATATTTCACTACACTGACGACGAGATGTTGATTCCCGAACACTTTTTCTTTTTGGCTCTTGCAGCGAAAGAGACTAGGATAAAAATTTTGATTGGCCATTATAACTCAGTTCTTAGGCCATATTATCATCATCATCATCATCATCATTGGTGCTAAAGCCCTATAAAAGAGCCTCGACCTTTCCAAGTCTATTACGCCAGTCAGTTCTATCCATTGCCAACTGTTGCCAATTTGCTGCGCCTCTATGTCTACCATCCTCATCTACACCATTCCTCTATCTGAGTTTTGGCCTACCCCTACTTCTACTTCCCACAGGTTGCGACATAAGGATTCTTCTAGGAGGGTTGTTCTGCTGTGATCTTGCCAGATGTCCTGCCTATCTTAGTCTTCTTATTTTTATAAAGGATACTACGTCTTTACCGTCAAATATATGTTTATATCTGTGATATATCTCGTAGTTGTACCTCCTTCTCCAAACACCATTTTCACAGATGCCACCAAATATTCTTCTCAGGATCCTTCGTTCAAATATAAGCAGGAGATTTTCATCTGCCTTGGAAATGGTCCATGTCTTCGACCCATATGTCAACACTGGTTGTATAAGTGTTTTATATATGGTTATTTTTGTTTTTTGGCTTAAGTTTCTGCTTCTCATATGTCTACTTAGTCCAAAATAGCATTTGTTTGCTAGGATTATTCTTCGCTTGATTTCTTCCGTCATGTCATGACGTTCTCCTTGGTTATCAGAGAGCCTAAGTATGTGAATTTGTCGACCACTTCAAAGGTAGAATTATCAACCGTGAATTGGTGGCCGATGTTTCTGGCTCCATTGTTGGGTCTTGATGCTATTATCTTAGTTTTATTTTTATTTACTCACAGGCCCATATTTTTTGAGGCGTTTGACAAGGTGGTATACATTTCTTCTAGCTTTCGTGTTGTGCTGGCAACTAGGTCGACATCATCTGCATCTGCAAAATTTGGGACGATTTTTTAAAAATGTTTCCTCTGTTGTCTATTTGTGCATCCCTTACCGCCTTTTCCAGAGCTATGTTGAAAAGAAGACACGCCAGCGCATCTCCCTGTAGCAGGCCATATTATCAATATTTTAAATAGTTTTGCGTGATTACCCACTAATAAGTCAGCAGAACAACCCGTAACAGACTGCTTACATTTACAAATACGCACATAAAATAAATATTGTTTTAAAACATGCAACTAGTTTAGATTACTTTAACTTACTTTATTTTTGCAACTGAGAGCTTCTTCTTATACTTCTTTAGGCGAAACGTACGAATCACCAGCATCTCTGCGACGTTTTCTAATATTCTGCTTCAACTTATCAATTTTAGGCTTTCGTGTTTTCCCTCTATAATTTGGGAAATTACTGAGTTGGTTATACTAACATCCCTTTTAGCTCGAAATAACAAATTACACGATTAAAAACGTTGACTTACAAAACAAGTTCAAAAAATTTGTACCCACTTTAACATATACAACGTTGTTGTACGGAAAGTTGACTAACTTTCAAACTACCAAAATACTCAACTAGAGTCTCATAATATTCCCCACAGTCAGCAGTACATTATTTTGCACATATAGAATGTTGTTTCATGGAAAACCCACATATTGGCGGTTACAACGTTGTTCCAGCATAGCATTCAAATATATGTTAATAAAAAACTAAAGAAAAATACAGCTTTTTATAAAACAGAGTCTAGATTTTTAAGTTTTTATTAAAAAATAAAATTAATAACGTAATAACGTATAAAGTAGTCACAGTGACTACTTTAATCGAAATAAGTCACAATTAAAAGTTTATACACGTTGCAATTTCCACTTCGAAAATCATTTCCAAAATACGTATTTGGACTTATTTTTTTATTTACATATGTAATTTATGAATAAGTCGTTCCACATATACTTATGATTACATCATCTTTCCTTATTTATATCTGTCAAATCTAGTGTAACTATTTTTGTAAATTACGTATGATTTTAGCGGTACTTCTGCTTAAAATAAATATTTATTTTTACTTTTTATTTAATTTAAATATTATAAAATATAACCAACATAATAACCTCAATATTTCATACAATAGAAGTTAATTTTTAGAATAACACTGAATTCTGTTTTCATGTCTGAGTTATTTTTCATAAAGTGAATAACATGTTTCAAATGCATTTATCATTTAAAGTATGCTAACTGCATTGTTACGTTTTGGAAGTAAACGAGCGGAATATGAAAGGAACTTAAAATTAAATTTTTCATATAATCATAGAAATGTTGGACGGTAATCTAAATATTGTGTGTTTGGTCTAAATATAAATATAAATAATATAATTATAAAAACTATTTAAATTTAATTAAAACATTAAAACTACCAGCAAATCTGGATAAGGTCTTTTTTGTTAATTTATTGTATTATAATAAGACAAATAAAATCAAAACATCAAAGAAAGAGTGAAAATGGTAAAAGTAAAAAGTAATGGCATGTCTCGCAAAACAGAAAACCAAAAATGGTATATCGATGGAAGGTAACCGTTTATATGTATTTCTGACTATTGGTCGTCTTCAGTGCGGTGCAGCCAAGTTTTTTCTAACTTGGCTTATTCTAAAAATGCTAAGATATAAAATAAATATTATTCATCAGAATTTAAAAATGACAATAGGTATACATAATTATATTTATACATGGGTATACTTACCCTTATATTTAATTTACCATGATAATAATTTTTACATTTTCAAAAAGAACAATTTTATTCTCGAGAGATGAAGAGAGAGAAAATATATTTCAAATGCCTCACATTTGTTGCCAAAATTCAAAACCGAAATTTCATGCTATAGATTTTAAAGATTAGACTTTATCAATGGAAACTCCATAAGTTTAAATTAATGTAGTGGTACATTTTGTAAATCTCTTGAAAATCATTAAAAATAGTAAAAATCGCGCATCATTTATTTATTTAACATCTTTATAGAAATTAATTTTATTTTTAACAAAATACAAAAATGGCTAGGTCATCTGCACTTTTCACCCTTAAAGCTTTTTGTTTCTGTTGATAGGATACACTAATTAAAAGATACATAGATACAAAGTAAACATCTAAAGTTACCGACCAATCCTTGCTGTCATATCTGTATAAATTACTAAGTACAATCATAAACAACCGTTAAACACAACATTTATTTATTTAACATCTTTATAAAAATTAATTTTATTTTTAACAAAATACACAAATTGCATACGAAAGCTGTACTTTTTACCTTAAAGCGCATTTTGATTTCTGTTTTGTTTTGCATTTGAACTATAATCATAACCAACACATAAGCTCGATTTCTATCAACCTATCGAGCAGGCTAGATTCAGAAAACATTTTAGTACCATATACCACTCGCACACCGTAAGAACACTGCACCGAAACAATAGAAAAAGGCACCGATTATAATGTTTCAATTCATATAGCGTTCGTCGATTTCCATAAAGCATTCGATTCCATCGAATTATAGGCAGTACTTGAATCTCTAGAAAATACACGTATAGATTCAAAATACACTAACATAATTAAAAACATATATGAAAATGCCACCTACAGATAAAGCTGCACGAAGGCACAAAAACTAATACCATAAGACTACAACGGGGAGTAAGACAAGGAGAAACAATCTCTCCCAAACTATTTACCCTTGCTCTAGAAGACATTTTTAAGTAACTAAAATGGAACAACAAGGGTATCAACGTCGACGGATCATACTTAAGCCCCTTGAGATTCGCAGATGACATAGTTCTAATAGCCGATAATATCCAAGAACTAAATGATATGTTACAACAATTAAATGCAGTTTCAGGAGCGGTAGACTTAAAAATGAACTACAGAAAAACAAAAATACTGAGCCGAGCAGACAAATATAACAATACAAAAGCATACCATAGAAAATGTTGAACATTATGTATATCTAGGTCAAGTCATTAAACTAGGAAAACCAAATCAAGATGCTGAAATTAAAAGAAGGACACACATGGCATGGGCGCTCGGCAAACTAGCATACACCTACATTCCTGTAAACTTAAAGAAAAAGTTGTATAACACATGCATACTACCAGTTTGTACCTACGGCTTGAAGACAGTAGCCTTTACCAAAAATCTGCTAAAATATTAGAAATAACGCAAAGAGCAATGGAACGAATCATTCTTGGAATATCACTGATAGACAAGGTTAGAAACACCGAGCGAAGACGTAGAACGAAGATTAGGGATATTGTGGAAGAAATAACAAAAATGAAATGGCGCTGGGTAGGTCACGTAGCCCAATATAATGACAACAGATGGACACGGAGAATTCTAGAATGGAGACCACGAAGACAACAAGAAGCATGGGAAGACCCCAAAAAAGATGGGTAGATGACATAAAAGCAGTGGCAGGCGAACAGTGGATTAGGCGCAAAATAGAAAAAGATGGAAGCAATTGGGAGAGACCTACATTCAGGAGTGGATGGAAAATGGTTGACAAAGAAGAGAAGAATTTCTTTGTAATAATAGGTAAACTTTCAGCATTCAACATTTGCAGGTCTTTATGTCCTGACAAATTTTTTCTTCTTCTCCTATGCTCAGTATTAATTCTGATAAAATTCACATCACACACAAAAACCATTATGACACGTATCTTCTGCCACTTTTGGGCAAGTTGAGTGGAAAATTTTACCGTCGAGTTTATACCAATTTTATTTAAAATTGGTTTGACGAGGGTATCTAACATTCAAAATCGCCGGTCGCTTCAAGCGTTGTTTCTGAGCGAAAGTTTTATTCTACACAAAAAGTGCTAATAAACATTTTTGGTCAGAATCATCTAAGATAAATTTTCTATTTGAAAATCTTTTTCTACGGCGTACAGAGTCTTGATAAACATTTTCCGATTTCCCCCTAAAAGGGGAGTTTTTGCGTCTCTGACGACTGGAGTATCTCGGGTCATACGAATTTCAGATATTTAATTCACACTTAAATATACTTTAAATTTTACTTTTGATATTTATTTGTATAAATAAATTATAAATAAATTTAATAACATAAAATAATTTATAAACAACCTAGGTATATACGGATTTAAATTTTATTGCTATATATATGGTTGTGTAGGAAAGCTCATTTGTCTTCATGGATCTAGTTTTTAAATACATCTGCGGAACACTCGGTAGTTCAGGGCAGTTGAATTTAAAATGTATTAACCTAGTATTTCAAACGGCATTAGACCCAAACCGTTATGGGCCAACTGAATGTGTATTGTGACTTGTTTCCATTCTCTCTATCACTATTTCTGACAAATTCTAACAATTCAACTGCCTCCAATTTCAATTTCGTTCACAATGCGGCAAAAGGGAAAACCTCCGTTAGACGATAATATTCGAACACAACGGTTCAATGCAGAAGGGAGGAACATTTACAGCCGTTAGAAGGCGTCGCAACCGTAAAGTGTCCGATATAACAATAGAAAGATTACGCCGGTTCGGTATGTTTATTTATCGTTTCAAATAAGGAGTTTGTGCATGCTACTAAAGTATAAGTTGATTTAGTATGTTATGTGCAAATGTATGATTTGGGTCGCTCGTTAGAGAAACTTGGATACTGCTTCAATTTCGCCCGTTATTGATTCTTACTTAGAGAAGAATAATGAGGACAGATAAATAATTGTAGTAAAAGTTCTAGCGAAATAGAGAATACTTCTGCTAAGACTACAGCGTTGAAGTGTTTATTATAAATATATAAATAGATATATTGAAATGATTCAGTTATGAAAGTTGTACTTCAATGTCAAAAATAAAAAACAAAAATAGTTTTGAAAAAGCGTAACGACAAATAAAAAGCTCACAACAATTTAAAGTTGTAAGTTAGAAATAAACGTTACTTTAAGAAAAACTACCCATAAACTTTTACCACTGACGTGTACTTCTTGGAACATAACTACTGATGTGACTTTTATTTGGTATTGTCAACATTTTTTAAAAATATGACGAATTATGTTAAATATAATTTCTGTGATACATTTTACATTAGTATGTGCATTTTTCAAATAATATTTTTCTAAATTTTTAGTTAACATGTAGCGGTTATATTTGTCTACCACATTGGGTATTACCGTTGATTGAATAACCCAAACCCATTTGAGTTATTCAATTAACGGTATTACTTATGAGGAATTGTAACTTGGGACAGAAATTACTGGGCTGGAGATAGGGTAAGCAAACTAACCGAAATGTCTGCGACCGGTTGCTCTTGGTTTGGTTTGGAGAGCTGGGACATAAGTAAGTGAATAAAAGAGGAACTGGAAAGGAGTAACTACAAAAAGAGAAATGAAAGGTACTTACATGGATTTCCTGCACAACACAACACAAAAAGTTTCCTAAACTATTTAAATTGGACGCCGTTTACAAGAATCCTTCTACTGGATGGAAAGGAAAGGCTTTTCTTTCTTAAAAAATATAAAAGGGTGAAAAACTTTTCAAAGAAATAATACTACACTTAATACAAATAAAATTAAGAGAATTTAAATATAAGTTACAATGGTGATATCGGTTTGCAACAAACTCCAGACGTTGGGGACACTATATAAATTTAAATTACTATTAAATTGAAAATATTTAGATTTTTCAATAAAGCTTACATTGAGATTAATCTTTAAATACGAACAAAACAATTCTTCTTCTTCTTCTTCTTTTTGGCTTTTATTCTACTGAATAATCAGCCAGTACTTTTGTTTTGTTAATTTTTGGGACACTGTCGTGAGTCTGAGAATATATCTCATGTCCTATTATGAAATATTATTGAATATAGACATTTTATCTACATAATCTACATTTTATTTATGTTTTCTATTTTCTTATAATGGATTTAAATGTTAATATTGGATAGGTTATTATGAAGGTTATAATTTTATATGGTTCATCTGTAGGAATCTGAAAAGAATTTTGATAATTTTAGGATTATATCGCATAGAAGCATTGGTATGTTAATTGAAATTTTAATATTAATTTTGGTCAGCTCCTGATCGACATTATAATTTTTCATTTTGTTTATTGGGCATTCCCAAAATATGTGTTCTAGTGTATCCATTTGCCCATATTCACAGTATGGGTTGGCGCGAATGTTGATTTTATATAAATGTACTCCTGTCAGTCAATGACCAGTCCTCATTCTAATAATGGTAGTAATATGCCGTCTATCTATGTATGGGATTGTGTCAAACCATGGTTTATTAGGAAAAAAATTTTGTATGTTGTTATACCACTTGCCTTTACATTGAAAAGAATTTAATTAATTATTTTGATGCATAGAATATATTTTATTTTTTAATAATGGCATGATATCCAAGCTACTTAATCAAATTTTAAAAGGAATATTTAATTCAGCCCCAATCTTTGCCAGTTTGTCAGCTATTTCATTTCCCTTGATATCGTTATGTCCAGGAATCCAATATAATCTAATATGTTTTTCATATTTATTTAAATAGTATAGTTTCTTTTTAACTTGCAAGACTCTGTAATCCTTTGTTGCAGTTATCATATTGTTATTAATGTTGTCTATAGCGCTCTTTGAGTCCGTAAATGTTATACCTTTATCAACATTTTTTTCCTCGCAAATCATTAGCCCTTTTTGAATAGCTATTATTTCTGCTGTACAGATATTAATAAAGTAAAGGATTTTTTTCAGAAAAGGAATAATTTATAATAGGTATGTGTATTCCTATGCCCGTTTTGGCTTCCTCAAGGTTTTGAGTCTTTTGTTTTTTTTTTAAGCATCTGTAAATATTTCTATGTAATTATAGTAATACGAATTTACAAAATAATAATATTCCCAAAGGTTATGGTAACTATTTTTTTTAATAATGTTTTTATAATTGGTACATTATAAGTGTAGATATCATGTTCATTCGAGTAGCACGCTGGTATGTCACTTGTTGTGCTAATATTTGCTATGTTTTTCGTGGCAATCCATTTAAATCTATGGTGTAGATCGGTAATTGCACTTTCTGCTAGAATGACATTAGTGGGAGTAGAGTAGAGTAGAGATAGATTTCATCATCCCATGTGTTTTTCTCAAAGCTTGGAATTGTATTCTCTTTAATTTCATAAAATTTTGTTGAGAGAAGTTATTAATAATTAATATTATGTTCCACAGATTACAAACATGCCATTGCCAACTTCCGAAGAAAAGAGAAGGGATCTCTTGGCACTACTTGACTACATTCCACCAGTTTTTTATGATTTTTATAGACAATTGCCGCCTTCTATGAGCGAAACTATGAGCGAATTGGATTTTTTTGGTAAAGTTACGAATGTCGATTTTAGCCAGTCTGATAGTATTTCAGTCTGATAGTGTCATATCTTATTGAATAGTGCTGTTATTAAGTCTAAGCTTTTACTTTAGTTGTCTGCAATTAGTTTAAGTATTTCTATATATAATTTCGGTTTACAACGTTCTTCGACGTCTTCCGATTTCCAATCTCCATCTCATTCTATCGTTCCATAGATCGTCTTCCAGTTCTCTTTCTCTGATTTCTTTATCAACTCCTTCTCTCCAACTTCTTCTAGGCCTTCCTGGTCTTCGCCTACCTCTTGGTTGCCATTCAAGAATTTGTCTTGGTATTCTGTTTAAGTATTTCTACATTGATATAACCGGTGGCGTTTCCGTTCTTCTGAGCTTTTACTACATAAATAACTTCTTCTTTTGTTATTTTTGGACCTTTTTTATTTATTCGATTATCCATGAATGGTGGAGAACAAGGTCTATCATCGTTACAAAGTGTCTGAATGTACTCTTTCCATCTCTCCAGTTTTTCTTCTGTACCCATAATTATCTCATTATTACTATTTCTTAATTTTGTCTCTTGTCGCTTTCTATATCTACCTATCGTCTATTTCACTTTTGTATGGATATTAAAGATGCCGTTTCTGTCGTCGTAAAGATCTTTCCTGAAGTTGCCTTATTTCTAGACATTTGGTTGACATCCAGTTTTCTTTAGCTTCTCTTTACTTTTTTTCTAACGATTTTATATAGTCGTTATATATTACTATTATTATACTCGAAAATATTGTTTGTTATTTACTCTATATTTTATGTTTTCGTCTTACGTCTATAAGGTCCATGATCTCTTGCGTTATCCATTTTTGTTTTCTATTCTTGTTTTTCGTGAACCCGACGTCGTCTTCTCGTACCTTTGTTATTTTCGTTTTTAGAGCATTAAATGCAACATTCAATAGTCGGTCCTCTCAGTCTCACACTCCTATTTTTCGCACTACAAATTTGTCCAGACAAGATCTTATCAAGACAAGGAGACAGTCCATCACATACTCACCGAATGCCATCAATATTCTACCAAAAGACAACTTTATCGCCTCGGGATATAAATGGAATGAAGTATGCTGGGCATTTTGATCAAAGGTATAATCTTCCACGACGAAATACACAAAAATCAAAATTAAAATGTGCTATACAAAATATTACGTCCCAGAAGTTGAAATACCCCAGCCGCATTGCTATGTTGTCAGTGGGTCATCGATATCAGTGGGTATCGATAAATTATGTTTTTATTAGTCAAATAAATTGATGTACAGTAGTTCAATAAATTGATATAAATTATCGTGTTTCAGTAAATTAAAATAAGAACAATAAATTAGAATTATTAAAAACATAATAATATCTTTAAAACATAAAAATATACAGGGGTTTCCATTAAAAATAAATCTTTTGGACTATACTAGGCTTGTAAAAGCCACCCTGTACATTATATATAAATGTCGACTGTGGACTGGGTTTTCTATATTTTTTTAAAACAACGGCAGAAATAATTTTATTTAATAAGTGATTTCCACCCTATGTAGCTGATCAATCTCTATCGCTGATCGTATCTGTTTTTTTAGTTATTGGTCTAGCCTTTTTATTTAGTATACTGCATCAATTTAATATAACCGCCAGAAAATTTAACATGTTATTTTCTCCAAAAAAGACAAAATGCATGGTTATATGTAACAGCAAATTAATAACAGGTATAAATAGGAGCTAAAATGTCAGATAAGAGAACAAGTGATGGATTTTTAATATCTAGGCAGTACATTATCTAGCTATAGAATGCTTGAAAAAAAAAGAGGAAGGTCAACTGAATAGAGCAAACAGAGTCACAGGTTGCCTGAATGAAACAAATATTGGCTGTGATAACTACATATGCATAATTATTTTTGTTAATGTTTGTTAATGACAACAATTGGATGTCATTATAGTAAATGCTAGTGATTGGCAGTGTTGCCAATAATTAGGTAGCCGAGATATTTCTTTACATTTAGTGATTGGGACCTTTGGATTTCAGGAAGAAAGAAATGCTCAAAGTACAAAAGAAAAGCAAATATACAAAAAAATATAATGAAGAAATTGGCATGCAAAAGGCGACGGACGCAGTTAAATATGGGAAACATAGAGCTTCCGAAATCCTAAGGGATTCCGAAAGAAAAAGAGGACATCCATTTTTGGATCAGAACCCCGACCAAATCCATTTAATAACAATCTTCCTGAGGATCATTGGTATTAATAGTTTTTAAGAAGACATTCTAATTTAACAAATAGAATTCCTGAAGCTGTAAACAATGCCAGTCGAAACGTATCAGAAAATGATATCAGAAGGCGGTTTAATAATATACAAGCACATTTAATGAAAAATAACTATTTTGACATTCTTTCTGATTCTAGCAGAGTTTACAACGGAGATGAAACTTATAATACCCTTTGTCCGAAAAAAGATAGGGTTCTTGCACCAAAAGGTGCCAAAAATGTTTATTAGATAAAGCAAGGCCTATCGAAAACAAATATTACCATTATGTTCACATTTTCAGCTGCGGAAGTTACAACGCCACCGATGATCGTTTATGCTTATAAAGATTACCCAAAAGCATCGCAGAAGCTGTTCCAGATGGGTGTGGTATTGCTAATAGTGAAAAAGGTTGGATACAAGCAGATGTTTTTCGTGATTATATATCTAAGATATTATATCATTATTTAGTAAAACAACATTTTGCATTTCCAATTATAATGTTTGTAGACGGACACAAAACATATTTAACATACCAACTAAGTCAACTATGTACAGAACTTGAAATAATCTTAGTGGCTTATATCCAAATGCTACTAGAAATCTTCAACTCGCCGACGTCTCTAGTTTCAAGCCACTTAAAAATGCATGGAATTGAGCTTTGTTGAATTGGAAGAGACAAAATCCATTTGAACAACTAAGTAAGGGTAACTTTGCTCCAATTTAAAAAAAAGCGGTAGATACTCTTAAATCATCTGCTCTCTTAAGTGGTTTTAGAATGTGTGGTCTTTGTCCTTGGAACGCGGATAATATTGACAACAGCAAATGCCTGGGTAAAAAATATACCATAGATAAATTTGGCCAAACCACAACAGATCAATCAATTTTGACCGATTGTTGCAACATATGTGATGAAGGTACTTGACAGCTCTTAAAAGAAGCCAGAAAAAATGGAAACTCTGATAACATTAGGAAAAGTTTCAGGGTACTACTTAATCTATTTAACATTTTACATCCAAATAATGAAAAAGGCTATAATTCACAAACTGTAATAGATGAAATGTTTTGGGAAGATAGTTTGTAGTAGAAGAGAGAGCAACGCTGACTTTAATTTACGATATAGAATTTGTACCTGTTGTTTTTTTTTGGAAGAAGTTTCCAAACAAAATACAAAAGTAGAACAAAGTTTAGCACTTTACTCAAAAAATACTCAAGTAATCATCACAGGATCAACTGCCATTTAAACTTTTGATTTAGTTCCCTCCGCTGGTCAAAACTGTATAAAATAAGAGCAGTAACGTGAAAGATTATTTGCCTTGGGCCAGAACTCCCCAACGGAAATGAATAAATAATATCCAAAGATCTAGTTGTGCAATTTCTTCTTCGGTTTATAAAAGAGAACTAGACGAAAAGGAACGCAAAAAAAATTAAAAGGAGCTAAGAAAGTTATAAAATAAAGCAAAACGATTTCTGAAAAGAAAAGTAAAGAAAATTCCTTGACAGAAAAAAGTATTAAATGAAACACTAAGATCAAGGTACTCAAAAAAACATGTTCATTTTAGCAGAAACCTAGCATTTAAGAGGATTTCAAAGTAAAGAAGCTTTTAAATAAAGAAGATGATCGATAGTTCCATGAAAAAAATATGGAAATATTTCTAACTAATTTCTAACTCTTGATCTTCTTCATCATCTCCCATTTTAAGATACCCTGTCTTTGACATAGTCATATTGAGGCCCCATTTTTCATATTATTTTTTTTAGTTTTCTAATCATGTAGTCCATGTCTTCCTCATCATTCTCTACGACTACCTGATCATCTGCGAAAAATAAAGTTGGTAGACATTTACCACCACCTATGTCTATTCCCGTTTCGGATACTTGTTTTCTTCATTGATCTAGCGATAATTGAATATATATTTTAAATAAGGTCAGAGATAGACAACATCCTTGTTTAAGGCACTTTGTTATTGGTTATGATTCAGATATAAAGTTTTCTTCTTTAACGACACTTCTTGCATTTTTGTATATATTTGGGATAACATCAACATACTCTCTAATGAGACCTACTTACATCAATGTCTGAAACAGTTTTTTTAAAAGTACCGTATCGTATGCCTTCTCTAAATCTACAAACAATAGGTAGGTAGATAGATTCTTTGCCTTCCGTTTTTCGATTACCTGCTGCAGAACAAATATACCATCAGTACACGATCTTCCTGCACGAAATCCATTTTGTTCTTCTATGTCTTCGTATCCTGTTTCTATTCGTTCTTTTATTATTCGACCGTACAACGTCCCTACTGAGCTTTGTCCCCACTGAACAGTTATTCCCCTATAATTAGAGCATTTGCGTTTATTCCTTTCTTGAACATTGAGCTGATGTATCCAAGATTTTGATCATCAGGGATATTTTGTCCTTTTAAGCATGTGTTAAATAGTTAAACCAACATCTCATGTAATATTTTTGATCCATACTTTAAGAACTCAATTGGAATATCTCCAAGCCCTGCTGCTTTTCTGTTTTTCGATCTTTTGAGTGCATCGTTTAACTCTCCAGTTGTTATTTCAATTATTTGTGTATGTTCGGATATTTCTTTCATTTCGATCTCTTGGAATTTTTATCTATCCTCTGTCAGTAAGACCTCTTATTGGTATTTCCACTGTTTCAGATCTATTAACTGTAAGTTAGATTTGTTCTTTTCTTTCCTCCGAAGAGACTTTATCACCTTCCATGCTTTCCCAACTCTTGTGCCCCCCATATACCTATCAACCTATCCACCTCTGCACCTTTTTGATCCCACATCTCATTTTTACTTTTCACTACTTCTGTTTTTAGACTCGATTTAATTTTTTATATATCTTATAATCTTCCTCCTTTCTCGTTGACATCCATTTCTGATAAGCAGTTTTCCTCTTTTTTATTTTCTTCTTTACTAACGTTTGCATATTCTCCTACCAACATTCTCTATTTTTTGTTTTATGTTTGTTTTTTTTTAGCCTTGTAATACTCATATGTGTGTCAGTGATGTTTATCTGTATTAAACTTTGTTTGTTAAGTGAAAGTTTAAATTCATTATTATATCATAGATTATATTTATATTATGTCTTACCTGGGTACTCGCCACTGGGCAGCTTCCCACTATGTTATTGGACATAAATTATACATATTGCTTATTGTTTGTAATGAGACAGATTGCAATAAACATTGAATGTTAAAAAAAATGTTTGTCCATATACCCCAAAGCTTCACTTACAGCCTCGTAAGTGCATTTTGTTAGGTCGCTGGTATAATGCTTCCACTAATATATTTTCTTGATCCACATTCTGTAACTTTGTGGCCAGTCGTAATTTCTAAAGAAATTTCGTTGAATCTTTTTTTAAACTTTCTAGGTTATATTTGGGGTATGTTACTTCTTGTCCCTTTTGTATTCTGTACCTGATTGTTATTGTTTTTACGATGGTTAACTTTTACGTTGGCAATAAGTAAACGATAGTCGGATCCACATTCTGATCCACGGATTATCGAGTGCAGATTCCTAGTAGGTTGTATCCATGTAAATTTGTGGATGCCTCTATGTTAAAAAGATCCCTTCATAATTTTAAGAGACATTGTTTCACAAAAATCTCTAAGACGCATTCCGTTGTCATTGGATATTTATACCCCATATCTTTCTACCACTCTGCTATTTTCTTTTCTTCGTTTCCTGCCGTTTAAATCTCCTAGTATAAAGATTTCCCAGTTTTGGTTTACCTTTAGAGAGTATTTCATTTATCTTGTTACAGAAATTGTCTGTACTTTCTGGATCTGCATATTCACTTGGGGCACACATTCCGACAATTACGATGTTGTGCCTATTCTTTTTCATTTCCAGTATTAGCAGCTGTTAATTTACTTTAGTCCCCGATTTAATATTGTTTCTAAGATTTTTTCAAATGACAATAGAAGCTTTCTTCTTAGCTCTGTTATCTCCACTCACTCCACTGTAGATATGTATATATTCTCCTATCTCTTCATTTCCTTTTCCCTTTTTCTTGGTCTCGGTAAGAATACATATATCTATTTTTCTATATTATCTATTATTTATCTATGGATATGGAAAATTTAATATACATATATTAAATATGTTAATAATGGCTGCTGTTGGATATATCTTTCTTCTTTCCTCTCTATCCAGAGGGTTTTCAAAACGTAAAAATTTCGTCAGCAGACTTCGTCAGTTCACTGAGCTAAAACAGCCTCAAAATCATAATCTGAAGGTTTTACAGATTTGCGAGTAAATTTAGAACAACATGATGAACTTGCTGCCATACTAATACTGAAAGAATACACTGGACTGCTTTTAACTATAGAAACCTAAAAACACTGACATACGGTACGTGATACCACAAGAAAACTTTACGTCAACGTAGGTCAAAGACTAAACCCATACTAAAACTGCAGCAGTGGGAGCAGGTATAATTACACATCACTTGAAGGTACACAGATTGTTCTCTAGGAATCTTTTATGGTATGTTTTACTCGTTTACACGTTTACGTTTACATAATATGTTTTACAACAAAATATATTTTCAGCGCGGTATGGTATACCGCATGTCAGTGGTTGAGGTTTAAAACTTCTTATTTATATTCTCTCTTAATTTATATTAGTATTTAACCAACACATAAACGTTGTTTATTTGTTTTTGTGTACAACAGGGGCGATGCAATAATTAAGTACTTTACCATAGGATTTCTATATCACGATGTTTACCATATATCGGGTTGGTTAGAGTGGCGCCTGGGGGAATATGTAATACAGCTGGTAATTAAGAAATAAACATTTAACGAGGATGTTAGCTATTTTAATTTATAATAGGGTATATGAATAGAGCTCTTTTATAATACTTGTCTTTTTTGGACCATTTTATTCCTGCAATGTAGTATTTGGAAATATGCTGCATTCCATGAAGAGATCTTAATTGAGAAGGTAATTGCCTTAATTAGTAATCAGAATTAGTGAAAAAAACCTTTAGTTAGTTTAAGGCAACACAAAACAAATTCAAAACATTTAAAAACAAGACAAGAAAAATTCAAGCCATTTAATACCACAAGAATGCTCATTAGATTTTAATTTCTTTCAACATAATATAGGGAAAAAGAATTAATACACAAAGTAAAACTTTAACCTTACAATTTTACTCTAGAGTGAAAATGTAACTAAATAAAAATTTAACGCTACATCGGGTCTGATGGAATTCAAATCGAATTACTTAAAATTGTACATATTAAATATACTTACTTACTTTTGGGTCCATTCAACAACATAATAGAACAGGGATAAGACCTAAAGAGTAAGCCCAATCGACAGTTATATTGCTTTCCAAAAAAGCCAAAACTAAGAATAAAAATAAACATAACAGCATATTGTTAATGATTCGTGGTTTGAAATTATTTTTAAAATTAATTTATGATAAAATACATAGCAGAATATACTAAAATAAGTAATATACACATGATATGTAGGAAAGGTCTGGAACTCGAGATGCACTGTTTGCAGTGAGTCTTCTTTCGCAGAGATAACTAGATATGAATAAGGAATTATATGCATGTTTCATTCATTTCGAGAAAGTTTTTATAACGGCTTAAACTATAGACAGCAGAGATATGAGAAATATGTAACCGACACTGTTGGTCGTATTTAGCGCGGGTCTAATAATAAACTTTGAGTCACTCGATAACATAAGATATGCTAATGATACCGTCCTTTTAGCATGAACACTAGAAGGAATGCAACACATTGCTCAACAACTTATTGGCATCAACACTAGAAGAAATGCAACACTTTGCTCAACAATTCGAAATAAATCTAAAAAAATTTAAATTCATGATAATTACCAAAGCAAAAAAACTTAGAGATAAACGAGTACTACATAATACAGAAACTAAGCAAATATTCTCATACTCTCTGAACAAATAAAAGAAATCAGATGACTCATAGAAGTTGCACGGTCAACTTTTAACAGAATGAGAACACATTTTTGCTACAATATTATATTTTCTTCACCCTGTTATATTGTTATATTGAGCTAACACTGAGACAATCGTCACTAAAAACCTTAAAGTATTCGAAACGTGGTGTTACTGATGTAGTCTGAAAATAACATCATAAAATGTTTCCCAAAACAGCTGCACAAGCAATAGAGATCAGGTAATTGGAATACTTGGGACAAATAAAGAGAGTTGAAAAGAGTACTGTTAAAGAATATACTGCAGGGCAAAATCAAAAGCCGATGAAGCTTAGAAATAAGTAAAATTTGGTGGTTAAACCATCTCCGTGTAGCTGTAGTTTAAATAAATTTGCCAGACACGTAACAAATAAAAATATAACATCCAGACTGATTTTCAGTTTCCCATAGGAGCGAAACATAAAAAAATAGATTTTTGATATAATGTCACTAACTTTTATTACGAAATTAGTTAAAAGGAAAGAATTACTAGACGTTTAATATAAAACGGCAAACAAAACTAGCATCCGTCTTAGCAGTGTTATAAACAAATAATTTCTTAGTTAAATAAATCTAAAAATTGATGACCTAACGCTAGTGTTTAACATATAGTAATAGAATAATTTCCGTACAGTTTTTATCATTTATACTACAAAACATTTTATAACTCATTTAATCCTTCCTTATCTGGCGAACTTGTTATCCTTTTTACGCTGGCTTGTTTTCGCTTTAAAAATGTATGCCTGCTGCGCTTCAGAGAGGGAATTGTTAGAGGCGATCTCAGGGGAAAACATTCTTAGGAACTTTTATGAAAAACTAAAAGAGAGCAAACATTACAATCGATAGTGTTAGTTTACCTTTAAATAAAGAACGTTGTGAATGACAATTATCCATTTATGTTTAATAATATGCAATTTTAATTAATTTAATGTCCCATTTTTATTAATTTAATGTCTTATGTTTAAAGATATACATGGAAGATCTAATTATTGCACTCCCAAATGACAAGATCATATACACACTAGGGTTGGCGATTTTTGACAAAACACCGGTTTTCGGTTATACCGGTTTTTTTTTGCTTACGGTTTAACCAAGCGGTTATAACCGGCCAAAAAAACCGGTTTTTGGTTTTTTTAATCCAATAGGTTACAAGTTTGAACCTTCAGTTTGCTTCTGTATTTATAAAATAAAATAAAATTTGAATTATGGTGTTGTTTGGAATAATTACTTGAAAATAATAATTATGATTGGGATCCAAAATAATACCTAACCTAATCGTAATCACCGTAAATACCTAATAACCGGTTTTAACTTTAAAAATAAAAAACCGGTTATAACTGGGACAAAAAAGCAACTGATAAAGCCGGTTATTGCGAAGTAAAAAAACCTGTTTTCAGTTTAAACCGGTAGGTTTTTCCCATCCCTAATACACACTACACATTTTTAAGAGTCATTGCCAAGACTTGCAATTTACAGTAGAATTAAAAAAAAACAACAACAATATAATATTATTTCTGGATATAATAATGCACAGTGACATAAACAACGTTCTACAAACATAGTGGTACAGGAAGCCCATGTGTAGTAACAGATTTATTAATTAATTTTTAGCACATCGATCTACGATGAAGACCAACTCAGTACTAAAAATGAAAAGTAGAGTTATACCCTTGTTACATCTAAGTATAAAGCATCTGGTCTCACAAACTTAAAATAGATCATGTTGGAGAATTCATTCTTAGCTAACCTTCTTAACAGACTTATTTTTGGTGTTGCAAAAGTAAAAACGATAGATCACATAAAGGTCTTAAAAAACAATAACCGAATGGTGTACCACTATATACCATATATTCCAGGTGTAACAAATAGACTATTAATTACGTTTAGAGAAGTACTGAATATTAAAAGTGGAACCAGAAATATAAAAACTGTATTGTAGTTACATAGTCTTTTGATGTGTTTTGATGAACCAGATTCTGAGGTTCTTTAACAAAGATGTTCTTCTTCTTCCTGGATCTCGTTTTACAAATATTTTTTCTTGCAGGATGGCTTGTAGCAGAACATATCTGGATTAGTTTCGGATAATATGTCCGAATAATTGTAGCTTTCAAGATTTGATGGTGGTCAGTACCTTTCGGTTCTTATTCATTCTTCTAAAGACCTTCTTATTTGTGACTCGGTCAGTCCAAGGGATAATAAGTATTCTCCGATATAGCCACATCTCAAATGCTTCCAGTTTTTTGCACATATCTTCGTTCAAGGTCCACGATTTACCACCATAAAAAAGAACAGAGAAGAGGTAGCATCTTAGCATTCTTACTTTTGTATTAAGAGAGACGTTGTGACTCTTGAAGAAGGCTCCCATCCGATTGAAGGTGAATTTAGCTTTTCCGATGCATGCTCTAATCTCCTGGTTGTTGGTCCATTCTTCATTTATTATGGTGCCGAGTTAGTTGTAGTACGTCACTCTTTCTACAGGGGATTGGTTGACGTAAAGTTGACTTTCTGTTTTCCTTTTCTTGTAATCGTGCTAATTATTGTAAGCTTTGTCTTCTTAACTTTTATATTGAGTCCATATTGTTGACTGTAATACATGATTTTGTTCATAAGAATTTGTAGGTCTTCTAAGTTGTCCGGAAATACTATGGTGTCATCTACATATCTGTTATTTAGCCAGTAACCGTTTAGTAGAATACCTTTCAGTTTTATGCAAAACTTCGATAAATATTCTTTCAGAGTACAGATTAAAGATTAGAGTAGACAAAATACAGCCTTCCCTCACTCCACACATGATTTTCACATAGTCAGTGTGTTCACCTTCAGCTCTGAGATTTTATGTCTGATTCCAGTAAAGATTTCTAATTACTTTCAGATCTTGGTTGTTAATTCCTGCTTGTTTTAGTATTTGCATCATCTTGGCGTGCTGTACTCGATCAAACGCTTTCTCGTAATTAAACAGACATGCGTATACGTCGCAGTTAACATATCTGGAACAAGACTTGTACTGAGAACAAAGCCTCTCTAGTACCAACAGCATTTGTAAACCTGAACTGGTTGGGTAAAATTTGACTTTCACACAGTTTGTAGATTCTCTTATGAATTATCTTTAGGAACAATTTTTCTAGATGACTCATTAGGCTTATAGTACGGTAATCTTCGCATTTTTTGGCTCCTGGTTTTTTTGGAAGTGCAACAAACTCAGATTTCAGCCATTCTGTTAGTATTTCTCCAGAGTTGTATATGTCGTTGAATATCTTTTCGACTTATTGCTATTGATTCGGTGTCCATTAATTTGAGTAGTCCTGCTTGTACATTATCAGGGTCTGCCGCTTTGCCATCCTTTACGTAATAAACGTCCTTTAATATTCTTGTTTTATCATTTACCTCTTCTTCTAGCTCAAAGCTGTTATCTCTTTGGTCTTCAAAGTTGTCTGTTTGTCCAAGATGATCTTCCCGTAAAATCATTTATATTTCCTTAACTTGCTTTTCTTTTTTAAGTGTTTATACTTTACATTTTGCACCGTTTCTGTGATATGTTTGATCGTTTGTTCTTCGTTCGATTTGTCTCTAATTGCAGTCACTTGCTCGTTTAACGTGGCTTGAACTCTCATCCTCGTAATAAGGACATTAACCCTTAATAAGATAACGGGAACATATTTCCCACTTTACTTTGCCGCCAAATTTCGATTGTCGCTGTCAATACACAGAATGTTGAATTTTGTGATATTACGTATTCATTTCATGGATAAATACACCAACTATTCTGACAGTTATTCCATGGATCTGATTTTTAGTTGACAATCGACAACTAGATTTTCATAGGTTATGATATTTCTTGCTATGATCGATAGCAGCCTAAATCCTGATCTAGAAATAAGATCGAGAATAGAACAGGCCAGAAAATCTTTCGAAAAAATAAAAAAAACTGCTTTGTGATTCTCGAATAAAACTCGAAATTCGACTACGTTTATCAAAATGCTACGTCTGGTCGACTCTTCTATATGCAGTTGAAACGTGGATCCTAAAAACATCAACCGGAAATAAATTGGAGGCCTTTGAAATGTGGATCTACCGGAGAATGCTCAAAATTTCATGGACATCGCATACCTCAAACGAAGAAGTGCTGCATAGAATAGGCAAGGAAAGAGAACTTTTTAACACAGTAAAAGTTAGAAAAACATCATACCTAGGCCACATACTGAGAAATAATAAGTACCAATATGCCCAACTTATAGTGAAAGGAAAAATCGAGGGAAAGAGAGGCCTAGGAAGGAAAAGACTATCGTGGCTCAGAAACATCCGACAATGGACAGGGCTAAATTTTGAACAGCTAATAAGAACAGCTGAAGATAGAGAACATTTTAAAATTGTAGTAGCCAACCTCCATTGAGGAGAGGGCACTTTAAGAAGAAGAAGATGATATTTCTTGCCGCTAAAAGTTGATTTTTGTTACAATTTTGCAAATTATTTGGTGAATCGGCTCCAAAAATTCTGGTAAGTACAAAGTTATTATATTATTGATATATATATATATATATATATATATATATATATATATATATATATATATATATATATATATATATATATATATATATATATATTGAAATGATTTCAATATGTTAAAAAGTATACAACTTAAATGGATTTTTATATGAGTTTGTTGTTCATGAATTTCATGAAGCCATCACAATGTGGGTTCGACTCTGAAATAAAAAAGAGAAAAAGATTCGTAAATTGTTAAATAAATTAATTTTGACTTACCTGGTACAGTGTTAATAATTTCTGAATAGTATAGTTGCCTAGTGTATAGGTGAATCGTCTAAACCTTAAAAAGAACAAAAAAAGAAGAATTCTTAAAAAAATATTTAAACATAGAAATTTTGAAAACGTCAGAAAATAAACTGTCAAGCAAGTCTATGGGAGCTAAATTAATAGGGGTTTTGTTAAATAAGAAATTACAATGATGTGGAGATGAAAAGAATAAATTGTATTAGCATTGTAATAGAATAAGTTTTATATCTGAACATTTTTTTTATAAATTCCCAAATTAGATGTGATTAAAGTGATTATGAGAAATTAATGTGAATTGACAAATGTGTCAGAACAGGACAGTTTTATGGTTTAAAAAAAATAGAAGACGAAAAGAAAAAAGAACGTTGGTTGCTGTTAGCAACGAATGATAGATTTTGGGAGAGGCCGACAAGAAATTTGGAAAAGGAGAGTCCTGAAATTGTGGAATAGGTCGGGAGTGTTTTTTTAACTCGTCTAAAGAGAATTTTAGTTTTTCCACAGTTTCCACAGCAGAGATATCCAGAATTTGTTCCAGAGAGTAAGAGAAACAATTTAACTTATAAATTATTATTGGAGTACAGAAATGTCATTTAAATTGAGAAAATTAAAATTCATGAATTAACATAATTGCGATAGGCCTTAAAAAAATTGAAAATATTAATGATCATTAAATTAAAAATAGAATAGTACGTACCTTAACTTCCGAAGAGAGGATTGATATTCCAGTTTCACCGATTATTTTGCGAGTAGTTAGTTTTCTTTAAATAAATCAGAACTGTTTTAAAGTAAGGTTGGATAATAATTTTGGGGATCATTTGAAATTTTGATTATATTTGAATGCAAGTTAAAGGTCAGCGGAATAAAGTGTTCATTTTCTTTTCTTTATAGTTCATTTAAACACTTTATAAAGTTGCAATATTTATTTAGTTTTTAGGTACTTGTATAGAGTCTCCACATTTTGTAATAAATTTTTATTGTCACGACTCTAAACCACATTAAGATTTATACGATTCCTATTTTTGTAAATTTTTAAAGGCAACCCAAGTTGCAGACAAATTTTATTGTTTATATTAAATTTGTTCAATATTAATAAATAACGTGCTTCATTTGGGTTAATTTATCAAAGGTCTAAAGTAAATTTTGGTTTAATTTCTTTTTGAACTCTACCAGGAGACTACAGAGTCGACGTCACACAGTGACAGATTGCTTAGAACACATAATTGAGCTAGCTGAGGTATATATTAAATTAAACAACGAACCACAGATTTTAAAAATTACAACATTTATTATAAATAAAAATAAAATTAATAAAATACAACTTTTTCAATTGACGCTAACAACGTGGGGCCTCTCGGAAAACAGAAATAAGGGTGTTTTTAAGCAGATTTATTAATATTACACAGATTAGAGTAAAAATAAATTGGTGTGATTAGTGTTGCAGAGATTCTGGGGCAGTTAAAGTTAAATTTGAGAATAAATAGATATTAGGATAAAATGGCAGACCGAATGACTTTAAGAAATGGAAAAGAAGTTGTACCGAAAGAGAGTAAAGGAGAACAGGTATTAGAACAGGAACAGGATATACAGGTAGATGAAGAAAGCAGAGGAAGGTCAGGAGAAGTTGTAGTATATTTAGAGCAATGCATACAAGAAGCAGGACAAGGTGATAGAGAGGGAAGTCTAACAGATAGTTTGAGAGAGAAGTTGGATGAGACGGTGAGAGATAGACGTGATGAAAGTGAGGATGAAAGTAGAGTGCAGGAGGAGAGACGCAGGGAAGGAGATGTTGGAGAGTCAGGGATGACACAGATGGATATGAGGCAAATAATGCGGATGCTACAACAGATGGATCATAATATTAGGGGGATATGCACAAAATGGATAGTAATATTAACAATATTAGGGAATATAAACAAAATGGAAAATAATATTAAAGGAGAACTTAGGGGAGAGTTAATTAAAATGAGGGAAGAAATCAAAGAAGAAGTGAAGATAGTCAGGGAAGAGATGCTACACATTACCCAAGGTGTAGAAGAGAAAGTAGAACAGGTTAGAGGAGTCAGTATGGATCCAGAAAGGATACAAACGATTCAAGAATTTGCCACACCACATAATCTCAAAACACTCAGAGGTTTCTTAGGAATATTGAATTATTTTAAATGATTAATTCCAGACCTAAGTAGGATGGAAGTGCCACTAATAGAACTGTTAAAGAAGAACCAGAAATGGGAATGGACTCCAGAAAGAAATACAGCTTTTTTACAATTAAAACAAATTTTTACAACTAATTTGCAAGTGTATCATCCGCAGTATGATAAGGAGTTTATACTAAGAACGGATGCATCATGTGAGAGATTAGCTGGAGTGTTGTTACAACAACAAGAAGAAAAGGAAGTTGCTATAAGTTTCGTATCTAGGGTAACCAAAGATTTTGAAAAAAGATATTCAGCAACGGAACTAGAAATGGCAAGTGTGATCTACTGTGTTACCAAATTAAGATTTTTTTGTTAGGAGCACATTTTGTATTGGAAACGGATCATTTTGCTCTGACAACTTTGTTTAAAAACAGGTTTGCCAACAACAGAATTCATAGATGGAGCCTTTTGTTACAAGAATATGACTTCGAAATTAGACATATTCCAGGCAAGTCAAACATTGTAGCAGATGTACTAAGCAGAGAAGCACAACAAAGAAGTGAAGGAAGAAAATATCAAATTGGAATCAACAGAATGAAGAATGAAGAAGGGCTGTATTCGTTAGAAAGAATCTTGGAAGATCAGAGAAGATTGGAAGAAGCAGAAAAGAAGAGAGCAATCAATATCAATGGAGTATGGTGTAAGAAGTTGGAAACCATAGAAGTTTATGTCGTAACCAAAGAATTAGCAGAAGAAATCATGAGAGATCTACATGCCGAATATGGTCATATAGGGAGCAGAAAATTATGGATGTTGTTTAGGGAAAATTATTTTACAAGGAAAGATATATCCATGGCTAAAAACATCACTAAAAGTTGTACCATTTGTCAGTTAGCAAAGGAGAAGAATTTCCACAATGTTAATGTAGCAAAATCCATAGTTGCAGAGAGACCTTTAAAATTAGTTGCTATCGATTTTGTCACTAATTTAGCCATAAGTGAACAGGGTTGCAAAAATATTTTTATAATAATTGACATACATACAAAATTTGTAAAGTTATATCCCAGCGAAAGGACAAATGTAAAAACCGTAAAATACTATCTAGAAAAATACATAGAGGAAGTAGGTACTCCAGAAACAATTATCTTAGATCATGCCACATATTTTGAAAGTTCAAGATTAAAAAAAGTTTGTGAAGAAAAGAAAATCCAATTAAATTTCATTAGTATCAGAAGACCCGCATCTAATCCTGCAGAAAGATACGTCAAAGAGGTGGTAAAATTCTTAAGAATTTTGTGTGCTAGACAACATTATTTATGGCAGGAAAATTTGCCACAAGTTGAAAGATTTTTAAATGAGACACCACATGGAATCACCAAACAATGCCCATATTTCCTAATGTCTGGAAAGTATCCAGAAAGACCCTGGGAAATCAGTAATACAGGGGACATTCAAGAAGTAATGAAGAAGGTGAACCAAAATTTAATAAGAAATGCTAATCGTTATGTAAATAGAATCAATAAGAAGAGAAAGAAAAGAGTTACTTTTGAAAAAGGGGAGAAGGTACTTATCAGGTCACTACAGGTGCCTAAAAGGGATAAAAATCTCTGTGGAAAATTACTTTTGCCATTTGAAGGACCTTATGTCATTAGTACTGAACATGGGGTAAACAGTTATGAACTAAGACATCCAGAAACTAATAAAATTAGAGGGATATTTAATATAGAGGGAATTTATAAGTATTATGAATAAACATACAAGGGTAGGCAATATTATGACACGAATTTGGTATTATAAGATATAAGTTTTGTAAATAGAAGGATAATTAATAAATAAGCATACCTTGTGAGAAATTTGATAATTAAATAATTTATTAGGAACAGATGTACAGAATAATGATGAATTAATATAAACAAAAAAAAGTTGATTTATTTTCAAGTAGATTTATAGGAGTTACAAGTATAAATAAATGAGCAAAGTACTATGGACAAATCGATATTTTGTAGAAATTGGGAAATAGGGAATATTATAATGATAAATAGTATATGCGGAAATAAGATGAAAAATAGAATTATATGAAATATTGAAATATGAAATATAGAGAGTTATATGTAGAGATGATGAAATGAATATTATATGCGGATATAAAAAGAATAAATAATAATGCGGCAATAAATGAAGATACTGAAATAGTATATGAAATAGTATATAGGGGAACAATTATAAGAATTTCTACGAAAATAGTACAAGAAATAAATAGTACAGGAAAAGAAGTAAAGAAATTGGGAAAGTACTTGGAAATTTGATTCTGAAGTTGATATAATTAGTGAAAGATTTGTAGATTTTGTTTGGAGAATTCTGTATTTGTCATAGAGTAAATTATAAAAAAAAATATTCAAGAGATATGCTTATTAATAAAAGTCAGTTTATTGTTATGTTAATATTAATAAAATATTTAAGTTTACCGGTAAGAATTTAGATTTAGTAAGTGCTGATAGTTAGCACTGAACAAAATCCAAATTGGGGGGAAGTTGAAATGATTTCAATATGTTAAAAAGTATACAACTTAAATGGATTTTTATATGAGTTTGTTGTTCATGAATTTCATGAAGCCATCACAATGTGGGTTCGACTCTGAAATAAAAGAGAGAAAAAGATTAGTAAATTGTTAAATAAATTAATTTTGACTTACCTGGTATAGTGTTAATAATTTCTGAATAGTATAGTTGCCTAGTGTATAGGAGAATCGTCTAAACCTTAAAAAGAACAAAAAAAGAAGAATTCTTAAAAAAATATTTAAACATAGAAATTTTGAAAACGTCAGAAAATAAACTGTCAAGCAAGTCTATGGGAGCTAAATTAATAGGGGTTTTGT
Source organism: Diabrotica undecimpunctata (assembly GCF_040954645.1). Classification (NCBI taxonomy): domain Eukaryota; kingdom Metazoa; phylum Arthropoda; class Insecta; order Coleoptera; family Chrysomelidae; genus Diabrotica; species Diabrotica undecimpunctata. Next base: position 100,685,760 of record NC_092806.1, read on the forward strand.
TAAATAAGAAATTACAATGATGTGGAGATGAAAAGAATAAATTGTATTAGCATTGTAATAGAATAAGTTTTATATCTGAACATTTTTTTTTATAAATTCCCAAATTAGATGTGATTAAAGTGATTATGAGAAATTAATGTGGATTGACAAATGTGTCAGAACAGGACAGTTTTATGGTTTAAAAAAAATAGAAGACGAAAAGAAAACAGAACGTTGGTTGCTGTTAGCAACGAATGATAGATTTTGGGAGAGGCCGACAAGAAATTTGGAAAAGGAGAGTCCTGAAATTGTGGAATAGGTCGGAAGTGTTTTTTTAACTCGTCTAAAGAGAATTTTAGTTTTTCCACAGTTTCCACAGCAGAGATATCCAGAATTTGTTCCAGAGAGTAAGAGAAACAATTTAACTTATAAATTATTATTGGAGTACAGAAATGTCATTTAAATTGAGAAAATTAAAATTCATGAATTAACATAATTGCGATAGGCCTTAAAAAAATTGAAAATATTAATGATCATTAAATTAAAAATAGAATAGTACGTACCTTAACTTCCGAAGAGAGGATTGATATTCCAGTTTCACCGATTATTTTGCGAGTAGTTAGTTTTCTTTAAATAAATCAGAACTGTTTTAAAGTAAGGTTGGATAATAATTTTGGGGATCATTTGAAATTTTGATTATATTTGAATGCAAGTTAAAGGTCAGCGGAATGAAGTGTTCATTTTCTTTTCTTTATAGTTCATTTAAACACTTTATAAAGTTGCAATATTTATTTAGTTTTTAGGTACTTGTATAGAGTCTCCACATTTTGTAATAAATTTTTATTGTCACGACTCTAAACCACATTAAGATTTATACGATTCCTATTTTTGTAAATTTTTAAAGGCAACCCAAGTTGCAGACGAATTTTATTGTTTATATTAAATTTGTTCAATATTAATAAATAACGTGCTTCATTTGGGTTAATTTATCAAAGGTCTAAAGTAAATTTTGGTTTAATTTCTTTTTGAACTCTACCAGGAGACTACAGAGTCGACGTCACACAGTGACAGATTGCTTAGAACACATAATTGAGCTAGCTGAGGTATATATTAAATTAAACAACGAACCACAGATTTTAAAAATTACAACATTTATTATAAATAAAAATAAAATTAATAAAATACAACTTTTTCAATATATATATTGTTTGGTCGAGCTAAATACATTGTAGTTTGTTATACAAATTTATGAAAAGATAGTTATTTTTGTCTTTGAAGTTGGTGGGAAAATTATTCCCCTTATCCAATTCCATAAAAAAAAAACGCAAAAGTCATGCACCAGAAACATTAAAATTTCTGTTATATTTTAGGATTATGAATTCAAGAAGGGGATTATCAGAAAGTGAACTCCTTGCTGCCTTAGAAGAAGATTGGTCTGATGTTGATCTCGACACTGATGATGATGATGACATTTTTATACCATCCCCATCTACTTCTGTTTGCGGTAAGTCCGATGGAGATGTTATTGATAGCAGAATTGGGCAATTGCTTGGTGAATCTGATGAAATTGTTCCTTCTACAACCGTTGATGTAAATTCCACAACTGAAAGAACATCTGAGAATGACCCACAAGAAAATCAAAGTGTTTTGGTAGAACAGAGTCCAGTGGTTACGCTAACTAATTTTACTGGACAATGGACCTTTGAAACAGATGTTCCAGAAATACCAAAATTTGAGCCTGTGTTACAGTCAAATGTTCAATTCACCCATAAAAGTCAACCAATATTTTATTTTGAGAATTTCTTCCCTTGTGATCTAATAGAACAAATTGTTGCTCAAACGAATTTATATGCTGTACAAAAAGACAGCAAAAATTACAAAAACACTAGTCAAGAAGAAATAAGGGCATTGCTAGGTGTTTTTATTTTAATGGGACTACACCCTGTACCAGACAAAGATTTATATTGGTCAAGTGATCCTTTTTATATTAATCCTGTTATCTCCAAAGCTTTTACAATAACCAGGTTCAAAAAATTAATAGAAAATATCCATCTCAATGACAATTCAGCAGCTGCAGAGAGAGGTTCACCTAACTTTGATATACTGTATAAGATAAGACCATTTATAGATAGACTAAATGAAGTTTTCAAAGAACAAGCCAAACCTGGAAGTCGATTTTCTATTGATGAATGTATGGTGAAATTTAAAGGACGTAGTTCTATCAAACAGTATATGCCCAAGAAGCTGATTAAGCGTGGTTATAAAATTTGAGCAAAGTGTGATGCTATTACTGGGTATCTGTACCAGTTTATTATCTATACTGGAAAAACTGAAGGCATTGAAAATGATGGCTTGGGATACAAGGTTGTAACTGAATTATGCCAAGATATACCACACAAATCTTTGGTTGTTTTTGATAACTTTTTTACGAGTTGCAAACTGTTGGAAGATTTATATGCTAAATAGCTGTATGCTATAGGTACACTTAGACCTAATCGCAAAGGTTTGCCCGATTTCATGAGGAAAAAGCAAACCAAAAATGAAAAACTTCGAAAGAATGAATTCTATTGTTTGAGCAGTGGCCCTATAACAGCAATAAAGTGGTTGGATACCAAAGAAGTCACGGTTATTACAACTGCTAATCAACCACATAAGGTAACCATGATAAAACGTACACAAAGAGATGGCACAAAGAAAGATATAATGTGCCCAAAAGTTATTGCAGATTATACACTAAACATGGGAGGAGTTAATCACTTTGACCACTTTAGGGCATCATATCCCATAAGCAGGAAGTCTAGAAAATCGTGGATGAGATTGTTCTTCTTTCTTTTAGATGCAAGTGTAATTAATGCGTATATTATGTACACAAGAATTCATGATCAAAAAAATACTTCTCACAAGGATTTTAGGCTTCGCCTTGGAAGAGCTCTCATAGGTGACTTTACAGTAAAGGCATCTCGACCTGTGATATTTAAAAATAAAAAAACGGGCAACTTTGGTGTTCCAGACGAAATTCGGCTGAGAAATGTAGGACCACATTTACCAGATGTTCAAAAAAATTATACAAGATGCAGATTTTGCTCAACAAAAAAAGAAGAAAAACGAACGAACATTATATGTAGTTATTGTCAAGTAGCTTTATGCCCAAAACAATGTTTTAAATCATTCCACACTGCTGTAGTTAAGACCTAAATTAGTTTTGTCACCCATATATGCATTTTTGTATTTTTGAATTAATAAATTGTTTCACAAACTGTATAAGGGTAATTAATTTCCCACCTACAAAATTTTTTTAAAGAACAACGGGAAAATAGTTCCCACCACTATTTTTTTATTACTTTTTCAAATTATTTTATATTTCAACAAAAATACATTTTATTTACCTCCTTTAGATACCAAAAGTATATAAACAAACAAATTAATTCTCCTTATATCCCATGTCTTATTAAGGGTTAAGCTAACGTAGGCGATATGATTGTGCTTTTCTATTCTGCACTGTTTTGAGTTTGACTTGAAATACTCTCACCAGTGGAACGTGGTCTATCTCCAAGTCTGCTCCAGGATAATTCTTGACAGATGTAAAGCTTTTTTGGAATCTTTCATTTACTAAAATGTAGTCTAATTGATTCCTAATAATTCTCCCGGGTCTGTCTTGAGGGTATTTCCACATATACAGCTTGTGACGTGGTAATTGGAAGAATTTATTTGGTGACAACTAGTTTAAAGTCTTCTGCGAATTTTTCTAGGAGGTCTCTTTTCTCGTTTCTGACTCCAAGTCCATGTACTCCAATGTACTGTATCTTATCTCCAGCCCCAATCTTGGCAATAAAATCGCCCATAATGATGAGAACTTCCTGCCAAAAAAATAGATACAAGCCTATGTATTAAAAGTGCTGTGTCTAATATTTAGTGCATAAAAGTAATAAATATTCGTTATTCCTAAATTATGCGGATCCACAAATTACGTTAAGCAAAATGAGACGTTTTCTTGGTATATTCATTGTTTCTGGATATTGTGGCCTTTCTTTTAGAAGAATGTTTTGGGATTCAGGTGCGGATGTAAGAAACAACATGGCTTATGAAGCTACGAGACATGACCGTTTTGACCAAATTATGAGATTCGTGCACTGCAGTGATAATAAAATCCTATATAAAAATGATAAAATGTGTAAACTTAGACCTTTGATGAATCTATAGACTATAAGGGAAATTGACTATAATCAGTCAATGACTAAATATTTTGGTCACCACTAATACAAACAATATATTCTGTGTCAAACCAATTACTTGTTAGTATGTTGTTTGATTATAGAGATCACATTAGGGAGCTGGCATGGCGAAAAATAAAAAAAGCTAAAGACACTGAAAGTAGCGACAAACGCAGAATATTTAAAACACCAAAAATTAACTTATCTGCTAAATATTACACCGATATTATTATGTGGCACGAATGTCAGGATTATCAGATTACAACACCGCCGGTTCTTCGGTATATTTCTACTGAGAACATTCACATCATGGTAAAAGATAAAAGCTTGGATATTTTTGACTTTCCCTGATACGCAATATCTGTGGAAAGATGTGTTGAACTGATTACAGAGGCCTCGCAGAATGTAACTGATGCTACTTCTAGAGATAGCTTTATCAGAACCAGGTTGGAGTCTCGGGCAGAAATGCCAAATTTGGGACACCAAAATAAGTTCAAATTTTAAGTTTTTGTCATCAAATATAGGATCTATTTTGTTTGTTAAGTTGTTTTGAACATTTGTTATTAATGTTAATAATAATTTTTTTTTTAAATTTAATTTGTGTATTATTTGAAGTATATGATTTAGGTCTGTACAAACGTAAAATTTACAAAACTTTAAAGTCTAGTAGAGCTCTGAAGGTCACAGGCTATCGTATTTAGTTGACATTTTTTATAATCTCTGAAAAATTACGCAAATTTGGATACCTCTTGCGATAGTGTAGCTCAAAAAAATTTTTTTTTACGTAAAGACGGGACACCCTAATCACTAATGCTATATTATTAATTAATGTACTTACTTAGAAAGAAATTTACGTACTAATATAATAATTTTTTTAGATATCCCAAAGAAGAATTAGATAAATTATTGGAAATCTAGACAAAATGTCCAAAAGTTTTACTAAATTGCTAGGCCAATACTAATGTCTGACACTTGTCAATAAACTTATACCTATTTCAATTACTAGTCAAAAATATCATCACCTGATTGACGTGATTTGTTAAAACATACTATAAATTTGGTTAATTAAATTTATTATATCCTCTTTCACATGAGAGATAAATAAGTTTCTTTAAATAAAATTACTTATCCCAAATAAGATTACTATTTGTATACAATATTCTACCGTTACCTTTACCGTTAATCCATAAGCAAGCAAACATAGACTCTATTTATAAAAGGATACTTAGCCTAAGCACAAGATACGTTCTCTCCAAAATACAATAAATGGTTCGAACAACAGAGCAAGTGAAGGTTTTCAAACAGCATCATTGTAATTTCTTATTACACACCACACCTCGCTTCCTTTCACTTCATATATCTAACTCTAATTTTACTAAATTTATCTCCATCTATTTTTCGAATACTCTGTAAAGCCGATCGTAAATAAATAAAACTACTCATTTTTGCAATCATTTCACCATTCAAAAATATCATTTTATTTTTTGTAACTCCAAACTGCATACACTGCTTTTGTCCTTTTAAGTTTTTCTTTTTCCTTAAAAGCTTACATTAAGCACCAGAAAATGTTACTTTGTAGTTTCGCTCTTACCTGATAAGAAATAAGTACTAAACACCGAGCTTTAGTGCAGTCCTACTTTCACATGAAATTTATCAGTCTCTCCCACACCTGTCCTCACACTAATTGTTACTTTTTCATTAATGGATATCACAATCTTTACGTATTTACCTGGTACTCCTTTCTTATTAAGTTTCCACCACAGAATCTCTCGAGGAACTCTCCCATATACTTTCTTAAGATCAATAAATATCATATGACGTTTTGTTTTTTTATTTCTGTAGTTTAACATCAAATGCCTTATAATGAAAATTGCATCTGTTGTTAATTTGTCTTGCATAAAGACAACCTAATTATCGAATATCTCGGTTTATCGAATATCTCCGCATATTAACAATAATTACTCTCTTCCATATTTTGATGGTGTGGCTAAGAAGTCTTATCGCCCTGTAGTTTGCACAATGTTGTATATCTCCCTTTTTTTGTAAACAGGTGCTAATATACTTCTTTTCTATTCGTCTAACATCTGTTCAACTTCCATAATGCTATTAAATAAACCGTTAGTCAACTTGTTCTTTTCTCTCCAAGTGTTCTCAGGTCACAGGTTATCGTATTTATTTTACATTTTTTTATAATCTCTGAAAAATTACGCAAATTTGGATACCTCTTGCGATAGTGTAGTTAAAACAATTTTTTTTTACGTAAAGACGGGACACCCTAATCACTAATGCTATATTATTAATTAATGTACTTACTTAGAAAGAAATTTACGTACTAATATAATAATTTTTTTAGATATCCCAAAGAAGAATTAGATAAATTATTCGAAATCTAGACAAAATGTCCAAAAGTTTTACTAAATTGCTAGGCCAAAACTATTGTCTGACACTTGTCAATAAACTTATACCTATTTCAATTACTAGTCAAAAATACCATCACCTGATTGACGTGATTTGTTAAAACATACTGTAAATTTGGTTAATTAAATTTATTATATCCTCTTTCACATGAGAGATAAATAAGTTTCTTGAAATAAAATTACGTATCCCAAATAAGATTACTATTTGTATACAATATTCTAATCAGCCGCTTTAAAGGAGTGTATGATCCTTTTTCAAAAAGAAAATAAACTTCAGCTGACTTTCACGTAACTTTTAAAATCCTGTTAGCAAAAGCAAAAAAGTTTGAAGGAAAATTTTACAGTTATTAATTGAGTAAGAGTGAAAAGTGTATCTTCAAGTTTTTTGCCAGAACAAATTTGTGTACTTCAGGATTCTCCCAATTTAAATTTCGGATTTTTTGGTAACCTTTATTCATTACTCTACAGCTTCCTACTTTTTACTTCGTTAATAAAGATCGACTGTGGTTAATTATATTTAGAGAACAGAAAGTCCGATTTGGATACTGACTTTTAGGTAATAACTTTAAGGAACAGTTATTACCTTATTATTTAAATCGTGTTAAATCAAACATTAAAAATGTATTTTTTTGACCAAAATATCTTATTTTTAGTTTTTATAGGTTAATTTCATATTTGATTTAGGAAGTATTTATATCACGGTTTTTATGATACAGCTGATTTGCCCTAGTGTAATAATATAAATGATACGTTTCTACCAATCATCTTTCCGATATTCTTCTAAATCTGCTTATCGATAGAATCACCAACACTGCAGTCAAGCTCTTTAGTCACAATAGTGTATCTATCAACTTTAACATCCTCAACACTAAAAGCATAATTATTGACAGATAAGATGATAGCTGTATCATAAGTGACTCAATATCGTCAGACCATTTTCCACTTCTAGATAAATCACTCTTAAACCAACCAATCCACTCATCTATAGAAGTGATTACAGAAAAGTAGATTGGCAGCTTCTACAAGAATACATCAATGACAATCTTACAATGTTAGGTAACCTCTCGTTAACAAACTTAGTTAAGATAGGCATCTCAAAAATTAAAAGTCTTTCACACAAAGCTTAGTAAACAAAAATCAGAATATAAAAAATTTACTGCAACTCTATCACAAAGAATCCTTGCTAAGATCTAAACAAAGCGCTGACTTCTAAGACAGTATAAAATATTCGAAAATCCACTTATTAAAACAGAATAAAACCGACTCTTGGCAGTAATCAGACCAAAGGTTCACCTGTTAAAACAACAACAATAGAGATAGGTAACCGCTGGACTGGACTGCCAAAATAAAGAAACCTTCTGGAAAAAAATTCAAAACCCTAACTAAATGGAAATCACATCATTCTTATCTAAAACATTTTCAATCAAATCAAATAATCACCAATTCACTAGACAAGGCGGAAATCTAAAAAAAAAAACACTCCAAGCCACATTAATCACTTCTGAAAACCTCAACTTCAGACAACACCTTCATATAATAATCGAGCAAAACATTTACTGTCTTATGAAAAATCCCGACCCCCATAGAAGGCCCAACTATCATGACATATTGGCCTTATAAGACATGGAAACCGACAGCAGACTGTATAGCCTAGGCAAAAACACAGCCTCTGGCACAGATGGCATATGCCTCAAACAACTTCCAAAATATATTCGCGCTGCTAGCCGAAATTATCAATGCCTGCCTTAGCTGGAATACTTTCCTACTTCGTGTAAGGTATCCAGCACAATCATGAAACCTAGACAAGGAAAGACAACAATCAGTGGTGAATGCTGAAGTGTAATTTCACTGTTTAATGGAAAGATTCTTAAAGAAAAACTCGTAGAACATGTAGAAACATAGAACATCATCTCAAACTTTAAATTTGGATTCACAACTGGTTACTCCACACAAAATGTATTGATAGAAGCAGCATCTTTTATTTCTTCGATAATAAATGACCGCAACAGGCAAGCTATTGGCATCCTTATAAATGTACAAAAATCATTCAAACAGGTCTAGTATACTGGTTTAATCAAAAAACTCCCCAAACCGCAGTGTCCATCTCATTCCTGAGAATATTTATATTTTATGTAACTGCTTAGATTAAACGGATCAAGTCAAACTTTTCATCACATTTACTCCTCTAGCAGGAGTTTTACAGGGCTTAATAATTGTGATATCCTCCCGCTCCCTCACACGTTACCTGACACAGAGAGCCAACCATAGTAGGTAGCGTTCTGTATTCGAAAATTCATGAGCACAACTCGACATAATATTCAAGTGCAGCAAATGCAGAGTAACTCTAAATCCTACAAAAATACAATGAATTCTATTCAGAAATTCCAAATGTTTCTACTCAGCGCTGAAACCAGAAAACAGTGTACTGCATATAGCGTACTGTTTAACAATGAAGGGCTCGATTTCAGACCATCAGCGTCCTACTGGGGTGGAGAATTCTTAAAGATACTCAATTGGATTGCTTACGTACGAATCACCACAAAAAGGGTAAGAAACAGAGCCAGACTCCTATGAGCACTGTGTGGTAAATTTGACAACACTAGTCATAGTCATATTACTCTTTGGGATACATAAAAAATATTTAGAAGATTAATTATCAAATACAGAGCGAAAATCCACACTCTGCTAAATAAAAGACAACTTAATCAAGTCAATGTCACCTAAAAAAACAATCATGAGGAGAATCTTGGGTAAAAACATTGTGTCTATCCTTTACCGTTAATCCATGAGCAAGCAAACATAGACTCTATTTATAAAAGGATACTTAGCCTAAGCACAAGATACGTTCTCTCCAAAATACAATAAATGGTTCGAACAACAGAGCAAGTGAAGGTTTTCAAACAGCATCATTGTAATTTCTTATTACACACCACACCTCGCTTCCTTTCACTTCATATATCTAACTCTAATTTTACTAAATTTATCTCCATCTATTTTTTGAATACTCTGTAAAGCTAATCGTAAATAAATAAAACTACTCATTTTTGCAATCATTTCACCATTCAAAGATATCATTTTATTTTTTGTAACTCCAAACTGCATACTCTGCTTTTGTCCTTTTAAGTTTTTCTTTTCCCTCAAAAGCTTACATTAAGCACCAAAAAATTTTACTCTGTAGGTTCGCTCTTACCTGATAAGAAATAAGTACTAAACAGCGAGCTTTAGTGCAGTTCTACTTTCACATGAAATTTATCAGTCACTCCCACACCTGTCCTCACACTAATTGTTACTTTTTCATTGATGGGTATCACAATCTTTACGTATTTACCTGGTACTCCTTTCTTAGTTCCACCACAGAATCTCTCGAGGAACTCTCCCATATGCTTTCTTAAGATCAATAAATATCATATGACGTTTTGTTTTTTTATTTCTGTAGTTTAACATCAACTGCCTTATAATGAAAATTGCATCTGTTGTTAATTTGTCTTGCATAAAGACAACCTAATTATCGAATATCTCGGTTTCTTCATGGATCCGCATATTAACAATAATTACTCTCTCCCATATTTTGATGGTGTGGCTAAGAAGTCTTATCGCCCTGTAGTTTGCACAATGTTGTATATCTCCCTTGTTTTTGTAAACAGGTGCTAATATACTTTTTTTCTATTCGTCTGACATCTGTTCAACTTCCATAATGCTATTAACCTTTAACTACGGGCTACGGTGTACTCAGTACACCAGTCGCACTAATTTTGCCGCTATTTCTGATAAGCACTGGTTGCGCACGTGTCCCTCTACCTAACCTATCTCTAATGTGTCAGCTATAAACCTCAACAGTTGTAAAATTGATTGCTGCAGAGATAGACTGACGGGTGGAAAAATTCAGGAGAAGTTTACCAGTGGTGTATGTAGTACACCAAGCACCTAGTTATGTAAGTAAATTTTGTGAGATTTATATTACGTTTATCTACTAAAAAATAGCATTATTAATGTATAGCGACTTATATGTAACAAAAGCTAGACATTTTGCAACGTTATGAATAAAAGAATTTGTAATTTGTTATTAAAATTTTAATAAAACTTTCATTTTATTATAATAGAACTAGTTTTATGATAATACATTTGATCAAATATTTTATTTTAGCATTTTCTCATAACTTAATATACCGTTATCTATTTGGATATTTGTGAGTACCTATTATTGGACTATTTAACGACCTTCTAGTTGTTTTTGTGGTCTTGTTTTTTCATGTTCTTTCTTCCATAGCAATACGGTCATGTCTCTTTGAAATATTAATTAGAAATAAATAATAAAAATTACAAACGTTGCCTCTATATATTTCTCGTAACGTTTATAAATGGAGAGGTACTACAAAATATTTACTTTGCAGGGATCGTGTACCAGTAAGAAATCCCCAAAAACTCTCAGAAGATGAACTTAGAGCTATGGCTCAAGCTATATTTGAGGAAGAATCTGATGAAGATGTTGGTGGAGACCCAGATACTTCAGACGACGAGCTAATAGAAAAAACGGAGCACGACACTGAATCAGAAGTTGATCTGAATGACGAAAATCAATATACGATTGACTCGGACACAAACAGTAACATTGAAAACAGTTCAGATCTTGATGAAGACAATGATTATTTTATAGCAAAAGACAGAAAAACTAAATGGTATAAGAAATCTCTTCTTAGCAAATTTACTAAAACTCCTTCAAAAAATATTGTCAAGATATTTCCTGGGCCAACAGTTTGTGCGAGAGATGTTACTACGGAACTAAGTGCTATTGAAAAACTCTTTACAAATGAAATCATAGAAAATATAGTTGAATGTACAAATTTGCAGATTGCAAAAATGCGATTAAATTATGAACGGCCAAGACGGGCTAAAGATACGACTAAACAGGAAATTATGGCATTATTAGGATTATTATTTCTTGCAGGGACTAAAAAACAAAATCGTACACACTTCCTCGAATTGTGGACAAAAGATGGTACCTGCTCAGAAATCTTTCGAGCTTGTATGAGCGCAGATCGATTTTTATTTTTGCTTGCTGCTCTTAGGTTTGACAACAAAGATACTCGAAAGGACCGAAAATCAATTGACAAACTTGCTGCCATTCGCTTTACTCTTGATACGTTTATGAAAAACTGTAGCAGCAACTATTCCTTGGGAGAAGAAATGACTATCGATGAAATGTTGATACCTTTTAGAGGTAGATGCAACTTTGTGCAATACATTCCAAGTAAACCTGCAAAGTATGGCTTAAAAGTGTTTGTGTTATGTGACGCGCAGACCTTTTATGTCACCAATTTTGAGGTGTATTGTGGTCAACAACCGGAAGGGCCCTACAAAAAATCTAACACACCAACGGATATTACCCATCGCCTGCTTCAACCTTGAAAAGGTAAAAACCGTAATTTAACATGCGACAATTGGTATACGAGTTATCCGTTGGCAATTGACCTTTTGAAGGAAAAGATAACGATGGCACACTTAAACGAAATAAAAGGAAACTACCCCCAGAGTTTTTACCAAGAAAAAACACACCAATTGGATCATCCACTTTTGGTTTTCAAAAAGAAGTTACCATTGTATCCTACACACCAAAAAAAAAATAAAGCTGTCATTCTCCTATCTACCATGCACAGTAATTCTACAGTAGATCCCGAAACAGGAAAACCAATGATAATTTTAGACTATAATTCACATAAAGGAGGCGTAGACACTGTAGACAAAATGTGCAGTACCTATTCGGTATCCCGAAGAACACGAAGATGGCCAATGGCATTGTTTTTTCAACTCCTGAATATTGCCGGAATTAACAGCCAGATCCTGTACAATGCTGCCAACATCGACAATCCTCAAAAATATAGAAGAGTTTTTCTAAAAGAATTATCATTGGCATTGATAAGACCTCATCTTTCTGAGAGGGCGGAAATACAGAGTTTACCTCTGGATTTAAAAATATTCTTGAAGAAATACAAAAACGTACAAGACGACCACGATGAAGAACCACCAGCAAAAAAACGGGGGAAGTGCCAAAGGTGGAGGGAGCAAAAATAGAGTTACAACAATATCTTGCAACAAATGTAATAGAATGGTTTGTAAAGAGCACTCTGTTACAATTTTTGCAAATTGTAATTTAGTAGACGCAAACGAGGAAGAAAACGAAAGTGAATAGCACACATATTCTCAAATATGTTCATTTGTGAATGATTATTTACTGCTAGTTTTTAGATTTATATACTAGTTTTATAATATTTTCAATGTTAAGCTAATATACAAGAATCTCAAGAAGTTTATTTTTAGAGAAAAAGAAGTGGTTGAGTTTTTGTTCTTATATTTGTTGCTAATCTTTATATTTTCGTTATGTATTATTTTTTATGTTAAGACATTCTCTTAAATATATGCCTACATTTATTATATACAATATATGTACTAAAAATACCTATATAGTTGTGGCTTTTATTTGCGTTTTTAGTCGGTGGTGTACAGAATACACCGCGCACGTAGTTATGACTAATGGAGAGGCGCCCGTAGTTAAAGGTTAAATAAACCGTTAGTCAACTTGTTCTTGTCTCTCCAATTGTTCTCCGTACTTCCCCTCACTAGGAATATCATCTGGTCCAACTGCTCTACCTTTATTTATTTTTGAAGTGCTTGAACCAATTCGGTATTTGTTAATTTGGTGACCATTGCTGTTACTGTTATCTTTAGTTCAACTAGTTTCTGTAAAATTCTTTATCTAGTAAACTATTGAATTACTTTTTCCATCTATTTTTGATATGCTTTCCGTAAATTATTATTTTCTTATTTTTATTCCTAATACATCGAATCTGATTAAAATCTTTTGCTTTGTTTATTCTATGTTTGGCTATTTTATATATCTTTGTTTCGCGTTCCCTGGTATCGAGTTGACTGCATAGATTTGTATACGCTTCTACTTTAACTTTTGCTACTCTATTTTCAGTTTCTTTTTGATTTCATTGATAATCTTCTTTTCCTTCTTCTATAGTTCGATGACAGTTTATTTCGTATTTTCAACATTTAATTTTCATTACACTTCTCATAAAACATTGTTTTTTAAATACATATTTATACCATTGCACAAAATAATAGATAATTTATTTTCCATTTATAATTTCTTAGACCATGAATGATTTTTTACCCAATTATATACCTAATTTGATTATACATTTATAGGTTGTACTGACACACCTTCACTTCAGGAATCAATAAGTGTCTCGTATGTTTTTTATATAATTATTTTTCATTCAATATTATAATTAACATCATTAACTTATGACATTAACTATAATTCATCCATCACTATCCCTACCACATTTCATTTTGTGGCCCTTTTAATTAATTAGTATCTTTAGCTTCAATAATCCTAAAAAACCCCCACTTTTTTCAATAAAATCGAAATAACCTCCATTTTATAACAATTAGAATTAAAAATTTCCCCTTACGCATATACAACCTGCTTTACAGTTGAACATCAAATTTCCAATATAATTCACACACACAATTAGTTATGCGTACACTACAGGATATTTCTAATCCTTGTGGTGTATAACATAAGAAATCCCTTCTTTCATATTTAGTTGTTCAACCAGTTAACTCATTCTTAATTTACTTTCTTTCTCTAATCATCACATTTGAATTTCTGTCCATTTTTAAAAATCAACCTCCAATTTTACTTATCAATTTAATTTTATAGTTAATTCATAAAATTAAAACAAATAGGCTTAAAAAATATTAAAAATACTAGCTACTGTCTCAACTTTAATAATCTAATTTAATTTAAATTTATATAGAGTTTAACATATGGGTTCTTGACTACGTTTACTTTTAAAAAAATGTACAATCAATCTTGTTCCGATTGTCATTGTCACTGTAAACAGTCAATTTCAGTAGAAAACTCTTTCGAGTAGGGACTTATCTTCCCTATAGGTTATTTAAGTCCATTGGTTCATAACCCAATAATTTAACAATTTTAAGTATAATTTAATCCATTTAAACCCAACCACTGTTTAGTTTTGGAGTTATTTTGCCAGTACTAAAAAATAAGTAATTAACCACATGTTTGTATAATATAATAGTTAAAATTTTACCTTACGCTCTTATTAATTTATTGAGATACCAATTACAACAGATCTGTACAACATGTAACACGTTGAGTATGAATTGTGGCGTAAACATGGTATACAGCGAACTCCTGGGGATTGTCCCATTTTATTGCAATACTTCTTGATCTACAGTTGGTACAGTATAAAGTCTGATGGACGTCATTATCTACGTCAGAGTTCCAAGTTGACATTGTGGCCAAATCACAAAAAATTCCCGAATTAATTTTAAATCAAATATATTACACCACATGTATATATTTATGTGTTACTAATAATCTAATATTAATAGATAATTTTTCATTACTTATTCACTTTGAAATGTTTTGTTACAACTAGATTTTCAAATGGTAATCAATCTTTTTTCGTCAGGTTAAAAATACCTTATTAGATTAGATTAAATAAAATTAAATAAAACTAAATAAATATAATTTTAAAAAATTTTATCAAATTATAAAAATCAAATAAAAATGTACAAAATTAAATAAAATAACTAAAAATAAATAAAACTAAACAAAACTAAATAAAATTAAACAAAATTAAATAAAATTTATAAAATTAAGCAAAATTAAGTAAAATTAAATAAAATTAAGTAAACTTATAGAAAAGTTAAATAAAATTAAACGAAAATCAAATAAAATTAAGTAAACAAAATGCAATTAGGTAAAATTAAGTAAAAGTAAATACAATTATTGTATTAAATATAATAACATTAATAAAAAGTATAAAATATAAATAAAATTTAGTATATAAAATTAAATCAAATTAAGTAAAATTAAATAGAATTAAATAAAATAAAACAGAATTAAATAAAAATAAATAAAATTAAATAAAATAAATAAAATTTAGCAAAATTAAGTAAAATTAAATGAACTTTAAAAAAGTTAAATAAAATTAAACAAAATTAAATAAAATTAAGTACACTAAATACAATTAGGTTAAATTAAGTAAAACTAATTAAGTAAAATTGAACAAAATTAAATAAAACTATAAAAAATTGTAAATAATAAAAAATTTTAATAAAATTCAAAATTATAAACAATTATAACAATTAATTAATATTAAATGAAATTATATAGAATTAAATAAAACTGTATAAAATAATATATTATTTTAAAGTCGTTTATAGATCAGTATTTACAAATGGAAAGTTTTTAATAAAAATAAACTAATTAATGTAGGTACCCTTCTATTATTCATGATTATTTTAAGAATATAATGATAATCAAAATAAAATTATTAAGCACAAATGATAATAATGACAATGTATATGATGTATAAATTGTGTATTAAATTTAACAAATTTTAAAAATTACTTAAATCATTAAACAAAATTTTTAAAGAAAAAAAATTTTCCAAACTGTAAACAACTTAAATGTAGTGTTATTATAAAAAAATATTAACAATTTAGTAAAACGCAGACATAAAATTACATTACCTACATAGTACATAGACAGAAGTACATTTGCTTCTGTCGGTACACTTTAAGTGCCAGGCCCTTTTTTTAGAAAAATTTTCTTTCATCATCAGTTGAAACCTAAAAAAATAAAGCTTAATTTTAATGTTCAATGGACTTTAGTTACTAATTACTGTATATGTCAGAGCTACAACTGGAATCAATGTCACCGTTTATAATTATTATAATAGGTACAACTTCCTGTCTACTTAGTATATTGCTCTCGGTCGTCTTATTTTTTGATTACTATACTTTTTCTGTGTGACTAATAGAATTTTGCCATATCTGAGGGATAATCGTTTGTAGAGCTTCTTTTCACATGTTTAAAGCATCACATTCTTTTTAGCCATTTCTACCAATAACGGTTGTAATAGTTTTTGGAAATTTCACATACTAATTTTATAGCATTGAAAATACAGTGGTATGATGGTAGACGTAATTCTTAGTGGCCATATTGTTCTGCTAAATCATCTACAATGTATTTTGGGGTTGGCTTTTGTCTAAAAATATTTATTGATAACCTGAACTAAACTCTTATTAGGCGTACTTAGTTGATTGTGAGTTAACCAACCTTTTATTTCAGTCTTGGTTAAAGACATGTTCGGTGCTTTCTCTAACAACATGCAGCAGTATACAACATGTATGGTGCAGTATCCACTATAATTAGGGATCGCTCAGACAAATTTTTTATAAGTTGATTTTTAAACCACGATAAAAAATTTGTTTTATTCATTTTCCCACGTCAGTCCATTAACGCCGATTAAGAGGAGAATATAGCTGCATCCTCAAGGAAGCCATTTTCATTACCAGCATGAAGAATAATGTATCTACAAAAAACATCTATTTCAGCATTTTTATGTTTTTAATATAATTAAATATATTACCATTTTCTATCAGTTTTAATATATTTTACACTTCTTTTATTCTCGTCTTGCCATGGGCGACATATAGATCCATTCTAAAAAATCCAAGTTGCATCTATTACTACAAATTTTTGCAGTTCTTCATGTTTATACTTTTGATATAATCTCCATAATTCTGCTCTCTTCGCAGCAATATGAGACTGTTCCCAGGGATGGGCGGTGTCGATAATGTCATGTCGACAATTCGATTGTCGACATGTCGACAATCATGTCGATGTCGAGTGATTTAAAGTTATTGCCAATGTCGACAATGTCGAGTATGTCGACAATTAGCAAACGATCAGAATGACGTTCCGTGCGCACTAATTTGAAATTTTAGGTTAATCTGGCTGCGCTGACTTATTGAAAAAGTATGCATTAATGTTTCAACAAGTTGCAAAGAGACCAAATAATCTCAAACTTTTGAAACTTTTAACCTCACTATTAACTTGCGATTGTCAAATTCATAGGATATTCCATAATTGTTTGATTGCAGGTTTTTCAAGTGTAAATGAATTTTAAATAGAATCATATAGAGACAATTTATTATGTGCAAACCTCATGATAGAGTAATGCAATGTAATGAATCTAAAATATTACCATATAGATGCAAAACCAGAAAAAACCAGCAAAACAAATTTTCATAGATTTTTAATTTTCTATCGTTACTCGTAAACTCGTAATATTTACAGAAAGGTTTAAAAAAATTAAAAAGAAACGTAAACCTAAACGTCAGTAAACGAGGTAAGATTCAAAACCACAATCAAACATATCTCAGTACATTGAAACCTTACCTTGTTTCCTAACATTTCGTTTACTTTTTTTTAAATTTTACTAACTCTTTATTATAATAATTATAGTATAATAATTACTGAAACAGTGTTGAATCTCTTCGTGCTTTGGCAGAGACTGCATAATTAAAACATTACAACATTTTGCGGTTTTGCTAATTTTTAACCAAAGAAAACATTTAACCAATAATACATCAAATAGTTGTACTTTTCCCGTCCATATCTACAATTTCTTCCTTGTCCAGGTCATAACTATTTTTATCAGGATACTCTCCCTTTAATGAAACATAAATATGTACCAATTTCTTGGAATTAGTGAACGTTAATCTATTTCTTATCAGACTGTGAATGTGTTCCCAATTTGAAAAGAGTCTCTCGATTTGAGCTGAGGAGGCTGGCATTTTTAGAAGTCTGAGAGCCATTTTAGCAAGAATTGGGCATTCCAGTTTGACCACTCGCCAAAATACTAGAGGCTTTTCAACTCCTTTTTCCCAAAGTGTTGAGAATATTCCTGAAATTGTAAACCTAATATATTAAAAATCAAAAGAGCGATAATTTTGTCTGAAAGACTTACCCGAATTAGTGTTAAATTTGTCCCATTCTTCTATGCCCTGATTGCACAACTTTCTGAGTAAGAACTGAGTTATTATACCAGTGTGCTCTGACGTAAGCTTGGAATTTTCATATTTCGGATGCAGATAGTACGCAGTTAATACGTACACGTTTAACGCCATTTTTGTCTGTGTTTCAATTTTTCTTTAAGGTTATCTGGCAGATTCAAATTGAGCCACAGATGGACGGCATCTGCTACAGATGTGTCAGATTTCTGACAAACATTGATCAGATTACAAATGGGTTCATAAATTTCTATGTTCTGTTGAATCTCATCCACAAATTCATCGTTGAAGATTAATTCCTTGACTTTCGGCTTAATCTTTTTTTTCGTTACAGCGGCTACTTGTTTCATATATACCAGATTTTCTAGGAGACTTTTGAAAGAATCTCGGTAAGAGCACCATCTTGTTTCGGCCGGCAATTTGATTCTGCGCCCTCCCTTATCAACTATCATTTTTTCTAAATCTGGTTGCTTAAATTCTTTGAGGACAATGACCACATTGTCGACTAACTTTTTATCCAGCACGTCTTTGGCTAAAAGGTTGCCGGTGTGGCTACTGCACGTAGAGTGCCACATGTTGTGCTTGAGGAGGGATCCCATTTTAATCATTGCACTAGCATTATCCGAAACTATACCGTACGCATCTACATCGTATTTTTCTTTTGCAATTTTTTTAGATTCTGTTATTATTTCGGCAAGTTTTTCTCCAGTCTCAGACTCCGTGGTTAAATTCCAAGCATCAAGAAAGGCATTTTTTCCGTCTGCACTATGCAACATTGTCACAACCGTTTTAGAATTAGTAGATGAGTTTTTCCAACCGTCACACAAAATGACTGACTCGGTTTCCACTTTTTTACGTGAAATCTCAATACAGTCTTCATAGCACTTATTTAAAAGCGATGTACAAAGTTTTTTCCGGCCAGGAATTTTGTCTAAATAAGCAGGAAGGATCGTTTTTATAAAATTTTTAAAGAGAGGTGATTCTACCACAGTAAATGGTAAGTTACAGCCGAATATAAATTTGGCTAGTGCAGTGCTTATCTTCTCCTCTTCATACTCTTGTAATATGTCCATATAGTCGGTGATTTTCTTTGATTTTTTGGCTGGTCTAGCTTGAGATGTAGCGAATAAATTTCTTTTATTCGTGCTTGTGTAGCTTGTGCTGGAGGAAGTTGGAGTACTTAAGTTAGTCAAATTACTACTCTCAGTATCAGTAGTTGATAACATCATATTTTCAACAATACTATGAGTGCCTTGAATTGCTACACCATTGTTTTCTTCCAATTCCAATAAGGCGGCATCGGTATCTAATGAATTTTCTATAATTCCATCTAGCATGTTTTCAGGTGAAGTTCCAGTCACAATAGCTAGCGAACCATCTTCCATAACTTCGTAACTACCGTTCGTTGTATTCTAAAATTCAAAATAAAAAGAAACTCTAAGGTGACTAAATATGAAGGGCGGATCTACGGACACCCTGTATACAGAAGTTGGCATAGATACAGCGTTTTGTACTTAATTCAATAGGCCAATCCGTTTTTTGTCGTAAAATACTAAACTTGGTGTTTTTTAAATGGGACACCCTGTATATACAGATGCAACAACGTGAAAACCTCAGAATACAAATTCTGGGGTAAAAACTGATGCAATTTATGTCCCCTTCCGAATTCGAATTAAATAGTAATCAAGAAATCTACAATAATATATAGTGCGTTATTTTCACTTCTTGCCGTTAGATGGCTATACGGTTTTTGACGCCATGTTTTCTCCAATATACTACTACCGAAATTGTGATCCATGCGTTGTTAAGTTATGCGGCTCCGAACACATTTTACGATTCATTTTTATATTATAGATAAATGTAATTTCAAAAAGTTCCCCCCAAAATTTTTTCTAGATCCGCCCCTGCTAAATATGTAGTAGAACATACGTCCTATATACTCACTTGTGGATTAACTGTAGGTGTAAAACCTGTGTCTGAGCCAGTATTTTCGTATATCGAAACATGCGACATTTCATTATTGGATTGATTACCATTGCCACGATCTAACTTGCAGACGTTTCTTAAAATGAAAGTACGGGACGGGGTTAGTTATCAGCCGATACAAATATCAATTTCAGAGAATAAATCTCTATAGCTATCCAGCTAAAATTAATTAAAATATTTCTTCTTACCTGTGACTTTGCAATCTTGCTGCAGCTGTATTTTTTATCACATTTCCACATACACAACATTTAGCCGCGTGCTTTCCTTCTATCTTTAATACTTTGAATGATAATATATCATAGTTTTTATTCAGTTTTCTGCCACTCATTTTGATTCTGATCAGATCAGATCACATTCAAAGTTTACAACTGAATAATTTCATAACATATCCTCACTTTTTTCCATTATGGACACGTTGCTGACATTGTCGACATTGTTGACACGTTCTCGACATTGTCGACACGTCTGTCTCGACAATTAAAGTCGACATGTCGATGCACATCTCTGCATAGTGCTTGACTTGGATTATCTTTTTTCTATTTAAAACCAATATTTTTTAGTACCATACTAAGAGACATACGAAAACCACTAAATGGTTCTATTTCCTTGAATTGAATCTATAAACAGGTCAAAGCCATATGTTTTACAAAGAAATAAATTTAATTTAATGTTAACTTAATTCACTTTATGATATCCAACTAAAAGTATACTTACTTCGTTTATACATACTATAAATTGTATGACGAATTTCGCTTGTATTTATTATTTCAGTATTGGTCACTTTTTTGGGCCTATTACGTATTTTGGATGGTAACGTTAGAGTTATATTAGTTTCTATGGCCTGAAAGATGGAACTTGCAGTTGAAATAGTATGTAATATTCGGGATTTATACTGTACAAACTGTATTACAAATTTAACTGACGTTTATCTATCACTCGTTATAACTACTTCTTTTACATTTTTTTTTCATTTTAATGTCAGCAATTATACCAACTTCATTCCTAGTGTTACTTTTCCGTACACACCAAAACGTATATCCTTCACTTAAGTGGTAGACTCCTAGATTTTTATCCTTCACCTATTAGAAAATAATATTAAACATTCCGACTTCAAATACCTACCACAATTCTTTGTTTACGTCTTTTCTTACTTCTGAAAAAATACCAATTGATCTAATCTTTAATGACTCCATCGCTTAATGACAGTGAATATTACTTCGCAAATAAGACGTTAATTTTTTTAAATAGGATGAGTGATAAGCCACTAAAAAATTAGTTTTAAAAATTTTAATAAACCCCTTTTAAAGTTGTAATTAGAGCTTTAAGTTGTCAGTTATTTTTTTAATATAAAAAATTTATGCAACATACAAAAACGATGTTGAACATAGAATTTCTGGAGTAGAAATCTCATTTATATTCATTATAGATACGTACGTTTTTTCGCAAAATTGAAAATCTGTCAGCGTAGTTAATCTCATACCTTTAGAATCTCTTTAGATTCTTAAACATATAGCGGAAGCTTCAAAAAAGAAAAGACAAAGTGAATAAATTACGAAGGAGAAAATATTAGAAGACAGTGTCGTAACTAAACAAGGCGCTAATATTTATCAAGAATGTTTTTTATTTCTTAAATACATATATTATTAACTGGAGCAAGAATATACAAAGAATGGGATGGAAATAAACCTAAAGAAAACTGAATACCTAACAACAGAGAATACAGAAATAAAACAGCTGGAAATAGACGAAGGTAAACAAATCAAAGGAACAGACAAGTATAAGTATTTAGGTTTCATAATATCAAACAAAGGAACAACGGAGGAAGATATTAAAAATAGACTAGGACAAACAAGAGACTGCATACGAAAATTGAACCCGGTACTATGGGATCAGAACATCAGCATGAAAACAAATAAAAAAATATATAATACCATGACAAGAAGTATCCTCACTTATGGGTGTGAAAATTGGACAATAAATAAGAAAACCAAAAACAAAATAAGAGCAACAGAGATGGAATTTCTAAGGAGAAGCTGCAGAGTAACAAGAAGAGATAGGATAAATAACATGGAGATTAACAGGAGAATGGGCATGAACTCCGACATAATAGACTACATCGAACAGAAGAGGTTAACCTGGTACGGACATGTCAGAAGAGCAGACCAAAATCGGTGGATAAATAGAATAACAGAGTGGAGCCCGATAGGAAGAAGAAAGAGAGGCAGACCCCGAAGATCTTTCAGAGATGAGGTGGACGAAGCAATGAGTAGAAGAAACCTACAGGAAGGGGACTGTCTAAGCAGGAAAAATTGGAGAAAACGGTTGAGTGAAGGAATACAGTGAAAACTGTGGAAATCCTTGTATATATATATAAATACATATATTATACTCCAGTCGTCAGAGACGAAAATGCCCCTGAACCTTTAAAAAGCATACGAACAAGCTGAATTTTGCCAAGAATATTAATTTTGGGACCACAAAAAAAAACATAAAAGTTTAACACTTTTACCCCCAAGCTTCCTCCGAAAACCCCCCTCGCAGGGGGGTAAAAACTCAAAAAATCGTTTTATCAAAAATCTGCACACCGTAGAAAACAAAATTTCAAATAAAAAATGTACCTGAGATAATTTTAAACAAAAATAAACCGCTCTCTTAGAAACAACGCTTGAAGCGACCGTCGATTTTGCATGTCAGTTATGCGTGCGAAATCAATGTTCAATAAAATGTGTATCAGCTCGACGCTAAAAATTCGATATCTTTTGATTTAAGTTACCCATCGACAAAAATCAAGATGCCTTTTAAAGGTAAAGAGTTTAGATTTTGTATACGGCTTTTGTATTTTGTCGTTAATAAACTCAGATATTATACAGGTGTTAAATAAATAAACGTGGCGCGATTTTTGCCATTTTATATGATTCTCACGAGATCAATAAAATATATCCCTTTTATTGGCTGACCACTATAAAGTTTTGATTGCTAGTACCTAATCTTTAAAATCTATTGCATGAAATTTTAGTTTTGAGTTTGGGAAACAAATGTGAGGCTTTCGCAATATGTTTAAAAAACGCTGAATTGAAACTTTCACAAAACAAACAATCTAAAACATTTAAAACTTTTTTTTCAATTATCCTAGTACGTTTTTTTTAAATAACAAACTTTTTGAAATGAAGCATATACAAAACTATCTTATTAAATGCATTTACCGTGACGTGTGATCATATCTAATGTAAAACATTAAATTCTGTGTTTTTTAATTATATTTCAAATGCCTCATATTTGTTACTACAACTCAAAATTAAAATTTCATGCCATAGGTTTTGAAGATTGATCTCTAATTATGAAAATTTTACTCCAACTGGTTATTGAAAGTGATAAATTTTATTGATCTCATGAGAATCGTAAAAAATGGCAAAAAATCGCGATACGTTAATATATTTAACACCTTTATAAAAACTGAGTTTATTATAGTCAAAAACAAAAACTGCATACGAAAGCTGCACTCTTTGCCTTTAAAACGCAAATTAATTTTTGTCGATGGGACATTTGGATGAAAAGATGGAATTTTTAACGTCAACCTGAAAAATTTTATTGAGCATTGATTTCGCCGCGCGTAACTGACATGCAAAATCGACGGTCACTCCAAGCGTTTTTTTTTTTAAGAAAACGGTTCATTCTATACAAAAAATGCTTCTAAACATTTCTGTTTAAAATTATCTCAGCTACATTTTTCATTTGAAATATGTTTTTCTATGGTGTACAGATTCTTGGTAAATAATTTTTTTTGCGTTTAACCTCCCTCCGAGGGGGTTTTTAGGGGGAAGCCCGGGGGTAAAAGAAGTAAACTTTTTGCATCTTTTTTTGGGTCCCACAATTAATATTCTCTATAAAATTCAGCTTGTAAATTAAATTTTTAGGGTTCACCTCTCTGACGACTGGACTAATGTCTACAAAATTCACAATACCTAGTGCATATGTAACAAGAAAAGGGGCTATTTGATACAATATACAATAGAAATTTTGACAAAACAATTTCTCTTAAATTGATATTCAATTCTATTGTTTGATCTAATAGGCATACAAGTATGTAAATAAAGCGCCAATTGTAAAATTATTAACAAAGGCAGAATTTATAGTTTGGCTTGAAATTGGTATATAATGGTGACCAATAAAATGATTAATTTTATTAACCTCTATAGTGACAAGAAAGGTATTATTTATTTTGTTCTAGCCAGGTTTAGCATGTTATGGGTCTATAAAGCACCAAAATTATACGATTCTAAATAACGTTTATATACCATCCAAAAAAGAAAACATCCAATCCAATCAGAATTAAATAAAAGTAGAAAAAACAAAAAAAAAATATTATACAATAAAACCACTTCCAGAAATTAGGCACGTTAGTTAACAGAAATTAAACTTTTGTAAATTAAGCACATAACAGAGAAAACTAAAAATACAAGGCGTAATTCATTTGGATAGTCCCGGACCCATTTTAAATCGAAAAAATTATTTGTTTGTCACGACGCATTGCCATTATATGTTCTATATAAAGAAGTAGACAATTAGAAGTCTGAACCTGTTAAATCGTGCCTACAGTATATTAAATAAGTTGGTGTAGTAAGTAGGTACCTTTGATCCATAATCAAAGTAATCCATATTTATGTCCTCAATAAAAATGTATTTTAAATTTATATATTATTTTATCGATTATCAATTAGCTTTATTTATAATCAAGATACATATTTGTAAACATCTACTAGCGACCTACACTAACTCTTTTGAAACAATATTATCATATTACTATGATGATTACAATAATAATACCTTTGTACTTCTATTTATACCTATAAATATCCAAATACCTGTGCCTCCTCAATGTTAGCTTATTGTTTATGTTTATATAAACAAGTCACCATTTTTTCCTAAGGTTATAACACTGTCAAAGCCAAAAGGGCAGTTATGTTACAAAAGTCACTGTTGACGGCCACCAACGTTTATTTAATATTTAAATATTAAATATTTTTCTTTATATTAAGTATAAATTCTTTATATTACATTTTAAGACTTTGTGGAGTTAGTAATTAATTAATCTTAATACACCTTTTCCTTGATTAATACCATCTATTAAACAATGGCTTTTATTACTTGCTGTAAATAGCGCCAATTTTCTCAAATACCTCATAATTTATTTATAAAACAACACATCCAGAACTACAAGAAGCAATAAGAAGTCGGGAGACCTCCTTTGAATAGCGAATTAGGTGAACAACAAATGAAAAGCTTCTTACTATAGGCAATTGAACGATACTAGGAATAACCTTTTTTCTGACATGCATTTACAGTTTACCTTTGAAAACATTATCTTTTTCATTTTTTACGTAGAAAAAAACAACACGAAAATAAAATAATTCATTTCATTTCAATTCGAATTTCACCATTGTTTTACATGTGTTTCGAGTTATATCAACCCTCGTCAGCAACACTTTTGGAAGTTCAGACTAAAATGAAATGCAGTCTAGTATTTGGCCGTTATAATAAAAAATAACACGCCTGACAGCGACATCTATCATAAGCAACAATATAGAACGAAGCAATAATCCCATCTACAACCTGACTAACATGATAGTTTTTTACTTGCAATCATAAAAAGCACCCAGTGTCCAGCCTTGATTGTTCAAATTTTTCTCTCTAAGGACATAATGAAATTATTCTCTTGTAACTTAAGTTCCTTTTTAATATGACTCTCCGGAATCAAATATTTTATCTGACTCTGCTTTTGATTCGTCAAATATTGGCTGGCATGACGTTTTTTTTCCTTAGCCTTTACATTTTATTTTAATCTGTTTATTACCTTACCTGAAGTAATTACCCCTGCTACAAAATAGACACGTTTTTTTTTCTTACTCGTTGAAGGTAGTTTCCAATAACATAATATCTTCAAAATTTCTCGAGCCGAACAAAATTTCTTGTGTAGTTTCTGGTTTAACACAATTTTGTGTGCTGATAGCTGATACTGATGACTTAATTACTTCTTGTGTTTGCCTAATTTAAATATGGTTTTGCGTATTTGGGCTTTATCTCTGCTAAGCTTCTCTTTTTATCGTTATGACGTAATAGTCGTTTGAACAGGAATGTTCACAGTGTCTGATTGATTGTCTTCAACTTCTTTGAAATTACTTATCCACCGGTAATAAATATAGGGCTCAAATAAATCCCTGTGGATAATTTGGTCATTAAACGGGCATATACCAGATTTTTTAAAATAATTTCTTATGATAGCGGGATAGGTTTCAGTCCATATGTTATGACTTTTGCCCTCTTTTTACGTAATTGTGAACCATTATAATATAGAAAATGCGCTTCTCTGATTTTGTTACCTCATATTTTCTGTAAAAACGGCGTTTGCAAAGTAAGAAGTTGACGTAAGACGTTATTAGTTTTCTCGGAAAGTCGCTCGGAAATTTCTTGTACCACTTTTTATATTATTTTTCTAGTTATTTTCACTATCAGAGTCATATGATTGAGTTGGAGTTTAAATCTCTTCATCGTCTACATGTATTGTTTCATAAATTCCTTCTGATCTTTTCTTTTTCATAAAATCCCTTCTAAGATATAAAGCCAAAATAAATATTATCTTTAAATTTTGGTGTATTTTAGCCCTTAGAGTAGTGAAATACTCGACAATCGGAGAATCAATGGCTAAATTTATAATTTTTGATAATATGACGGGGTCCTGGCCGCTAACTCTCAATCTGCACATGCATTTAAATTCTAAACGACTAATATAAAGCTCAGTATGCTGTACACTATGTCAATCATATTATTTTCGGAATATATTACTAAGAGTGGGGTTATCGGAAGAAATTGAGGTAAGTGGTAAATTTTTAAAATTTAAACTTGCGGACTAACAGTCCGCGTGTTAGCTGTGGAAAGTTAAGGTTCTCATCCTGAGTTCCATAGCAATTTTGTTATTTTCTCCACCGTTTCTTATTTTCTCCACTTTGGCGATTACTCTTATTTTTGATAAGTAAATACCAGTGACCTATTTATACAACAGTAAAATAATATTTTATAATTGCGATTCAGCAGTGTGTATTGTTCACATTTATTTATGGCTATTGGTTTTAAAAATCCTTACTCAATAATAACAACCCATTGAAAGATAAAAAAGTGCAAAATGAAACTTTTATTATTATGCGAAAATAAAGATAAACGTCAACAAATTTGCTCAATTCTTATATTTTTTTATTGACTGGATGTTATAATAAAACAAAATTTATAATTCAGTTTATTACAGTCAAAAATATAGAGGGTTAATTGTTTCTTTAAATTGTGGTAGAGTTAGTAGATACAGCACTTCTTTGAATATTAGGGAAAGTATTTATTTCTAATTTACCTTCAAGGTTATCGTCTGTTGGCTCTTTTTGCGAAATTCCAGTTTAAACTAGCGAATAATTATCTTGTGACGCTGACCTCTGATCTTCGTGTTGTTTTCAGTTACAAGTGTTAAAGCAGGACCAGATAGTCCAGCGAATAACTTATCCATCAAAAAATTATCAGTTATTGTACCAATGATATTGATATTATCGTCATCTGTGGAATTCCCAGTTAATGTCATTGAAAGATTATTATCGGACACGGTCTCACCCTGCAAATAAAAGAGTAATTAGTAGTGTGTAGTTAGTAACATCAGACACTAATATAGTATTAGAAACACCAACAATATTACACATATACATAGGTACTTACCAAAAGTAACTCTTTGGTAGATGCTCCTGCGCATACCAAAGCTAGGTTAAGGGTGTTATGTATATGTTTTCTACTATCCATTGTAATAACAAAACCATACAGTTACGTTGGTCCAAAAATGAGCTCAATATAAAGTAATACACAATAGTAAAAAATATAGATTTCAACTATTCCACAATTCGGAGCACACTGACCGATATTCTGTTACTATCTACAAATCAAACTATGACTTAGAGTCCTTCTGCACGGCTTTAAGTTAGGTGCAATAGTGATAAGCTTCCTTTTAACATATATTTTATTTTTTTTAAGAAATATATTATTTTTAAGCAACAAAACCATTGAAAAAAACGGCAAGTAAATTATTACCAAACGACAAATTCCACCTATTTTAGGTAGCAAGAAAGTACTATTTATCTTGTTTAAGAAAGTTACATCTAGATAATATATTTAACTAAACAAAAATGGTATTTAATTAATGTGCGACAAAAAGTAATAAATGATAAAAAAAATATTTTTGGATAGGGTAAAATTTCTTAAGCATTTTAAAAAATCTAGATGTTGTTTGTAAAAAATTACTATGCGCTGAAATATTTAAAATAAAATCTAACACAAACTTAATAACTGTAAAGGATTAAAATGGAATAGGTACCAAATGAAAGTTGTTCTTAAATTTCCAAAATTCTGGTTGCTTGGACGCCGAAAATTGTTAAAAATGTCAATTATTTTAAATTAACAAGCGACAAAAAAGTCATCGTAGAAAAATGAGAAGTTTAGAGTGTGGAATACTGTCAATTTGTATTAAGTTTATTTTTTATTCATAAATTTCAATAATTTTTTAACTTTAAATCATACTATTTCATATAATAATAAAGACGTGTTATTTTTCTAAATAATACTGAATAATATTTAAGGACTAATTGTCGACTACAGGTTGAGGTTTTAAGTCTTCCCTATTAACTCTATTGTACGGTTTTATGTGTACACATTTAATCAGAGAGTTCTTTATTGGTATTTTCATTAATATATATTTAAACCTTTGGCACATATCCCGTCAGGATATAGTGTCCATATTACTTTATTAGTACTTTTAATTGAAAGCCGAAGTACAAAATTACATTTCTAATAGGCAAGTAAATTATCTTTTTAAGTAGAATTAGTAAATTTTCTTACTTATATTTATTATTTTTATATATATTTAGGGATTCTACAGTATTCACTGCCTTCCCTCGCTCAACCGTTTCCATCTCTCTCTGTTGTTCCATTCTCCATCGTTTAGTCCTCTCTTACTCATGGCGTCGTCTACTTCGTTCCTCCAGGATTTTCGGTCGTCCTCTTTTCCTCCTTCCTATGGGGCTCCATTCGGTTATTCTCTTTATCCATCTGCTGTCGCTAGCTCTTCTTACATGTCCATACCACTTTAGTCTTTTTTGTTCTATATATGTTAGTATGTCTTTTCTATTGATGTTCTTTGCTTTATTTCGTCATTACTTCTCCTATCCATTCTTGTTACTCTGCAGCATCTTCGCAGGCATTCCATCTCTGTTGCTATTATCTTACTGCTGTTTTTCTTGTTTATGATCCGATTTTCGGCCCCATATGTCATAATACTTCGCACTAATGTTTTATAAATCTGCGTTTTTGTCTTCATATTTAGGTGTCTATCCCACCATACTGAGTTAAGTTGTCGGATTGCTGTTCTTGTTTGTCCTAATCTTTGTGTAATTTCTTCCTCTGTTGTTGCCTTTTTCGTGATTATAAACCCCAGATATTTGAATTTATCCTTTCCTTTGATTGTTACGTTGTCATCAATCTGTAGATCTTCTATGTCTTCTTTACTTGTAGATAGGTACTCTGTTTTCGCGAAGTTAATATCTAGGCCAGCCTGGTATATTCTTCTTGTAGTTTCTTCATCATGTAGCTGAGGTCGTCTTGGTCTTATGCAATCACTACTTGATCGTCTGCAAAACTTAACGTATATAGGTATTCGTTCCGTACCGGTACTCCCATGCCTTCGCATTTTCTTTTCCATGTAGTCAAGGCTTTCTCTAAGTATATTTTCTATTCAAAATATTTATTATTTTTAAATTCCTTAAATAGTATTAGGTCCTACCTTTCAGTAAATTTAAATTCAGAAATAATCAGGGACAAATTGTGTATAATCAGGATTTTTTTTTAATGTTACTAGGTTAACTGTAGATAAGTAATGGTGGGTACTATAAAAGAAATAAGATAGACTGTATATTTGGTTACGTATTAAATTGGTTGTTAAGACTAAATATTTCACTTAGTCCCTTTTTTTTATTTTAGTAAAAAGGGTATACAGCATTACCAGATACCTTGGAAGGTATACGTTAATACTTTCCTGGCGCCCACTCACATCTTACAGCAACTTCCATGTTCTATCACTTGCATTTATATCTGTTCATATTTTTTTATTACCTTGTCATCTACTTTCTTATTCTACGATCTCTGCAGGGCATGCAAATTGGCCGAATTCCCTTTTGAGTGTCAAGTAGTCACTCTCCGGCACAGTCCGCTAGCCAGTCTTCAATTTAGTTATATTTTTGTATTCAAATTGGGTTACGTGTTTCATACATTTCAATCATGTTATATTTCAAATTCATATTGTACATTTTTTTATGTTTATCATAGTGATCTAATTTCTTCCTTTGTGAGGATTAGTAGTTTCTTTAGTGCATCAAGGTACATTTTATAAATGGCCCTTAGAGTTGCACGAAGACAGCCTTCCCTAATTTATTTGGTTTTTGCTACATTGGCCCAAAATACTTTTTGTTACATTAAACATTTTGTTACATTCTTTCAAAAAAAAAAACAAAATTTACCATTCTTAAAATAAATTTTAGCACATTTCTAGCCGCCAACTGGTTTTACCCAACTTTTCTTCCTTGGGATCAAAACAAGAGTGACCACTGTCCACTAGTCGTTAGTTGGATAAGCATGTCTGCTAAAACTGCCGTTTGGAGTCGCTGCTTAATACCAACTTTAAAATTAGAAATTGCTAAGAGATATCGAATAAATATTGATTTAAATAATTTAATTTAAAAGTGATGACAGAATTGTTGAATTGACGGACTCGCTACAAACCAATTAAATTTATTACTGCTACCAATATCGTTAAAGCGGTGATTTTTTCTGATTCTTTGAATTTGATTACTTCAATTCAAAGGGTATATCCTAAACACCCGATTAAACAAATGGTCAAATCAGAACTACATATGCAAAGAAACATTTAGTGCAGTAGTTACCATCATATGGATTTCTTTATATGTGGGTATTCCCAGACAAAAGACTTAAGTTATAGCGACTAAACCATTTTTCGAAAATTGCCATAATCAGAGTGTAGTTAACTGATTACGATTAGGCCATACTAGACTCACACACTTTTATCTATTTTCAAAAAGTAACCCACCAATATGCGAGCACTTCAATACAAACTTAGCAGTAAAATATATCTTTAAATGTGACTAATTCAAACATTAACAATCTCTTTATAACATAGATTTAAATCGATCAATTGTACTAGGTCAAAATAGTAACAGTGTGCATTTTTGCTTCTGAATACCAACACTGTTTTTTCCAACCTATTTTTAACATGTGTGTTGCATTGGTATGCAACGATATTAAAATTATTTAAAGTTCGGTGCAGAGCTGACTCAACTGTAGTGTTTATTGCGTAGATTGGCCATTTACAAATATGATTATTGGAAAGTTAGTGTCACATTTTTTTAAACGAGAATACAAATCACTTCCCATATATTCGTAACATAAACATTCCGTGCTCTATGAGGTGCAATAATTTTAAAATTTTTTGGGCAAAAATAAAAACATGCAAAAACATTGCAAAATGTAATCTAATATTTTTTTTAAATAATATTCCTTGCCTTAAAAACATTTATTTACATTTCAGGGCAAATTGTCAAGTGGATTTTCACATAGGTCTTAATCTAAAAATCCCTGATCAAGAGCCCGACTGTTTCATTTTCTAACGGGAAATCTTTTTTTTTAACTTGCCAATATCCATTCTTATATAATAGCTTCTTCCTCACTGGTCGAAATACTGCTTGGTTTCAAATTAATATTATTAGTAAACTTGAAGCAGTACTTTAATCGTCTGGAAAGCTTTTCTTTGTAATATATCATTTTCGGTAGCCTGCAACGCAAGGGAAACAACATTAGCATATTTTTTTTCGTATTTTGCACCTTTTTTTAATTTGGTCATCTACAAAAAATCTCTATGTACCTATATGACAATCACTAAATATACCATGATATCAATAAAATGTTTTTTATAGTTAATGACCAGGTGGCCAATATATGTCTAATATAAAAAAATACAACAATTTTACGAGCTTTTCAATTAAACCTGCTTTTTGATACTCCATTATTTTTAAAGAAATGATTAATACGTTTAAAACACATGTTTCGCAGTTAAGTCATAAGAAGCAAAACAGGTGCTTTAAAAATATTTAATTTTTCCTGTCATGATTTATCACACCTATAAAATTGTGATGTCCGCCGCTGTTTTTGAAATCGCTTCAAGGAATATAGCGCGTACACAAAACAAAAAGTGCCTTCATAAAAAGGTGGCACTCACAAAGGAATATGTAATTTGCCGCTATAGATTTACATTATAGAATCTAAAAACTTCAATCAGACGTAAATCGAATTCGGCAAAGAAACCTTTCGTGAAAATCCAAATATTATATAGGTTTTCCCCGAGCTACCAATTTCTTGATCAAATTTAGAAGATTACACATTTTCTTAATGGAAAATTCGGTAACGCTTCAAAGAATACCTAGATACTATAATTCTAAGGGAAAACTTTGCTTCCACCTTTTTCTGGATTCTACATTATTTCATATTATTTCAGTGAATACACAGAACTCAATCGCGTTCCAAGCGATTAGGTTTTTCTATAAACTTTGTTTTGTAGAAAAAAAAATCTTTTTTATTATGTAGAATGAGTGTTGTATATGAAAATCATCACTGTAAAGCAAACAGTTTAATTGTGATTACAATCGCAATATTAAACGATTCAGTTATTACATATATTTGCAATAACATTCTAAATATAAACTTACTTAAAAAGTTAGTGTTTTAGATATATATTTTTAAAAAATGAAACTTGTTATCATAGATTGTTGTTTAGTCTGTTGTTTTTGTGACGAAAGTATGAAATTTAAGAAATGATTTTTTAAAGAAGAGGAGAGAAGGATTATATTATAAAAAACTGTATATTATGCGAATAAATCGAAGAACAAATTGTTAGAACAACAAGTGAAAAGGCTCTTAAAGGACTAGCCAACATAATATACTAAACAATAGTAAAATAAAAAAACAGTCACATAAACCTTTAATAAAACTATGCATGCAGGTCACACACATTTTTGGAATGTATAATTAACTTCACCGATATATCTCTAGTAGCAGGTCGGCAACCCTTTCACGTAAAGGCAGCTGTTATTATGTTATTTTTCTTTATATATATATATATATATATATATATATATATATATATATATATATATATATGTATATATATATATATATATATATATGTATATGTATATATATATATATTATATATATATATATATATAGTATCTACAATTTTGTGTCAAATGGAGTAATGATGTTATACCTACATATAAACCTTTATATTCCACATTATTTTTCTTAACTTAATAGTTGTAAAAAAGCTCATATTAATGATGTATTTACCATTTGGAAAAATGCATGCATTGATGAGATCAATCGGTTAATCGGGTTTAGGGGCCGGTGCAAGTTCCGGATGTCCATACTTATTAGGCCACGAAAATATGGCATAAAACTGATGTTGATTACTGATGCTAAAACTCAATTTGCCTATATTGGCTATATATCCACTGGAAGAGGTTCGGATGGAATTGGTCTTTAAAATTCAGACAAAAAAAACCAAACCCTCACAATTGGCAATTCGACTATCAAAACCTCTATTTAGCAATAATAATAACAATTCTGCGGTTGGCGATGAACAGAAACGACTGGCGAAATAGACTGGGGAAGGTCAAGGCTCAACTAGAGCTGTAGCACCACTGATGATGATGATGAATAACAATTCTGCAGATACTTCTATAGCTAGTAAAAGAGTTAGAGTCCAGAGACCATTCCTAGATTGGAACAATGAGAAATTCAAAAAGGTAAAATCTAGAATTTAAGGCAAACAAACAAAAACAAGTTGGTCCTGCATTATATGCATTTTCAAAACATAAAACGCTAGTTTCATATATTCCTAAGAAAAATAATGCTGTAATCCTCATTTCCTCTATGCATGACTGTCGGGCTACGGATGCTAAGAGTAATCAAACCTGAAATAGTATCATTCTTTGATTCAACAAAATGAGGCGAGGTCGCACTAGACGAGAAATGCACCATTTACAGCTCCCGAAGTAGAACTCGACGTTGGCCAATGGCTTTTTTATCAAAACGATCAAGTTTACAGAAAAATTACAAGAAACCTATTTTGTTCAGAACCATCCACAAAATTTAAAACAAATTTGTCTGGGCCGAAAAAAATTATTGTTGCAAGTTGCTTAAAAAATTTTTTTAAAAAAATTTATTAAGTTTGTTCCTGGGTAATATCTTGAACCTTATATTTGGGGTATATTATAAAAGTTAATATGCAAAAAAAATCTCATGGGAATATTATTCCGACCAAACACTGTTCCAAGCTTTTCGCCTTATCTATATTGCAATTGAAATACTAACTCAATGCTATATATAAAAAATATATTCAAAAGTACCAATTTTACCAATATACTTCAAGAAAGGCGACGAAAATTACCATAAATAAACAGCTCCAAAAAAACAAACTTTCCTTACTATAATGGAATTTTTTTATATTGTCATTTCCAAAACTTCCACACTTGCAGCTACTGAAAGCAAATACCTACTTTCATTTAATATTTAACTTTATGTTGACTTGTAGTAGAGTTCGCAACTTGTGTAGTGTTAAGTAAATATTTGCTCCATTTTCCCTGAACATCTGGTGACAACATAAGAGAAAGAAAAGTCACTTTGGACCTAACGATTCTTGTCCACATTGTTTGTATTTTTTTTTTAAATTAGGCCAGTTCTTTATCTTCAGTTCTAGAATATCACGCTTTAAACAAGAATAAAACGCAAATTTTAAAATAGCAGTTGTGACGACATGAGCTGTTTAAGAATTATTATTTAGTTACTTTATTCATTTTAAAAGTTTGATTAGTGTAATGTTAAATTAAATATGCAATATTTTTAGTTGTGGGTATTATCTTACCTGTCACGTTTTTTATTAATGGGAATTTCCTTTTCCTTGATTCTCGTTACACCTCTATTCTCGCTTAATGTATCCCCTGAACTTCTACTTTGCAATTTTACGATTCGCTTCCTTGGTTCACTAATTTCGTTCCTATCTGGAATATTTTAGCATCCGTGGATTTCTTATAAATCGTAATATAAACATGCTAAAGTAAAGATAGCAATTGACTAAGAATTTTTTTAAGAGCTTTTCTCTTTGTGCCTTTTTATTGCCACCTTGTACACACATTTAGCTTTTATTCAGAAATTAATGTAACTGAAATCATTTTGGTATAAGACAATAAGTTTAAACTCACGAGTATACCATGCAGGTCACACATAAAGACTCCCACACACACACTCCTCGAAACAATTAACATACACACATGTATTCAGTAAATCACCAGACAACCGCACCACAACTAACAAATTAGAAAATGAGTTTTGCACTGCGATTATAGTTCTTGCCAGTCCAGAGCAGTACCACCATTGAGCGCGTTGAAAGCATGGTACAAAATAAAAATGTTGCTTAAGCGATGTCCTAGAGAAATCTTGTAGATTAGAGTCTTTGTACGGTATGGGCTCACTACCGTACCTGAATGCATTTCGTGATGACACAGATGAAGGAACTGGATATGAGCCAACAAGTCTTGCCCAGAAAAGGATTCAGAAGTGAATTACTCCTCTGAGTTCAGAAATGAGAATGCATAGGCAACGAACAAGAGGCGACCTTGGTCGTTTTCCTTTTCAAATAGACCCCAATGACTTAGATCAGTGTCCTATAGATAAACCTTCAACACATTAAGGCAGCTTCTGTAGAAATTACTGTTGATATGGGAGGGTTCGAAGTTACCTTTATACATTATACTTGGGTATACCAGGGTTAAACAATACTCTCGACTCTCAAAACAACTACTCCCATAAACATTTACAGAAAGAGAGAATAGAGGAAGATTGAAACAAACACAGATTAAAAGAGCTAGAAAATCAATGAGCTCTAAGGAACTTGGAAAAGGACAATATAACACCCGACACGTATGGAAATTGATTATATATTTTACAAGGCAAATGAAATTCTTGTAGTTGACAGTATACCATTAAACACAAAAATTTTATTTAATAAAATCATTATAAACGGTACTTATATTCTAAAAGACCCTTTCGGGCTACATCCGCAACGTTTTTGGAACAACAAGTTTATATTCAGTGTAGTTACTAGGTATACATAAGTGAAGCCACGAAATATGTAGGCAAAAACCAATTAAATAATATTAGAATTATTAATTATTACATCTTTGCTGATAAATTTATATGATGTTAAAGTTTTAAACAGAATAAAAGACCCATCGAAAGCAGAATGATATATTCAAATATGTATGAGCTGAAAATTTAAGCCGATCTCAAGGCACTACACAAGTTTTATCTTTTGGTCCTTACCCGATATGATGAAAACTTTAGCAATTGTTCTCGAATACCTTGTATCTTAGTTAAACAAAAATATATTACACCACACTTATTAGTAAATAAGAGACTTTTTTCTTTATTTTCCTAATAATTGTAGTTTGCCTCTAACGTACTGATGATCATAGTTTTCAAACATGTAGCCTAAAACAGTAATCCTTGTTCTCTTTGTACCATGTCCATTACTGAACGTTGGCTACTCTCCGCAGCTGTAAGAATGAAGACCAAGTGTGATTAAACCACTCACGTATTTAATAAGGTTGCGAAGCAAGAACATCAGCAATCTTCTTCTTCTAATGGCGCTACAACCCTTTGTGAGTCTTGGCCTGCTTAACAATGTTCTTCCATTCTGCCCTATCGGATACTTTCCTTCGCCACTGCCTGATGTTCATGGTTTTAAGATCCCTCTCTACGTCGTCTATCCATCTTTTATGGGGCCTTCCTCTTGTTCTGTTTCCTTGGGGCTTCCATCTCTGGACTACTTTTACAGCTCTATTATCTGGCATTCTTTCTAGGTGACCAAGCCAGTTTAGTCTTTGTGATTTTACAAATCTGACAATATCTGCGCTCTGCATTAGTTCATCCAGCTCGTGGTTCATTTTAATTCTCCACGAACTATCGCTGCATTGGGTTGGTCCAAATATCGTCCTTAGTATTTTGCGCTCAAATATTCTCAGTTGATTTTTATCAGTGGTTGAGAGGGTCCACGTTTCACATCCATATGTGACCACTGGTCTAATTACTGTTTTGTAGATTCTCAGCTTAGACTCACGATTCAGTAACTTACTTTTCATTAAGTCTTTGTATGCATAAAAGCACTTATTGCCGCTAAGAATCCGTGCTTGTATTTCTTGACTGATGTTGTTGTTGTCATTTATTATTGAGTCTAGGTAGGGAAAAGTGGAGGCATATTTGTAGGTATGGTTGTCTACCTTCAGATTCTCATGTTCATTCGATTTTGTGCACTCCATATATTTTGTTTTGCTTTCATTTATATATAGACCAAACGTAGCAGCTTCTCGTTTCAGTTTTATGACTTTTTCGCTCAATACCCTTTTGTTGCGGCTTATTATGGCAACATCATCTGCATATGCGCATATTTGCATAGATCTTGTATTAATACAGCCGTTTACATCCTGTTTTCTAACAACAGCTTCTAAAGTTAGATTAAAAAGTGTTGTTGATAAGGCTACCCTTGTCTAACTCCATTTTCAATATCAAAGGCCTGCGTCATATCTCCATCTATTCTCACCATAGCTTTGGAACCCTCCAGAGTCATTCGTATAAGTTTAACCAACCTATTGGATATCCCTAACATAGATAGTTGATTTAACATCTTTTGTAGATCTACTCCATCAAACGCCTGTTTGAAATCGATATACAAGTTGTAAATAGGTATGTTATATTCAACACATTTTTCATGTATACCTCTTAACATATGTATTTGGTCTATAGTTGACCTCTTTGGTCTGAAGCCACATTGGTATTCACCAATAATCTCCTCCGAAAACGATTCCAGGCGGCTATATATAATTCCTGATAATATCTTGTAGATGACATTTAAAACTGTTATGCCCCTATAATTTTTGCAGAGTCGTTTGTCTCCCCCTTTGTACATAGGAAGTATGATTCCCACTTTCCAATCTTCTGGGATGACTTCTAGTGTCCATATGCGGTCGAACATCAGCAATAATGATGTTTTTTTTTTGACTGGGATTCCCCTTTACATACAGTTTGCGCTGAATAATAACATAGGGGACTTCATATTCATCTGAGCATCGCACGACATAAGCGAAATACTCATATTTTATATTTTTACGATTTTCACTACCTACTTCTGGTTGATTTTTTATACGTTGCAATACATAAAGTAATTTATATTTTATCCCTTTATTAACCCATCTAGTTCGTAGCAGCATTAGATACACCCACATTTAGAAAGGTAGAAGTTAACTAACAAACGTTTAATTTATTTTTTATGATATAGATAGAAAAAAGGGAACCATCAAATCAGTATATGAGAGGGCCAAAAACACCCACTCTAACGAAATTGCTTTTCATGTCTTCTTCTTTTGGTGCCTATTCTCTGGGGATATTGGCAATTACGTTGGCAATTACATTACGTTACGTTGGTCCATACAACTTTGTTGACAGCTGCTCTAAATAGATGTATGGTAGTCATTACTGCCCACTGTCTGATGTTCTTCAACCACGATGTCCTTCTGCGCCCTTGAGATCATTTGACTTATATCTGGCCTTGTAAAATTAGTTAAATTAGTTGATACTTCTCATTGTGCATCACATGCCCTAAGTATGTCATCTTTCTGATTTTCACGATACGCATAATTTACAGATCTTTATTCATACGTTGGATCACGGTGTTGTAACATGATGAATATAGGAAATTCTGAGCATGCGGCGGTAGCACTACCTTTCGAAGGCTCCTAATCGTTTGGATGTTGCCTCCGTCAAGGTCCAGGCTTTGACTCAATATAAAAGAGTAGAAAATACATAGCATTTCACGACTCGTGTTCTTATATCAATGTTCAGGTGCATATTACATAAAATCTTTCTGAGGCGATTGAAGACATCTACCAACTTATACGACAACTTATTTCCTGTGAGTGGTCCCATTCCTTATTTAGGCTTCATCCAAGATTTGTAATTTTGTCGATTATTTTCAAGGGTTCATTATTAGCTGTGAATTACGTTGTGCTGTATTACGTTGTTTTTACTTACTACCAGAATTTTGGTCTTCTTACAGTTTAATTTTATACCGTATCTGTCACAGGTTTTCCCTATACGGTCTAATAATGTTTGCAGATCCTCCGCATTATCAGCAATTAAAACCGTATCGTCCGCATATCTTAAATTGTTTATGATTTAACCATTGTTTTTTATACCTTCTCTTAAACCATCAATAGCTTCCCTGAACAGCATTTCCGAGTAAGTATTTATCAACGTCGGTGACAAAATGCAGCCCTGACGCACTCCCCGTTTTATCGTGAATTTTTGTGAGGTTTCGTTGTCTACTCGTAAAGTTGCCCTTTGCTGTAAATATAAATTTTTAATTATCCGTAAATCTTTGTCATCAATACTAGATTCTTTCAGTATCTGAAATAATTTTTGATGTTATATCTTGTCAAATGATTTTTCAAAGTCTATAAAGTATACGTAGACTTCGCAATTTACGTCTTGAGCTCATTGTATCAATACTTGTATAGAAAATAGGGCCTCTTGCGTTCCCAGTCCGTTTCTAAACCCAAACTGAACACTGCTAATGTTTTCTTTAAGCTTTCTATATATGCGAGAGTGAATAACATAAAGAAGGATCTTGAGTGCATGGCTCATTAGGCTTGTAATTCTGTAACTGCATCTGGTGACATTTGCCTTTTTGGGAAGAGGGATGAAGGTGGCAATTAGCGAATCTGTAGGAAATTGTGCTGTTTCATAGGTTTTGTTCAGTAGATTAGTTAGGAGTTTGAGTTGGTTGTTTTCAAATAGTTTTAATATATTTCAGCTTGTATGTTAACAGGTCCAGGTGCTTTGTTAGTTTTTAGTATTTTTATTGCACATGTTACTTCACTAAGCGTCATTGATGGTCCTGAACATCCAGAAACACTGACTTCTGTCTCGTGCTCTTCCTTGAATAATTTTTCCATGTATTGCCTCTATCTTTCAAGTATTCTCTCATTTTCATAAAGCAGATTATTTTGCTCGTCTAGTATTAAGTTATGACTTCGTGATCCATTTCCTCCCGTTAAGGTTTTTATCTTTTTATTTAGGTTAAAAGTGTAAGTGTTCTAGGGATTCTATTTCTATGCATTGATCTTGTAGTCATGATTCTTTTGCTTTTTTAATCTTTTTCTTAATGATTTTGTTTATTTCTTTGCACCTTTCCTCATTCTTATTTATGTGTTCTCTTCGTTCTTCCATTAGCTCTTATATTTCTTGTCTCATCCACGGCTGTTTCTTTATATTGTTTTTTGGTTTAAGTTTATTATCTACCATTGAATTACAGATATTTTTGATTTTATTCCACATATCATCCACACTTATATTTTCTTGAATAACATCTGAGATTGCCATGATGTTTATTTTGTTGTTGATCACCTGTTTGACTTCGTCTCTTGTGGTTTTATCTTTTAGCTTCTGGATGTCCGGATGTTTTTGTACTTTTTTTCTATGGACTTTTTTCATGTGGAGTTTGAAACGTCCTAGTAAAAGATTATGGTCTAATGGAACATCTGCTCCCGGATATGTTTTTGCGGGTTTTACGGAATTCTAAAATCGTTTGTTGATGATGATAATCATTTATTATGGACAGTCAGCAGGAGATTTCCAGGTGTAGAGTCTTCGAGGTGATAATTGAAAAAAGATGTTCATTATTGCACTATCCGTTTCCTGACGGAACTGAACGAGGCGGTCTCCTCTATCATTTCGCGTTCCTAGTCCAAAATGTCCCACAGTATTGCCAATACCTCCTTTGCCTACTCTGGCGTTGAAATCTCCTAGCAGGATATTCACTTCTTGTTTTTTGGTATGTTTTAGGAATTCTTTCAATTGTTCATAGAATATTTCTATTTCCTGCTCTCAGCTTTTCGAAGTTGGAGTATAAGCTTGAATAATGTTCACGTTAACTGTTTTAGCAATAATTTTGAGTACTGCAACTCTATCTCATATTCCTATAAAACTAAGTACACATTTGTTAACTTCTTTATTTACTATTATAGACACTCCGTTTTTGTTTCTTGTTGTAGTATCTCCAAAGTAATATATTGCGTGGTTTTCTATTTTGCACTGGCCTAAATTGTGCCATCTAACTTCACTGCATCCAAGTGTTAAGTCTTCGCATTTCTTTAATTACGTTATTCACTTTTCCGGCCTGGAATAAACTTCGTACATTCCATGTACAAATCTTCTTATCATGCTTAAATCTAAATGTTTGTGGCAACCGGGAGATTCTTAACACCATCTTCCGACTTAAGGGGTGCCCGGGACTAAGGGCCGTTTCTATATTGACTTGATCCATTGTGAATATACTAGGGAAAGTTAATTGGGGTGGTTTCCCGTTGCCTTCCTCAATGATTTTGCTTTCGTGTGAGGTTTACTCCTTGGGAATGTATATGCGAGAGGATTTATTTGGTTTTGGTAGGGATCTTGGATTGGGGACATGACTTTCCCCAGCACGGATTGGGGGAAGCAATGGCTCACGTGGGGAGGGTTGCATACCTGAAGTAGATCTATCTCATTCCTTGATCGTGCAAGTGTATCTATCCGCTACCACAAAAACGTTAGAAAAACCTATTAACCATAAGTATTTCAAAAATGCGCACAAAGAGAGATTTGAAGATGAGAACAATACCATATTTAAAGAAATTATCAGAAAAATTAAAAAGAATAGGAAATAAATACAGCATTACAACATTCAAAACAATCAATAAACTGAGATCTATTCCCTCCAACCCCAAACCAAACAACACACAGGAAAGATCAAATAAATAAATTGCATCTTTAAAACATCTTGTTAATGCAACAATTGTTTGTGAGAGAAATTAGAGAACTAACAAGCATGAATCATATATCAAAAACAGAGAACTCGACAGATCCCAAATATGTAAACATGCCCGAGAAAATGAGCACAGAGTACAATGGAAAGATGCATCAATAGTCATTAAAGAAACAGAGCAAAAAGAGAAAAAAAGAGAAAAAACCAAGTATTTTACCTAATGAAGAAAAATGTGTACCAAACTCATCAACAGAATATAGCCAGAGCAGGCTCTGGTTAGGAATACTAAACGAAGAAGTCAGCAACAAGTACATACTAACATTAATTAATCAATAGAAGGTCAGGGGTCGTATTTTCGAATTCAATCAAATTTTTTCGTATACGAGTTAACTCGAAAGAAAAATTTCGTATACGAATTTGAATCTGTATTTTTGAACGTCCTTTGAAATTTTATACGTATACTAAAAAAATTTGCACCGGCAACACTGCAAATTCGAACAACCAAAACTTAA
This sequence comes from Diabrotica undecimpunctata, assembly GCF_040954645.1. Taxonomy (NCBI): domain Eukaryota; kingdom Metazoa; phylum Arthropoda; class Insecta; order Coleoptera; family Chrysomelidae; genus Diabrotica; species Diabrotica undecimpunctata. The sequence continues at coordinate 100,728,823 of NC_092806.1, forward strand.
ATAATAAAAAAAGAAGAATAATTGGCAGTTTTACTTAACCTAGTTTATGGTGAATTTGTTATCTAAAACAAGAAGTAAAAAGGGGCATGAAATATGGTGATTCAGTGTCGACCGAACAAAAAAAAAGCCATTCTATCAACTCCATTGTGAGGGGCCTTATTAATCTGTACAATTTTTGAAATTGTACATCCGAATAGTCTTCTAGATGGTTAAGAATGGGTTGGTAAACTTGCCTCTTCGTTCCGCTAATATTATCGCCTTGGCAAGGGCGTTAACTATTTCTTTCTATTAAAAAATTATTTAAACCACCCATTAAAAACAAAGTTCAATGTAAAAATATGGTAGGTATTAATGTAAATTTTATTGTATTGTTCAATCTAAAACTATCAGCTGAAATTTTATCTGACGTACATGGGCCCAGTGACAACTGAAATGACAAAAATTACTTTGATCGTATACTAGCATCGAAATTCCAATGATTCATACCCATTCGTGTCGTCGTATACGAAAAAATTCGTATACGCACTATTCGAAAATATAAAAAACTGGATTTCGAGCGAATTTCTTCTAATTTCGTATGCGAAATATGCTCGAACGAATTCGAAAATACGACCCCTGAGATATATCATCTATAATTATACATAATACATAAACATATAATGCATAAACAAACAAATAATTGAAATTTGATGTCCAACGTTAAATCCTTATAATTTTTAACTCGAAACCTCGCTTTGCCTGTTAGGTCAAGGTCAAGTGGGCCATCTGTTACATTGGTAAAACAAAGCGCCAATTAATAAACATGCAGAGGTTAAAATATTCCCTTATTTGTTTAAAACATTCTTTTTGAAAACGATTTCCGCAGTGGCAGTTGAAAGAATATTTAGAATAATATAATAGATGATTTTTTTAAGTATATAAATGTAAGTTGGTAACACTTTTTTAACTGTTGGTCATTTTGACAGCCGTCAACTGATTTATGTTAAGTTTGATTTGGCATTTTAGCATGAATCGACTTGATGCCTGAATATCGCTTCCGAATTGTACAAATTTATTTTGAAAATTGTGGTTATGTTCGAAATACGTATCGCGCACTACGTCCATTTTATATTTTATGGTCAACATAATAGTCCTTCAGAGCAAGTAATTAGTTTAACTAATGAACGTTTTTGCACCACGTTTACTCTAATAAATGATAATATGCATCCACAGAAGTTGTTGTTGTCTGCCATCGTGCACAGCGTTGAAGACGTGTCCATCGAAGATTTTGCGGAAAGATCTTGCTTTGCGTGCTTACAAAATTCAACTCATGCTCGAATTCAAGGTACATCATCACCTAGCAAGGCGTAGATTCGGTGAGTGGGTCCAAAACGAGATTGCTGTTGAATGTGTGGTTTATAATCAATGCTATTACGAAATAAATTCTTGACATGATGAAGAGACATTTAAGATTTTTGAAAAGCATTACACTTATATAAATAATGTTATTTAAATTTAAATTTCACAACCTAAACCAACTACGATTTTTTATTTAAAACTCGATAAAATAATATATTAAGTTAGAGTAACTAAATAAATATATTGATCAATCCACTTGTAATATCGTTATTCAATCTATATATTACTAAAACTAAATAACCGATTATCGGAATAAATTATTTTCCGATTTAATCAAAACACTTAGCTTATTAAACTTGTATTATATGGAATACTAACCTTCTAATAACAGTTGTTCCCTTTTCGTGTTTCCGAAAAGAAACGGACAGAATTAAATCCTGTTCACTGTTTTTTTAACAGTTCCTAGTTGAATTTACCAGGGGTAGAAAAAGGGATCAACAGGTTGTTATTAGCGTCGGTCCTTTACGGTCAGCGGGTCTGCCAGACGAAGGGATTGAAGGGTTTTGGATTTGAATGAAATCTTTTTCGAAGTCAATTGGTTTTAATAGAGGGGAAATGGGATTGACTCTATCAAATTTTGACAGGCAATTCAGTTGTGTTTGTTAAATATTTAAGAGGATTTGCCGAGAAGATTGACAGGTAATCGGTTATGGCGTTTGTAAATAAAATTGATTTAAATTGATAGCCTAAAATACTTACAAAACAGTACTTTATACGAGTTTTTTTAATAAAAAAAATTAGTTACTGTTTTGTTTTTAATAAAATAAACTATTGGGTGTTTGTCAATATTTTTTTAAAAATTGCTCTAGGGAATAAAATCTTGTATGTTAAAAATACTTCTCCTCTATATACACTGTAGAAAAATATTTCTATATTGACGAATTGTAGAGAATGCAGTAAGTCTGTTTAAACACGTTATTTAACGTTATCTATTTTTCTGAAGATTTATTCTCTTAAATTCATTATTTCATAATCTTTAAATTCCTCTATACACTGACAATACTAAGAAGAAATTATATGTGTCAAACCGACAGAACGTTTAGTTTATATTTTAGGCAAAATGCTATGCCTCGTTTGAGTTAGACAAATAATAAAATCTTTCATTCTTTATGTAATGTTCATATTATCTTGAAAAAACATATTATTAAACCTTCATCATCATTCAGCCTTTATTTATCACATTCACTGCTGGGCATAGGCTTACCTTAAACATCTCTATTCTTTACGATTTTCTGCTTTTTGTTGCCAATTTTTGAGTATACACCTGATGTCGTCAGCCCAACATGTAGGTGATCTTCCTCTACTACGTTTGTCTGCTCTTGACCTCCAATTTGTAATTTTGGTCGTCCATCGTGAGTCGTGCATCTTCGTTTTTTATTCCCGCAAAGTGACTCCCAGCATAGACCATTGCATTCGTCTCTGTGCCACTCTTAACTTCGAAGCTGTAGTTTTGGTTATAGTCATAGTTTCCGTCCCATAGGTCATGACCGGTAATACGCATTGGTCAAATACTTTTTTTGAGACTTATTGGTATATTAGCCTTAAGTGTGTCTCGAAGTTTTTCAAAGGCTGCTCACTCTAAAGTAATTTGTCTTTGGATTTCTGTTTGGTCTGTTTGGTAAGACATGAAAAATTAGTCCAAATTCTAAAGACAAAAAACATAGACCATAGGGACTTACGAATAATAACAGTAATAGTACAAATCGTAATAGATAACAAACCCAGTCCAGACATTGAAATCAGGAGAGCAGTTACACAGGGATGTGTTATGTCCCCATTACTATTTAATGTATATAGTGAAGCCATTTTTGAAGAACCACTACTATTTCAAAGAAGGAATAATAATTAACGGAGGATCTATTAACAACATAAGATACGCAGATGACACTGTGTTTATGGCAAGCTCTGCTGAACAAATCCAATTATTACTGCTAAACAAAACAAACAGTTTCTGTGAAAAATATGGACTAAAAATGAATATAAAAAATACCAAATACATGATAATGATCAAACAACCGAAATAAGAGCCAGGATAAAAATAGCAAGAAATGCGACTTACTCACAATCAGTTTAATTTTACTACTCAAAACGACCGGTTTCGCTTTCTAAAATTTGCAAAACATCATCAGGTCAGTGGTACAAAGTAAATTAAATGCTGAAATTATAAAAAGCCCATATTACGGTGCTCTCTTATAAAGATATAGATCAAAAAACTTATAGTAATTATGCCAATATTACATGTCTGTGTTTATTAATATGCATAAAATTGCTTTAGCAGACAAGTGGGTGTCAGCAGTGACTGGGCAGGTTTCCATTCTATCATGTCTAACAGTACCTGTTGTTCCAAAATTTATCTCTTGTAACTTTTCCATTAACTTTACGCTGTTGAAATAGTTGTCAAAAAATACAGAAAATCGTAGATCTTTACAGTTTTCAGACAAAAAATTTGCAAATCTAAGTACAATAGACTCTCCTACGCCATATTTGTTATTGTCATCAGTTTGTCGTTCTTTATTTTTTCTTTGATAAATATCCAAATTCACTCAATATCCGCTAGTTCTAGCTAAAACACAGGCTTTGTAACTTTGTAGTGCTAATGTACAACCATGCCTACCAAAGTAGGGAATTACAGATTCGTCCATGGAGAAATTTGGTGTTATAGGAGCATATCTGACAAAATTGTCATTAACCATATCCATTAAAGATCTTAGTTTCCCCATTTTGTCGTTTTTAGGTAGATTGTTATTGTCCGGTACATGAATGTACCTGAAAATTTTTTCAAAACGATTTTGACGCATACAGTACGCAACTAGATTATTATTCGTATCATTCATCTTTTACCAAAACATTCTTCTTCGTAGGACAGGTACATATCCACTCAAGTAAAAATGCCTAGAAATGTGTATATTTTATTAGTCCCTAGTTCCAGCCTAGCATTATTTAAATGTGTATACATCACTGTATGTTTAACGATGTATTCGACAATGGATGGCTATAAAAAGAGTTAAAAGAAATCAACTGCATTACCCTCTGACGATAATGTTATGGAAGGTAAATAAGTTTTAGCAAAATCTGATTTTTCAGTTTTATCTTTTACTTCGAAGTCACTGATGGTTTTGCTCCAATTTCTCTTTACTTTCTTTACTTTTTTTGACACCCTTTTTCTTTTTTGTTTCTTCATCATCAGCTTTTGCTTCTTCTATAGTCTCTTTCCCTTCAGATTCACATTGAATACGCTCTGCAATATCAACTTCGGCTGCTGCCTGCAACTGACGTCGACTTAGCCTATCTGGATCATTACAATCTTGATCTCCAGAGTCCTCACCAGTATCGACACTATTATTATTTGGTGGTGACATGTATATATTGGATGGTATATTATTATATTCATTTAATCGCTTAATTTCATCCAATAATTCTGCTATAGTAAGAGATTTCTTCCTAAAAATAATTACTCTCACTTACTCTCACAAATGTTAATCTATACTAATTAATAAAGACACCACTTATAAAGAGTAAAACAAAGATATCCAGTTATAGATTTCAATCCGCCGTGAAGGATCTGTCCTGTGTAAGTACCGTGGGTCGTTATCGACCCTCTGGGTATAAATGGGTTAAACAAACAAAATAATTAACCTCCGTTACAAAGTTTTGTGTTGTTTACATTTACCACATAAGTCTTTATCTCGTACCTACGTCTATGTAGTATCTTTGCCTAAATATCATCTCTGTATATATAACTGCATACGTACATTTGTTTTTAAAAATATACAAAAGCTGTTGTGGTATTTCTTTTAATTTACTATATTGTTTATTAGACATGTTCGTGTGTGGGAGTTATTGGGAAACTAAATATAAAAAAATTAATTTTATTTTGAAACAAAAGAAAGAAATCATTACAACTCAAGGTGATTAACAGAGTTCATTAAAAAACAAGCACCCTTCACAGAAATATACCCTCTCGATTCGACACTCGAGCACATCAGAACGCCTACTTCAGAGAAACTGCAAGACTTCAGATTTGTAATCTTGGAAGTTCAACGGTCGTCATGCGGAACGTTGCCAACAACTCCACTACCCTGCAATTCTCCTACTTACACAGCATTCTCTGGACCTTAATCTCTTTTCTATTAACTCTAAATTTTACGGCGTGATCCCGGAATTCTACTAATAATGCGATTTAATACCAGTCATAGAAATTTAATGGTTTTGGGGATAAAAATCGCTTTAATGGGGCAGGTAATAAACACTAAAAATGTTCTTAAAACCCCGATCGGGAATTGGTTATAAAACAAAAACCACTCTTTTATATTTCACATCGCTTGAATTTTCTATTTACTCAGAAATACAAAATTAAGTTTTATCTTAAGTTTATAATAATTTGTCAAAAAAAAAATACAACATAGATTAGAATAATTTTAATTTTATATAAAATTTCTAGATATACGAAGATCGTATTAAACTAATTGTTTGAATGTGCTATACTTTATTGAAGTTATACTTCTATACGCGCGCTCCACCTTGGAAATTTGTATGGTAGTGAATCTGTGAAATCATTACATATGTAAGATAATGAGTAAGAGAGAGACAGGAGATATATTTTCTCTCTCTTCCTCTCTCGAATATAAAAATTTTCCTTTTGTATATATAATTTAATAATATATATATATATATATATATATATATATATATATATATATATATATATATATATATATATATATATATTGATATGATTGGGGTTTATAGAAAATAATTTATAAGTTATATACTACATAATATTAGATATAACAAAATTTGGTTATTTTAATAAGTTATATACTAGAGAATTTTATAAAAATATATTTATGTGAGGGCATTTTTAAGAAATTAGCATATAATAATTGTAAAAAGTTGTATTTTAATGTTGTAAATATATTTAAGTGAGCCATGTGCATAGGCAACCAACTATATAGTAAGTGACAGACAGAATCATCATTTTTACGAATTTAATTGAGGTTATAATAATAATGTTAGTTTAAAATGTTTAATTTATATATATTTACTGATTTAAGTGTTTATTCTGATCTGAAAAGCCTAAATGCCAACAAAATTCTCGATAGATAAGTAAGGAATTCTCTAGATCACCGGAGATGGCTTTGTTTGCGAAATGGTTTGTTCCAGAAAATTCAGACATGTATTTAATAGAACAAATGGAACATGATTTCTTACCAGATGGTTCTGGAACATCCAAAAAGATATAAATACCCGGTGATTTGGATTCAGTCAGTCAGAAAGTTTAATTCAGTCAGTCAGAAAGTTTAAGTCAAGCAGTCAGAAAGTTTAAGTCAAGCAGTCAGAAAGTTTAGTAAGAAAGTCGATTCAGTTAGTTATGAGTTTTTTTAGTATGAAAATTAGTTAGAGGCAGTCGATCAGTTACAATTGTTCAATATAGTGAGTTAAATCAATATTAAGAAACAGTATAAAGAAAATAATATTGAAGATTAAAAATTATGTTATGTATAAATGATGATAATGGAAGAAGTATTAATTGAATATTAAAATTAAATGATATTTTGGTGATTGGATATTGATATATTGAAAAGAAGAATAAAAATAAATGCTGTTGCTGGTTTGCTTGGTTGTTTATAAAAGCTGTGAAGAAAAATATCTTAAATTGGTGGAAGCTGATAATTGGAAAAAGTAATTTCACAAAAACAGGGATAACCGAAGCTAAGAAGAAGACATTTGAGTGGTGATTATAATCTATATAGTGGAAAACAGTTCATTTAGGCATTCAGTGACAGAAAGGTACAAAATTTTGTTAATATAATTTAGTTAGTGTCATAACAATTTCAATTTTGAAGATATTTTGTTTAAATTTTACATTGTCTATAGAATTTAATTAGTTTCATAAGAATTTCAATTTAAAGATAGTTTATTTTAAATTTACATTGGCTAGGTTAGATATATATGTGTGTTTCATAATAGATATAATAAAGATAATTTAAAAAAGTACTTACAAACTAATTATTTGAGAACCGCGATAAAAACCCTATATTATTAAAAAATACTCATTGCTCATCATTCAAACAAACAATACATCATAACAATTTTGGCGCCCAACGTGGGGCTCTCTATTTAAAAGAATTAGTTTGGGAAGAGAAGTGCTCTCATATAATTAAATTAATTATCAGTAGAAAGAAAAAATTATAGATTTTATTTTTAATTATATTTGAACAAGTAAAGTCTCAAAATGTCTCAAGGAACGAAAGGTACAAGAAGCAAAAGGAATGAAGAAGATGTGGAAGTAGAAACACAACCTATACAAGAGGAGAGTTTAGTTCAAGTTCCACAAGAAACTTCAGAAATGAATCCAGAAAGAGAGGAAAATGTCAATATGGCAGCTTTGATGTCATTAATGATGCAGATGAACAAGACAATGGAAGAGAATTCAAAAGAAATCAAAGAAGACATGAGAAAAATAGAACAAAAAATGGAACAGAATTCAAAAGAAGTCAAAGAAGACATGAAAAAAATGGAACAGAAATTGGAAGAGAATCATAGAAAATTAGAAAAGAAAATAGAAGATAATAATAATAAAATTGTAAAACAAATGGAAAAACAAATGGATAAAAAACTTGAAGCTGCAGAGAAAAAAGTAGCAAATGAAATAAAAAGTATACGGAATGACTACAAGAAAAGGATAGACAATGAGAGGACAGAAGTAAAGAGGATTATTCAAGATAATAAGATAGATATAGAACAGAAAATAGAGTTCCAGAAATGTAACTTAGAAGTAAAAATTAACGAAGACAGGAGAAACGCAGAAGAAAAATTAGACGATATACAACAAAATATCCAAATAAATAGTAATCAAATAAGAAATGTGGAACAGAGAATTGATGATATTTCACAAATGAGAGACATAGGGAGACCTTAGTTAAATTTAACAAATGAGACTGGGATTAAATTCACTGGTAATATAAAAAATTTGCATCCTAGAGTATACATAAACAGCTTAAAACATAAATTAAGATTTGTGAATAATATTAATGATATTAAAGATTATATTAGAATGACATTAAATGACAATGCAGCAACTTGGTTTGCTAGTATTGAAAATGATTTAGATAATTTTCAAACATTTGAAAATAAATTTTTAAATTATTATTGGGGTGAATTAGAGCAAGCCAAGTTTAGAGAAATTCTATATTTTGGAAAGTATAATCACAATTTAAAATCAAATATGGTAGATTATGCATTGAAACTGATAAAAGTTGCAAAATATTTAGAACCACCACTTAGAGAGGATGAAACAGTCTTAAATGTATCTAGACATTTTGATGCTGATGTTGTGCAAACAGTAACTGTACAAAATATTCAAACAATAGATAGTTTTATTAGTTTTATTCAAAGAATACAAAGAGGTAATATGACAAGTAATAATAATAACAACAAAAAAAACCAATAATAACTTTCAATATAATAAAAATGATAATCAACAATATAGACAATCATATAACAATAATACTAGGTATGGTGATAGTTTACAAAATTTTAATAATAATAACAGTAATCAAAATAGACAGAACTTTAATAACAATACTAGTTATAATAGACAAAATTTTAATAATAATACTAATTATAATAGACAACATTTTAATAACAGTACTAATAATAATAGACAAGATTTTAACAATAGAAGAAATACAGAGCGACCTAACTATAACAGACAGGTAAATTGTGTTCGAAGGAAAAGAAGCTGCGAAGACAGGGAACGAAGTAGTACAAGGCAGGAAAATGTGAGTAGAAGTCATAGTAGGGAAAGACATAGGACATCAGATCCAAGTGGTCAGATACAATCTGACAATTCTAATAATCAAAATTTTGTTCAGTTAACTTTCTGAATTACAAGTTAGGCCATTGCTATTATGAAAAACCTTCTGAATTTATTTCTCTAGATAAAGATAAAATTATTGAATCTATTAATTTAATTTATATAAATGCTTTGGCCAACAATAAAATGATTAAAATTATGATAGATACTGGTTCAGAAAGTACTTTAGTCTCGGAGAATTTTATTTTTAATACATTAAAACTATCAGATATAATAAAGATTCCAAAAATTAAAATTGTTGGTGCAAATAATAAGAAGTTTGGTGAAATTGATAAACTAGCCAATTTTAAAATTAATATTCTTAATAAAGAAATTAATATGCAAGGATGTATTGTCAAGGATTTATGTGTTGATATATTAATGGGAAATGATGAATTGGAAAAGAAGAAAGTAAAGATAGATTTTGAAGAAAAAATGGTAACTTTGGAAGGGCAAATAATTAAATTTATGCAGAAAGATGAGGTGGAAGAAGGAATAAGAGTTGATAGGATATTATTAAAAGAAAATAATGATGTTTATGAAGAAGAAATGTATTTTGATGATAGGGAAATGTCCCAAATAAATGTAAAGAATAATTATTGTAGTGAATATTTAAAGAATGGAAATTTTAAGCAGATGGATGCCTACGAGGTGGAGTGCGTAAAATTGGAAGCAAGGAATAATGAGTACATAATGAAGAATAATTTTATTTGTAAAGAATAAGATGTGATAAAAGTTAATTGCCCTGAAGAATATAAATCAATAGTCGTTTCCATATTGCAGCAACACAAGGGACTTGTCAATAAAGAAAATAGAATTGCACAAAATTATATCCATAGTATAAAAGTTAAAGAAGAAAAAGATTTTAAAACAAAATCATACCCAATACCATGTAAATACAGAGAAGAAGTAAACAAAACAATTAATAATATGTTAGAAGATGGAATACTAGGAAGAATTACAGAAATGTCATTTTTCACTAAAATCGATTTACAGCATAGTTTTTGGTTAATACCTCTAGAAAGAAAAAGTAGACAGTATACAGGATTTCAGATAAATGGAGTAGTATATCAATTCAAAGTAGTACCATTTGGACTTCAATCATCTTGCAGTGCTCTATGTAGATGTCTTCATGATATTTTGGATCAATATGACCATTTTGTAATTCACTACATTGATGATATATTAATTTTTTCTAAAACGGCTGAAGATCATGAGAAACACCTAAAAATTATAATAAATAGATTCGACAAAGTTGGACTAAAAATAAATCAAGAAAAATGTACATTTTTTCAGAAAGTAGTGATATATCTAGGTTATAAACTTAACACTAATATAAAAACACTAACAGCCTACTGATATATCCATTTTATTCAATAGACTTGATTTGTTAAATAAATGGTAGATTTCATTATTGTGAATCAATTTGACATCATACTTGTTGTCTTGTACATATGGAAATTATTTTGTACCCTAAAAATCAAAATTTGGGGTTAGATACAAAATTGATTTTATAAATGTCTTTCTAATATAATAAAGTGTAAAACTTACCAATTCATATGGATGAAAGCCTGTTGATTGGAAATAATTCCTAGATTTTGTCTATAAATAAACAGAATACAAAATAATTATAGAACCTTACATTAGTTGTTTTTATTTTTTGATATAGCCTCCATTTTCAATTGCTCCATTTGACATGACAGTTTGACATAGACAGATAACAGGGATGTATTTAATAGAACAATAAACTAATTGAAAATTAATATTTAAAAAAATAATAAGTAGGTATATTATTTATTTTTAATATTATTTTGGGGTATTGATATGATTGGGGTTTATAGAAAATAATTTATAAGTTATATACTACATAATATTAGATATAACAAAATTTGGTTATTTTAATAAGTTATATACTAGAGAATTTTATAAAAATATATTTATGTGAGGGCATTTTTAGGAAATTAGCATATAATAATTGTAAAAAGTTGTATTTTAATGTTGTAAATATATTTAAGTGAGCCATGTGCATAGGCAACCAACTATATAGTAAGTGACAGACAGAAATTAATCATTTTTACGAATTTAAGTGGGGTTATAATAATAATGTTAGTTTAAAATGTTTAATTTATATATATTTACTGATTTAAGTGTTTATTCTGATCTGAAAAGCCTAAATGCCAACAAAATTCTCGATAGATAAGTAAGGAATTCTCTAGATCACCGGAGATGGCTTTGTTTGCGAAATGATTTCTTACCAGATGGTTCTGGAACATCCAAAAAGATATAAATACCCGGTGATTTGGATTCAGTCAGTCAGAAAGTTTAATTTAGTCAGTCAGAAAGTTTAAGTCAAGCAGTCAGAAAGTTTAAGTCAAGCAGTCAGAAAGTTTAGTAAGAAAGTCGATTCAGTTAGTTATGAGTTTTTTTAGTATGAAAATTATTTAGAGGCAGTCAATCAGTTACAATTGTTCAATATAGTGAGTTAAATCAATATTAAGAAACAGTATAAAGAAAATAATATTGAAGATTAAAAATTATGTTATGTATAAATGATGATAATGGAAGAAGTATTAATTGAATATTAAAACTAAATGATATTTTGGTGATTGGATATTGATATATTGAAAAGAAGAATAAAAATAAATGCTGTTGCTGGTTTGCTTGGTGGTTTATAAATGCTGTGAAGAAAAATATCTTAAATTGGTGGAAGCTAATAATTGGAAAAAGTAATTTCACAAAAACAGGGATAACCGAAGCTGAGAAGAAGACATTTGAGTGCTGATTATAATCTATATAGTGGAAAATAGTTCATTTAGGCATTCAGTGACAGAAAGGTACAAAATTTTGTTAATATAATTTAGTTAGTGTCATAACAATTTCAATTTTGAAGATATTTTGTTTAAATTTTACATTGTCTATAGAATTTAATTAGTTTCATAAGAATTTCAATTTAAAGATAGTTTATTTTAAATTTACATTGGCTAGGTTAGATATATATGTGTGTTTTATAATAGATATAATAAAGATAATTTAAAAAAGTACTTACAAACTAATTATTTGAGAACCGCGATAAAAACCCTATATTATTAAAAAATACTCATTGCTTATCATTCAAACAAACAATACATCATAACAATATATATATATATATATATATATATATATATATATATATATATATATATATATATATATATATATATATATAAGATAAGATATATATATATATATATATATATATATATTGAGATGATTGGTGTTTAAAGAAAATAATTTATAAGTTATATACTAGATAATATTAGATATAAAAAGTATTTGGTTATTTTGATAAGTTATATACTAGAGAATTTTATAAAAATTATTTATGTGAGGACATTTTTAAGAAATTAGCATATAATAATTGTAAAAAGTTGTATTTTAATAATTATAATATTGTAGATATATTTAAGTGAGCCATGTGACTAGGCAACCAAAAATACTCTTTAAAGTGACAGATAGAAATTCATAATTAGGAATATAAAGTGGGGTTATAATAATATGTTAGTTTAAAATGTTTAATTTATATATAGTTACTGATTTAAGTGTATATTCTGATCTGAAAAGCCTGAATGTCAACAAAATTATCAATAGAAAATTGACGAATTCTCCAGAATGCAGAATTTGACCTTTGTTTACGGTGGAACATTCTGGAATAATGGTTATGTCTGTGGATCGAACATATACTGTTTCCAAAAAATTCAGACACACAAATGTGTTTAATGGAACAAATCGAACATGATTTCTTACCAGATGGTTCTGGAACATGGAAAAAGATATAAATACCCGGTGATTTGGATTCAGTCAATCAGTTATGAGTTACTGATACTATGAGTCCAGTTTTAGTATGAAAGTTAGTTAGAGTCAGTCAATCAGTTATGAGTTACAGTTACTATGAGGCCAGTTTAGTATGAAAGTTAATTAGAGTTAGCATGAAATAGAAGTCAGATCAATTATAGTCAGACAGAAGGTCCAATTGTTCAATATAGTGAGTAAAATGAAGATTAAGAAACAGTATAAAGAAAAAATTATTGAAGATTAAAAATTATGTTCTGTATAAGTTGATTGGATAAAGCAAGAAGTATTAATTGAAAATTAAATTTATATAATATATTTGGTGATTGGATATTGGTATACTGAAAAGAAGAATAAATATAAATGCTGTTTGCTGGTTTGCTTGGTGGTTTATAAATGCTGGTGAAGAAAAATATCCTAAATTGGTGGAAGCTGATAATTGGAAAAAGTAATTTCACAAAAACAAGGATAACCGAAGCAGAGAAGAAGACATTGAGTGGTGATTATAATCTATTTAGTGGAAAACAGTTCATTTAGGCATTCAGTGACAGAAAGGTACAAAATTTTGTTAATATAATTTAGTTAGTGTCATAACAATTTCAATTTTGAAGATAGTTTGTTTAAATTTTACATTGTCTATAGAATTTAATTAGGTTCATAAGAATTTCAATTTAAAGATAGTTTATTTTAAATTTACATTGGCTAGGTTAGATATATATGTGTGTTTCATAATAGATATAATAAAGATAATTTAAAAAAGTACTTACAAACTAATTCTTTGAGAACCGCGATAAAAACCCTATATTATTAAAAAATACTCATTGCTCATCATTCACAAACAATACATCATAACTATATATATAATATTATACATATAATAAAATATTTAATAATATTATTATTTATGTGATATGTTTTGTATTATTTATTAAATGTTCATAATTATATTAGTCTTTTGTATTTCAAAATAATAATCTCAATAAATCATTGTATGATCCAGAACTGTCAATTTTGAAATATCTGTGTGTCATGTCCTCGGTAGTATAGTAGTCAGTATCCCCGCCTGTCACGCGGGAGACCGGGGTTCGATTCCCAGTCGGGTAGGACTTTTTTATTAATATTATTACATTATTGTCATTTTTAAATACTTATGGATATTGTATTTTCATTTGTATTGTATTATTGTATGGAATTATGTTGCACTGTACTGTAGTGTATTTTTTTATGTATATTATTGGCAATTTTTAAATACTTATGAATATTGCAGTTTAATTTGTATTGTAATATTATATTAATAACAAAATAAACAATGAATTTTACTGCAGAGTATGTGTAAAAAAATTTTGCATTCAACTCCTTTCATACATATATGAAAATAAAAATATATATTTTCATCAAAATATTGATTCAATCCTTCATTGTTAGTAAGTTGTTATTAATTCTGTTTCTCTTTCTGCTATGTCTTACCTATATAATTACATATGTAATGATTGTGCAGATTGACTCCCAAATAAATTTGTAACGGCGAATGCGTGTATAGAAGTGTAACTTCCACCGGCAGTCCCACTGGACTGCCACACCCGTTTTTTTTTATGGGTGACAGCATGATTAAGTGTCAGAGGTTGTAAATTAATTCTTCATCTTCTTTCTCAGATGCCTGTTTTAAATAGTTAGAACGATGTAAACCCAAACCATTTCCTCAGATTTTAGAGCCACTAGTGTCTTCTAATACCTATCCCTCACTGGCAGGTATCGGAGTATATTTTCATGTCTGATCACCGCTGGCTTACCTATAATATTAGTCTGAAAAAAAGCCTTATCAAATCGTGCGACCCTAGGAGGACGGATGTAGAACTCTACAACCGACTCTTAGAAGATGCTCTGCGGAATGAAACGGCTTCAACTCCAGGAACTAATACAGAATTTGAAAGGTATACGGTATCTATCCAAAACAAAATAAGCTATGCTTATAAAAAATCCTGTCCAATAAGGATGGTCAAAGTCGCAAAACCAACTCTTGGTGGTGCACTGAATTGGAACACCTTAGCAAGAACAGCTTTTAATAGAGCGAAACGCACCAAACTCAAAGAGAATTGGGATTATTACCAATCAAATCTCAGAGAGTTTGGAAAAGTATGCAGACAAAGACAAAGAGTTGCTTGGAGAATCTTCTGTGAGGAAATCAAAGATTTCCCGCAGGCTTCCAGGCTACAAAAAGCGCTCTCAAAGGACCCACATCGGCATGTCGGCATACTAACGAAGGAAAATGAGAACAAAACTTCCAACTATCGCGAAAGTGCTGAGGTCCTGATGAAAACGCACTTTCCCGGTTCTAGTGTCTGAACAGCACCAAACCGGAAGGAACAAGCAATCATACCTTCAATAATCGACTGGCATCTCGCCAGAACTATGATTAATGAGGAAAAGGTAAAATGGGCCATATTGTGCTTCACCCCTTTTAAATCACCAGGGCCTGACGGCATATATCCAGCCCTACTACAGTGGGGACTGGATATCTTTCTGCCGCACCTCGTCGAAATATTCAGAGCCTTTTTGGCTTTGAGATATATTCCTAGGAAGTGGAGAGAGATACGTGTGGTTTTCATACCAAAACCAGGTAGGATGGACTACACCCTACCAAAGGCTTTCAGACCAATTATCCTAACATCCTTTCTATTGAAAACGATGAAAAGGCTATGCGAGAGGTACATAAGGGATGAAGTTCTGGTCCATAACCCACTTCACACAAATCAACATGCATATACTTTAGGAAGATCTACCGATTCTGCACTGCATCATGTAGTGGGAAGAATTGAAAGATCGCTGGATAATAAAGAATTTACCCTAGGTACATTCATGGACATTGAGGGAGCGTTTGATAAAACCACATTTCCAACTATCACCCAGCAGCTCAACTTCAGGAATGTTTCCCTGGCCATAAGCGAATGGATATTCAGTGTGCTCTCTAATAGAGCAATAAGCATAAATGTTGAAGACGTTTCTGTCAGAGGCATGGTTACGAGGGGGTGTCCGCAGGGAGGGGTGCTATCACCACTACTCTGGAATATAGTTCTAGATACCTTGGTTGATCAACTCGGCAACAACGGTTTCTACACAATAGCCTATGGAGACGATATTGCTGTCCTGCAAAGCGGTAAGTTTGATAACACACTATGTGAGAGATCACAAGTTGCTCTCCGACTAATAGAAACATTGTGCAAGGAACACTCACTATTTATAAATCCTAAGAAAACAGAAATGGTCCTCTTTACCAGGAAAAACAGAATCACGGGCTTAATACCCCCAAGGATTCTAGACAGGAAGTTAACATGGAACTCACACTTAGATGGTAGAGCTAAAAGAGCATGTATTGCCTATGAGCAGTGTCGACGAACGGTCGGGGGCCTCACGCCCAGGGTAATCGCCTGGGTTACACCGCTGTCATTAGGCCAATGCTAACTTACGGAGCTATTGCCTAAGTACCAAAAGTGCTACAGGCAACAGCGATTAACAAACTAAACCATATTCAGCGGATGGCTTGCATAAATATAACAGGTGCCATGAAAACAACACCAACTGCTGCAATGGAGTTGATCATAGGCATCATGCCTCTAGATATATATCTTAAAGAGGTGGCGCTAGTGACAATGATGCGACTGCGCTCAGCTGGTGCAAACTTTAATGTAGGAATGGGACAATTGAGATCTCGTTTCTGGCGGGGAGAGCTGGATGCGTTACCACTGCTACAGGCAGGCTGCGACTCAATTGAACCAAAGTTGTGGTAAATCCCTATTGCATATACACCGATGGCTCCAAAATGAAAGACGTCTCAGAATGCGGGATATACTCCAGATCACTGAACCTAAGAATAAAGTGAGGTATGGGCAAAAATGCCAGCGTAGTTCAGACAGAACTGACTGGTATCTCCATAGCCGCAAAAGAGATAACCCAAAAAGGTATAGCAGGGAGAACTATAATGATCTGCACAGATAGCCGACAAGCGCTACTAACCTTGAATAGACCACTTGTCACATCAGGTTTAATAATGGAGTGTCTTCTTCTTCTTCTTGTTCAGCCTTCCTTCATCCATTGTTGGACATAGGCCTCCTCCAATTGATTCCACGCTTCCCACGAATGGAGTGTCACGAGTCACTAACTCAAGCTTCGAATGGTAATACCATCATCCTGAGGTGGGTTAAAGGACACAATAGGAATAAAGGTAACCGCATTGCTAACCAATTATCTAGGAAGGCGGCAGGCCTAAGACTCTTAGGACCTGGGGATCTTTTTGGTTAGTCAACTACAACAATCGCGGAAATTGTCAAATGTCACTCCCAAACGCAAACCGTATAAAGATGGGAAGAATGGAAAGGATATAAACTTGCCAGGTTAACACTAAGTAACCTTGAAGAGTCAACATCAAAGATGTACTTAGTATTGACCAGAAAAAGCCTACGTTTGGCAGTTGGTTTTTTAACTGGTCATTGTCAACTAAGCAAACACCTCCACACACTGGAGCTAGCAGACACACCTCTATATAGGAGGTGTGAACGAGAAGATAAAACTGTAGAGCATGTTCTATGTGAATGCCCAGAGTTATCGTTAATACGAGAGTACGCGTTCAGCAAGTCCTGGCCCACACCTGCCCACATAAAAGGTCAGTCAAATCTACTAAAAAGTCATGGGTTTTTTCTCTGTTGGTTAAAGTAGTAATTTCAGGTCTTTCTTAAGTAGTTTTTAATTAAAAAATTTTATTTATTGTTTGTTTGTTGAGCCCAGTACCTTCTGCTTGATTACATATACAGAAACCAATTGTCCAATCAGTGTCCTCAATTTTCAGTGTATTGTGATAGATTGTTGTAAATATTGCTACTCAATAGTATATATTAGGTTTAATTTTACTCTTTTCCCTTTTTTTTCCTCCAATATTAATTTAAATTCCAGGGTGACTTTTTTGAAATACTATTTTATATCAATATAATTATCTTTGTCATTATTTCTAGGCGAAATCGGCTTTCTTAATTACTTCTTATCTTAGGTCATACCCAAGGAGGTTGATATGAAACCTCTTTTACTGACCTGTCCTAGTTTAATATCTACTCCAAGGTCTTCTTTTGTCTTTCTCTCCTACTTTTTCCAGAAACTCGCAAATCAGAAATTCTTCGTATTTGTTTGATTACGTTCAACTTCGCCGTTGAACATGTCTGAGTCATCTTAACTTGTTCTGCTTTGGAATTATTCAGTGTCTCTTCTAGATTTTACCTAATAGATTCATGCTTAATGTTATTAAATAATATATGTTTCCACCACAAGAACTCGTTATTTATCTTTCTTTTTAACTGCCCAATATTCAGTTACCCACCTTATAGCTGATAGTTTAGCAGTTTTACAGAAGTTTTCCTTTAATTTTATAGAAATAATTCTGCCATACAACACATCACTTGCTTATTTCCACTTCATGCATCTTACCTTAATTCTACTTCATGCATTTTCACATTATAGTCTCATTAATCTATAATACACATTATATGTACTTAAAATTATTACTTTTTACATTCATTTCACCATCTAAAGTTGTAATTTTATTTGTAGTTCTTTCATATTAAAAAAAACCTTCCAATTAACCTACTTTTTTTTACTAAGTTTAAAACCTTAAATCAGCTTTTCCTGTTTTTGTTTTAAATCCCTTTAAGTATTTCCTACTGACACTCTCATCGGCATACATTCAGCATAAGGGAATATGACTCTATAGTTTCGTTAATTTCTGATCCAACACTTATAAGAATCATCAAAGACTAAGCACCGAGTCCGAAATTTATCAGTCTTTCTCATACGTGTCCTAAGAATAGTTGTTATTCCCTCGCACACATCTCAATTTTCCGTCAGCTGCGTTGTAATAAAAATTAGTAACTGTTGTTGATCTTTCTTGCATAAAACTGTAAGTCTTCTTCTTCAAGTGCCATCTCTGCAGCGGAGGTCGGCAATCATCATAGCTATTCGAACTTTTGAGACAGCAGCTCTGAAAAGTTTATTTGATGTACATCCGTACCACTCTCTCAAGTTGCGCAGCCATGACATTCTACGCCTCCCTATGCTTCTCTTTCCTTGGATCTTTCCCTGCATAATCAGTTGGAGCAAGGTGTATTTCTCTCCACGTGTAATATGTCCGAGATATTCTAATTTTCTTGTTTTTATTGTATTTAAAATTTCCATTTCTTTGTTCATCCTTCCCAGAACCTCTTTGTTTGTGACGTGTTCTGTCCATGATATTTTCAGAATTATTCTGTACACCCACAGCTCAAACGATTCCAGTTTTTTCATTGATGTGTCATTCAAGGTTCAAGATTCCATTCCATAAAATAAAGTCGAAAAAACATAGCACCCCGCCAACCTAACTCTTAGTTCCAGTTTTAAATCCCTGGTATACAGCACTCTTCTCATTTTGTTGAAATTTGCTCAAGCCTTTTCTATTCTTATTTTGTTTTCCTGATTGTAATCATTTGTGGAGTTAATCGTTGTTCCCAGGTATGCATATTTGTTCACTTGTTCGACGTTGGTTCCGTTTATTAGACGATTCTCGTTATTTCTTTGAGTTTTCGATATTCTTATAAATTTCGTCTTCTTGACATTCATTGTTAGACCATACTCTTTTCCATACTCTGCTATTCTGGTCACCAGTCTCTGAAGATCTTCAATGTTTCCGGCTAAGATCACAGTGTCGTCCGCATATCTAATGTTGTTAATGGGAACTCCATTTACCTTTATACCAGCTGTTTCACCCTCAAGAGCTTTTTTCAGGACCTCTTCGGAGTAGGCATTAAAAAGAGTTGGCGGCAATACGCATCCCTGTCTTACTCCACATCTAATTTCAATCTCTTCTGACAGCTGTTCGTACTGCTAACACGTACTTTTGCTCGCTGTTTATAGTATAAATTTAATATGATCATGAGGTCGTTGTAGTCAATCTTCTTTGATTTCAGGACATTCATTAATTGTTTATGTCGTACTTTATCGAATGCTTTATTATAGTCAATAAAACATGCGTATATATCTTGATTGACGTCCAGGCATCTTTGTATTAGTATATTAAGTGAAAACTGTAAGTAAGTTGATGTAAATTCGGAATCCCGGAGAATTTGGGAGAACTATTCTTAAATTGTGGTGTCAAAGTGATTATCCAATATCTAAAAGCAATAATCTATTTATACAAAATTTAATTGTTGCGCTATTCAATTATTGTGAATACTTTTTCTTTTTTTGCTAATAGCCTTACAGGCTGATGCGAGTTTGTAAATAAAAAAAAATTACAGTTTAAAAAATATTGAAATTATTATCTAATTGGTTATTGTCAAACTGTTATCAGTAGTAATATCCCTAGGACATTGATAACAGACGAAATAATTTCATGACAATCGAAAGCTCGTTCCTTGGTAACAGCACGAAGCCGAAGGCTGGGTCATAAAATTATGAGGCGTTCATCAATGTCCGAGGGATATTCGGCGGATAATTTTTCGAAAAAAAAAATCATAACTCAACATAACGAAACATTTATTTATTAAAAGTACAGTTAGTGAAAGTACAATTATTAAAATTTAAGTTAACATTAGATTCGTTGCTATTCATTATTTAATAATTAATTAAATATTTAATATTCCCCAAATATATTTGACTGTAGGTTGTATTTCTGGGAATTTTTTCTTTGATTAGCGCATTTATACTTTGAACGAACATTCTCATTGCCAAAACGTGATATTTTGAAATTTATTTGGATGAAGTTGTCAAACTCGATCGTGTTGTCATCGGGATTGAAAATTGCACTGAATGCAATTATCAGTCTAATGTTGACATAATTGGGTGAAATTGTTCCACATGACACAAAATGACGAAATTTGAATGGTTGTTAGAACAGTCGAAAAATTATCATTTTAATAAAATTTCAATATATTTTAAGTCATTAAGCAATTTAAATAAAAATGATTCTTTTATAGAAACCAATATGTTATTTATTAAACAAATTTTATCTACATTATGCGATGTTACGTTTGCTCTAAAATCACGATGCTATAACCGTTCATAAATCAATTTATTAAACACTGAGCTTATTATTTGAGAATATGTTTAAATAATGAATAGTTCATCGTAAAATTCATTTATATTGCGACAGAAAATTGTTTTGTATAATAACTACTGCAGTGCCATTTATTACATTGCATAAATAATTTTATTCATTTATTTTAAATGGATATTCCACCAACCTAGCTTTATTAAATTAATAATTGTAATAAACTAAGCAATCGAACATTTATTTTGTAATTTCTGATATTATATGACAGCATACAAAAATGTGTAAACATTTTATTAAAAATGTGTACACAACTTTAAAACTGAAAAGTTTACAATAAATTGTCAAGGATAATTATAAATTAATGACTATAGACTGGTGGTCCACATTAAAAAACAAACACAGTACCTATGTATAGGAAGGGATGAAACTACGGAACTACTAGATATGGACCAAGAAAAAATTGAAACCATGTGTTTTAAAGATTTTTAATGAAAAACATATCTTGGTTCTTCTCCCCCGCTGTTGTTACTTTATTATATTCGTCTGGTAAAATTGTGAGATTTATTTCTTCGCTTCATTTATTGTTAGGCTAGTATATGAACTACATATTTACTAATTCCATTCTATGCTCTTTGATAGTAACTATCAATCAATTTCCACTTTTCTCATTATATAGATATACGTTCCTCACCCTATTAAGTCTAGTGTGCTGGCAGTATCGTCTTCTATAGTCAATTTTTGTGGCCTTAAGTTTTAATTTTTTTCTTTGATAGATTTTCCAAAGTTCGGGGCCGTACAACTCAATACTTTTTATTATTGTTTTATAATTTCTTCTTTTAATGAAAATAGTAGACACATCGAACACTTACTTTTGACAAGAGTTATGTTTTTTAGTTTAACTTTTTCTTAATTTGGTTTGTAAACAAAATGTTTTGATTATAACTTTAATTTAACATAGAACGTAAAATATTTAATGTAAAATCCCATTATTCTGTTATTTTGTTAAAATCCTACTATTAATTATTATCCTCATGATATATTTATTTTATTTAATATTTCGTTAACTATTAAATTTAGTTAAAGGTATTTTATACGAAAATTAAGATTTATTTACGTCTCTGCCTAATTTTCCTTCATTGCCTGGAGTAATTGCCTTAAATTAGAATTATGCAGCTGATTTGTAAAATGCGATTATCTCGAAAGCTGTTGAGTTTTGAAGTTATTAACAGGTATTATATATATATATATATATATATATATATATATATATATATATATATATATATATATATATATATATATATATATATATATATATATTATATATATATATATATATATATATATATATATATATATATATATATATATATATATATATATATATATATATATATATAAAGAAATTCTTCCAATGAACAATATGGATTTCAGATAGATGGGTTTTTTTCTTTTTACGGAACTTAAGGACAGAAATTTTAAATTTAAGTTGCAAGAAGAGATAATTGTCTAATTTTTTTGTTAAATAGAATATAGATTTCTTTAATAACTCAGTGGATGGAATCGGTAAATTCAAATCAAAATTTAAATTTCTGGTGGAGTAGTCATGATTAGGTTTTGCTAGAAAAAACATGATTAAATAAATTAAATACTCGCGATCTTGGAATAAGGTGTGCCATCTTTCTACGTTATTATTACTTATTATCGACCCATTTCGCCACCACAAAACTTACAACATCTAGTAAGCTTGCGTCACAAGAAAAATACTAATACTATGATTCTGTTACTGTTGTAGCAGAGGACATTAAAATTCTTGTCTGGCTTACTGCTTTAGGAAGGAAGCAGTCCAAGAGAGAGGACTGGAAAAAGCATGGAAAAATTTGGACATCAATTAAAACTTTCAAAACTTCAGCACACCCTGAACTTCTGAAATTATTATTTTACAGCTGTAAGTAAAACTGTGAAAGTATGTGTGGAAATTGTCAATGAACTAAGCCTAATGGGGATACCACTTCAAAAACGCGCCTTTAGACTCTACCTCATAAGTGGTCGGGAAAAAGGGCGATAATAAACTAACAATACCATATAAATGTTAAGAAAATAATAAATTATATGAATAAAAAGATAGGTAATAAAAAACTAAGATTGATAGTTCGTTTTGACTATTTTAAAACCCGGTAAACTTCGGGGGTGCTCTGAAACCCACAGAAATTAATGAAAATAAACACATTTTTAGTAAAAATGATTGCTTAAAACCTTACTAATAGTAATCTGATGACTTTTTTTTGTAAAATGACCAGAAAAAAGTTATAAGGTCCAAAAAAAATTTGTTCAAAACTTTTTATTTATTTTTGTTAATAACTTTTTTATTTGTTTTTACGAAAAAAATAATAGAAATACATTTTTTAGACAATTTAATTTGTTAAATACAATTTTTTGTAGGCGACGAGATACAGTACGAAAACCCTTTGAATCACTTATTCCAAGATGGCGTGTATTCAAGAACCTGATCAAATTCGGAGCACTGTAAAATCCAGAGAAATTAATGAAGTTAAAGATTTATAGTGAAAACTACTCTTTAAAAAGCAATCTCCCTAATATTGCTCGAATACCATTTTATTGTAAAATGGCAAAAAAAAACGGGTGTGGCAGTCCAGTGGGACTGCCGGTAGAAGTTACACTTCTATACACCCATTCGCCGTTACAAATTTATTTGGGAGTCAAGCTGCACAATCATTACATATGTAATGTTATAGGT
Organism: Diabrotica undecimpunctata; assembly: GCF_040954645.1. Lineage (NCBI taxonomy): Eukaryota > Metazoa > Arthropoda > Insecta > Coleoptera > Chrysomelidae > Diabrotica > Diabrotica undecimpunctata. The sequence goes on from NC_092806.1 coordinate 100,752,733, forward strand.
AAGACATAGCAGAAAGAGAAACATAATTAATAACAACTTACTAACAATTAATAAACAACATTTGACCTGTAATAGGAGTATAGTAAATGAAGGATTGAATCAATATTTTAATGAAAATGTATATTTTTATTTTCATATATGTATGAAAGGAGTTGAATGCAAAAATTTTTTTACACATACTCTGCAGTAAAATTCACTGTTTATTTTGTTATTCATATAAAAATACAATACAATAAATTGCAACATAATTCAATATAATAATACAATACAAATTAAAATGCAATATTCATAAGTATTTAAAAATGACAATAATATACATAAAAAAATACACTACAATACAGTGCAACATAATTCAATATAATAATACAATACAAATTAAACTGCATAATTCATAAGTATTTAAAAATGACAATAATATACATAACTTTTCTACTTACGCATATGTTTAATTTACCATAATAATATAATAAAAAAGTCCTCACGACTGGGAATCGAACGCCGGTCGCCCGCGTGACAGGCGGGGATACTGACTACTATACTACCGAGGACATGACACAAACGTATTTCAAAATTGACAGTTCTGGGTCATACAGTGATTTATTAAGATTATTATTTTAAAATACAAAAGACTAATATAATTATGAACATTTAATAAATAATACAAAACATATCACATATATAATAATATTAATAAATACATACAATATATATAATATTAAATATTATATACAAAAGGAACATTTTTATATTCGAGACAGGAAGAGAGAGAGAAAATATATCTTCTGTCTCGCTCTTAACGCTCTTACTCATTATCTTACATATCCAATGATTTCACAGATTCAATCCCATAAAAATTTCTCCAACGAGGAGCGCGCGTATAGAAGTATAACTTCAAAAGTTTAAGACCCAAAAGGAAATTTGTTTAAAAATTTTTATTTATTTTTGTTAGAACATTTTCAATTTAAATTTTACTATAAAAAGTAATACAAATAATGTTTTAGAAAATTTAGTTTCCTACGAATTATGTATTTTTCTATGGTTGTTAATTTACGAGATACAACGCAAAAAACATTTGCCTTTCTTTTTCAAGATGGCAGCTAGAGGTAGTGATCCCACAACCTTGAACTTAAGCTTATACTAACCACCCTCACACAAAAAAAAATAAAATTGTGTCCTCTCAAAAATTTAACATTTCAAGGGACTATTAGCGTAGTATCGTATAGTAAACAGAATGATTACTATATTTAAAATATCATTTTTACAATAAATTTACTTGTGTGTAATATTAGTTATTTATTGTACAAGAAGATAAAATTGTACTTTATCTTCGAGAGCATTTTTTAGCGTCGAGACGTCAGTCGAAACGCTAATTATGCTCGAGAAGATAATGCGATTTTATCGTTGTGTGCAATACAATATTTTTTTCTATAGCAAAACTTCAAGTTCAGGTGAAAAATATAATTTCAAAGAAAATTGTAATTTTTAGCACAAAAATCGCAATTGTGTTGCTCCGTTGCTAGGGATATGAATTACTCTGTCAACAAATGTCAAACAAATGTTACGTTTTGGTTTTTTCAGAGAATATTGTTGTGTTTTGTGTACAAAGCGAATAAATACGAAATGGACGGAAAAGAATTGATACAATTAAAGGAAAACCTGCCATCAGGTATAGAAAATGTAGCGTCGGAAGCAGAAAGTTTATTGTTGCCACAAAAATCTAGGATGATGTATGAGAAAGAATACCAGTCTTTCAAAAAGTGGAAAAGCATTAAGAATATCAATGGCGTGAGTGAAAAAATAGTTCTGGCGTATTTTTCTAAAAAGTTGTAGAAAGCGATGCCATCGTCATTATGGTCGTATTATTTGATGCTGAAGCGTACGTTGCTGGTGAATGAAAATTGTGACATTTCTTAATTCAGCAAGTTAACCACCTAACCACCAAAGCTAAAAAGTCAAAAATCTTGGAGTCAGATGAGATTATTAAATTTCTGACAGAAGCTCCTGATGGTGTCTATTTGTTGATGAAGGTTATTGCTATTTTTGGTGTACATGGAGCGACTAGGTCCGATGAATTGTACAAGTTAGAAATGTTTAACGTGGACGACAGAAAATCGGTGATAACCGTTTCATTATCTAATACTAAAACCAACTAGGAAAGGTCGTTTTGTATTACTGACAAGAAAAGTGGACTGAGTTTCTTGGAAATTGTGAGAAAGTATATTGCCTTGCGCCTTAAAAACGTACCTCACAGTAAGTTTTTTGTAAATTACCGACAGCAAAAGTGCACTACTCAACCGGTGGGGATTAACAATATATATATTATTCCCAAGAAGATTGCAGATTTTTTAAAACTTGCAAATTCAGAAATGTACACGGGGCATTGTTTCCGTCGTTCTTCAGCTACTATGTTCGCAAATTCTGGGGCTGAGCCAGTAAAAGTTAAACGTTTAGGTGGATGGAAATCGTCATCTGTTTTAGAATCTTACATTGAATAAGTCAATAAGCAATAATATTGCTGTATCCAAGTGTATACTTGGCGGACCAGAAAATCACTCCAGTACCTCGAATCAAGTGTTTAAGCAAACAAGCACAAGTTGTGATGCTCAAAAAATAGATTCTTCTAATAATAAAAAATTTATTAAAATCCTTTGTAAAAGGTATATATTTAAAAACCCAAACGGGCTACGTTAGACAAAACGTTTTCGGAATCCATATTCCATCATCAGTGTCTAGGAGAACATGAATGTAGCCACTAAATATATGGGTAAAAATTTATTAAAAAATAATTAATTACATTTGGTTTACAGTATTTCTTATAAAATATTAAGATGTTAAAGTTACCGTTAGATTATGTAACATGGCGACATATGACTCCACGTGAAGTTGCTAGTCCTGAGACGGTGTATCTACAAGGACTTAATGGAAGCAACCTAAATAAAGCAACTAAATAAAGTCCTCGTAGATACACCGTCTCAAGACTAGCAACTTCACTTGGAGTCATATGTCGCCATGTTACCTAATCCAACGGTAACTTTAACATCTTAATATTTTATAAGAAATACTGTAAACCAAATGTAATTAATTATTTTTTAACGGGTTTTTACCCATATATTTAGTGACTACATTCATGTACTCCTAGACACTGATGATGGAATATGGATTCCGAAAACGTTTTGTCTAACATAGCCCGTTTGGGTTTTTAAATATATACCTTTTACAAAGGATTTTAATAAATTTTTTAATATATGGTATACAGCCAACTACAGGAACGTAGATTCCTTGTGGATTTCTAATAATGTTAATTGTAAAATTTCAGTTCTTTTTAAAATTTAATTTGTTTGAATTTGTAAATTTTATTGAATAAAAAAAAGTTAAAACATTTTATCTACTCTTGCTGTTAAAGGGTCACTTTATTTACTCTTGCAGTTAAAGTGATACTTTATCTACTCAAAACAGTTTTTATAGCAACACTTTAACATTAGCTATGAAAAAAAATTATATTTAAACATCACATTTAGTTTATTTACCTTTAATAGAACAAAATCCAACATCATTACTGAACATAAAATATAGAACATTAAATCACTTACTTTTCAATTGATTGGAATTATTATTTTTTTAAAACCACTGTTTGAGGCCCACTAATCATCGTTTAATTACTTATAGGTTTTCATATATGGCTTTTACTTTTGTATTACTGGTTTCAAATGTTTAATCTTAAAAATTTTAGTATCGTAGTTATTATAGTTTGCTTTCCAATAATGTCTACAGCTTTGTATTATCCCCAAATACTAAATACTGTTTAACCTACATTCGAATATTTTTTTTTACTAAAGACACAGAAGTGTACTTACATTAAAATCTGGTCAGTAAGACCAATTATTAATTTGTTTCTAACTTAAATTACTAATGAAATCTTAAAATTAGGTGTCTACTCACTAGTATCTTTCCTATTATTTCTAATAACTAGCATTAAATTTAGCATGCATACTCGCACAACACTTTACTCTGCTTTTCACTCACTCATTATTCCAGTTCAAAAGACTTTGTTCTTTTGAGCCTTCTTTCTAGGTTCGTATTGTCGAGGAGCTGGATAGCCTCGACGTTTACGTGATGATGGAGTCGTTGTTCATGGCTCCCTGCAAATTTCTTGATTATCTGATTGACGTCTTCCACCTTGAGGTCCCGGTAAAGGTCGTTGTTCCTAACGTACCAAGGCGCATCTACGATGTTCCTCAGTACTTTATTCTGGAATATCTGGATTACTTTGATGTTACTAGGCTTGGCACAGCCCCAGAGTTGGCAGCCATAGGTCCATACTGGTCTTAGTATTTGTTTATAGATTAGGAGTTTATTATTTATGGATAGAGAGAAATGTCTTCCCATTAACCAATACATTTTCTTGTAGCGGATGCCTAGTTCTTCTCTTTTCTTCTTCACGTGAGCTTTCCAGCGAAGTTTCGCATCAAGAGTGATCCCCAAGTACTTTGCTGATGTTGCAATAGGCACTTGGACATCATTTATTCTAATAGGAATATTATTAATTCTCTTATTGGTAAAATTTATATGGACTGATTTATTCTCATCCAGTTTAATTTTCCATTTTTTGGTCCATTTATGGATTTTATTTATTGAATTTTGTAGTTTTTCTGCAGCTTCTTCGACAATGTCACTTACCGCTTAGACAGCAGTGTCATCTGCGAAGGTAGCTATGGTGTCGTCTTCTAGTTCAGGTATATCTCACGTGTATATTAGATATAGGACTGGACCCAATACACTCCCTTGTGGAACACCTGCTTCAATATCCTTGAGATCAGTGTATGCATCTTCTTGTTTAACTCTAAAATGTCTGTTCGCTAGATATGATTGTAATATATTTAAATATTGTTTAGGCATGAATGATTTAAGTTTATGTATCAAACCCTTATCCCAGACTTTATCAAATGCGTGTGCCACATCTAGGAAGGTTGCAGAACAGACTTTTCTTTTCTCTAATGATCTTTCAATTATAGCAGTTATTCTATGCACCTGGTCAATTGTCGAATGCTTATTTCTAAATCAAAATTGATGATCTGGAATAATTTTCTTTTCTTCAATTATTGGTAGGATTCTTCGCAGGAGGAGTTTTTCAAACACCTTGGACATCACAGGTAGAAGTGATATTGGTCTATATGATGTCACCTCATTGGGGGTTTCCCAGGCTTTGATATCATGATCACCTCAGCTATTTTCCATAAATTTGGAACATATTGTAGTGTAAAGGCAGCATTTGTTAAATTTGTTAATTTTATAATAGCTTTTCTTTGTAGATTTTTTAGCAGTCTTCCGGTAATGAGGTCATAACCTGGTGCTTTATTTGGGTCGATTTGTTCTTTAATTAACTCAGCTACTTCTTTTGGGGAAGTTGGCTTGATATTCTCATCTATTTGTTTTGGTTCAGGCCAATCCTGGTCATCGTCTTGGTCATCTTGCAACTTAAATGTGTTCTCTAGATGAGTGGCAAATCTCTCTGCGTTCTGCTGATTATTTCTGGCCCAACTACCGTCTTCCAGTTTTATTGGAGGAGAATGTAATATTGGCCTTTTAATTCTTTTTGTAGCTTTCCAAAGCGAATACTCTGTACTGCTGTCGTTTGTTAACTCTTCCAGATAAGATTTAATAGATTCATTCTTAATTTTCTGGATTTCTCTTTTAAGTTGCTGGCTGGCATTGTTTAGGTTAGTTTTGTCTCGAGGGGCTCTCGTTTGCTGCCATTTTCTTCTTAGTTTTCTTTTTTCTTTTATTAATTCACGAATTTCTTTAGAGTAGTTATTCCCTTTAAGTTTTGTTTTCAGTATGAAAGTGCAATCCCATGCTGAATCTTGAATTTTTTTGAAAAATAAATTTAATTATTGATCTATCTGTTCAATTGTCTTTAGTGGCACGGCTAAAATGATCTTTTCTTCAAGAGTTACTTTAAAACTTTCCCAGTCTGTGAGCTTATTAGTTAAGGTTGGGTTGTTCTCTTTTCTAATAATCATATCACTCATGGTTAGAATTATGGGTGAATGATCGGAGTTTATATACCATCCTTCACAAATGTCCAAGTAATTGGATGAAATATTTTTAATTATGAAGAAATCTATGAAATCTGGTATTTTATTCCTATCAGTTGGCCAATAAGTTGGCTTCCCTGTAGATATTACATTCGAATATTTGATTACTAAAACTCGATATAGTCGTAATCGACTCATAATTAAAAATCGTTTCGTTTTTATGTTTTTAATTAAAGACGGGTTTTCATCTTGCTAATTACTATTCTTCCTATTATAATCTGGGAAACAGAGTTATCGGTTTTAAGATGTTAGAAGTTAAAGCTTATTTTTATGTTTTATTAAAATTCAGAGATAAAATTAATTACGTTTTTTTCTTGCGTAATTTCTTTATTCCATAAAGAAATTTTAGCAGTCGCCGTGAATTTTTATGCATCAAAAGCTCATTGTTCATAAATCACAAAGATTAAAACCAAGATCAATTATTGTACAATTAAAAAAATTAATTACTGCCGCATATAACATTTATTAGAAAAAAGCTGACAGATTAATTGAAAATTTTGTCATTTTAAGCTGCGGAATGTCATAATAAAACAAGAAAAATTAATTAAATGATTAATATTTCTTAAGGAGATAGGTGTCAGGGATTCTGAAAGCAGCAGTAGAGCATTGTTTTCGAAAAGCACAGCGTTAGAAGGTTTTTTAATAACTAATTTTTAACCATCAGTTACTGTAGTGATTAATTATTTCTTTCGTTGTTATATATATCATTTTGATGACAATATTCGATAACATTATGTTATCAATAATTTTTAATTATAATTAACTAATTAGTTAATATTATTTATTAACTACTGATTATATACTGTCTATATGTAACTTTATAATATTTACTTCAAGAGTTCTATACTAATCAATGCGTGAGTTTGTTATATAAGAAAAACTTATCCGAATAACGAGAATGACAACGTCTAACTTAAAAACCAGCGTTAGGATACAGGGATAAAACTCTTAATCTTTTGAGATAAAGGATGGACTCAGACATAGGAGCTGCCCTGGCTTGCCTTTTATATAACATTTCCTTGGAAAAAGTAGTCCGAGACACACGAATTAGAGACGGCAGTACTATTTACAACAGATCGATAGAAATCTTTACATACGCTAATGTCATTGACATAATAGGGCGTAGCAAGCGAAGATATTGTGCAATATTTTCCCTAATTGGAAACGGTGGCGAAACAGGTTGGTCTAGTCATTAACGAAGACAAAACCAAGTACATGATGGTTACTAACGATCGTAAAGAAAATAAGGATTGGAAATAGCATTTGGAAGTCATATCTTTAAACGTATTGACAGCTTTACATACCTTGACTCGCCAGTGACTACTACCAAAAAAACAAGTAAAGAAATTAAAAAATATGGCATATTATGGATTTCAAAAACAATTCCACTCAAAAAACAATCAAGAAGAAACTACAAGTATTATATATAAAACACTGCTGAGATCAGTCCCCACATACGGGGCGGAAACATGGACTCGACCGTAGAAGGATGAAAGACTCCGGTAAATATTCAAGCGTAAGATACTTCGCTAAATATTTGGACCTATAAACGATTAAGAGCAGTAGCGCAAAATATTTAATTTCGAATTATACCAAGTCTTTAATCAACCAGATATCGTAACGTTCATTACAACACAGCGGCTTAGAGGAGGCGGACACATAATACGAATGCCTGAGAACATGATTTCTAAAAAGCTAACGACAGGAATACCTACAGGAATAAGAAGCAAATGCCAACTGCGAATTAGATGGTTAGATGGAGTTGAGATCGAATTGGTGGTACTAGAGATTAGAAGATGGCAACATATTGCCAGAAACTGAACTGAATGGCGACCAATCTTAGAGCAGGCCACGATCCACAGAGGATTGTCGAGCCTAAGATGATGATGATAATATATAACTTAAATACCTATGTAAATAAAAGACAATATTTAAGGAGCATACATGCAAAACCGATAAATCCACTTTTTTCAATTTTGAGATAAAAGCCAAAAAATTGTACAGCAAAATCCCATAACTATTTAAAAATACATCATATTGGAAATAAAGAGTAGTTATAAGTCATGTAATAAAATTCTAAAATTTGTCTATGAAAACTTCTTTTGCCCTAAAGTTCTTTACAACAGCACCATATATTTTTTGTAAAAGAAAATAAACGAACTAGAATGTAGAAAATTATTTTTATTATAAGTAGGGTAAAATACCCAGTAATTGGCCACATTAATTTAATATTTGTGTCAGTCATTGGCCCCCCATTAAAAAACTTTGAAAACAAGGCATCACAGTACCACTAATACGAAATAACAGTATCAAATTCGTCTTCCAACATCCAACAGATCATTCAGTCATGTGTAAATTAGATTTCTAAAGTATTTGCTAAGGGCGACTACATCTTGGTAAGTGTTTGTGCAGTTTATTTTCTTTAAAATCCTAATTTTCTTACTTTGATTATCTTAGTTAAGTAATTGGTAGCTAATTAAATGATTTTTTTATGTTCAACTAGAAAATTTAAGAAAATAAATGACGGCCAATTTTTAGATCATAAAACCCATACTAAATTAGTGATTAGCCTGATGGCCAATAACTGACTTTTAAATACCTCAACGAAATTATATTTTCTATAAATGCTTTTGAACTCTTTGGGCATATTAACGCTATTGCTAGTCTATATGCTACAACAAATCATTAAAATCAGGTATTGGCTGGCGGCCAATAACTGATGTTACATAACGAAAATAACTGATTTATACAAATTTGCAGGTAATATTGAACTAAACTTTTTTGGAACAATGCCTAAAATTACTGACGGAGAGAAATATCAAAAAAAGTATGCAGAAGAAGAGCTTTAAACTGCCCTAGATAAAATAAAAAACGTGTTTTCATTACGAGAAGTTTCAAGGAGTTATAAAATTCCAAGGGCAACCCTACAATTTCGAAAAAGTAAAAAAATTACGAAACGAAATTTAGGACCTAATCCAGTTCTTCTACCAGAAGAAGAAAAAATTTTTATTAAACTGGATTTTCGAAAATCATAAGAAAGGGTTTCCACGTCGAAAGGAAGATGTGCAGAAATCAGTTAAGCAGTTTCTTGATAGTAATCTCAGAGATAATCCTTTTATTAACAATCGTCCTGGCGAAACGGTACAAAGCTTTCCTACGAAGAAATCCCAAAATTTCTTTGCGTACAGCAGAAGCTGTAACCGCGGCTAGCGCAAATGTTTCGGAAAGTGACATATGAAAATGGTTTTTTTGAAGTTGAAAGTTTTTTCATAAACAAAGGACTTACTTAAGTGTTACAGTGTCCCGATCGTATTATGAATGCAAATGAGACCTGTTTTAATCTGTACCCGAAAAACAGTAAAATTCTAGCGCCTAGCGGGGCATCAAATGTTTATGTAGTGGAACATGCATCATCTAAATCTACCATCACTGTGATGTTTATTTTTCCAGCGTCTGGAGGAATAACACCACCGATGGTCGTGTATCCATATAAGCGGCTTCCTGCGAATATCGCCAAGTCTGTTCCTGGTGAATGGGGCATTGGTCTTTCTGATACTGGCTGGATGAAAGCAGAATTAATGTGTGAACGTATTGAAAACATACTTTATCCGCATTTATAAAAGGTGAATACGTCTTTTCCGATCATTATGTTTTTAGACGGTCATCGAACACACATGACGTACAACCTTAGTACCTTATGTGAAAAACTAAATATTGTTTTAATACGTTTATATCCTAACTCTACTCCTAACTCTTTCAAACCTATCAAAAGTGGATGGAAGAAGGCTGTTATACAATGGAGATAAGATCATCCTTCAGAGACATTATCAAAAGAGCATTTTGCAAATGTTCTGAAATATGCCGTGAAACAAACTGGAAAGTCAGAAACAACAAAAAGTGAATTTAAGGCTTGCGGACTACACCCTTGGAATCCAAATGCTTTATATTATTCCAAGTGTCTTGGAGGTTAAAAAATATTGACAGTTGAATCCGAAACAAAGTCAAAAAATCTAAGTAATACATTTTTAAGTTACAAAGATTTCTCTGGCATAGAAGGAAATAATATTATTGAAGAATTTAACAATGATTACAATGCTGTCACAGAAAATGAACAACCACTATTGTTTATGTTATGGAAAAGTTTTAAACACATTCCTCAGGCCATACAAGTGATTCCGATGGAGCAGCAAACTTTAAATATGCCTACTGATAACACTGCCCATACAGAAGAGCATGAACCTTCCGATTTCAACATTAATGAGATTCCTGTATTAATTGTAAATCACGATCAAATATTAGATGGACTGCTGGATGAAAATATTCAAATTATTAACGTCCCAGATATCCCCCCTGAACCTACAGGCATATAGCAAATTGAACTATCACTGCCTAATAATAATAATGAAAACACAAACGAACAAAGGCATCCAAATCTGAATGAGACTTTGCAGTTTGTAAAGACACCTAAACGAAAAGTAAACAGAAACACCAAAAAAATACCATACGCAATTATATCTACCCAGTGGATTAAAAGAAAAGCTGAGGAGAAGCAAAATTTCCAAAAAGGTTAAAAATTTAAAAACTGTCATGAAAGAAAAAACACAAAGTAAAAAAAAACAGAGAAAGGTATAAACCGAGAAATAAAATATGATAATAAGCCTAAAATGTTGAACAAACTTACTGAGCAACCTATCTTATCAGAGAAGGATTCTTTTAATACATGTGAAGACAGTTACCTTCTTGATAAATTTCTGTCAGAGATATCATCTCCCTCATCTTTTCAAGATAACGAAAAATGTACTTTGACAAACATTGCAATGGAGAAGGTAAAAAAGAGTTTATTTACAGATGAGCTCATGGAAACCTCCAAGAATAATTTGTTATTTAAAAATCATAAGCTGACTGAGGGTCTTTGCTTCTCGTGTACTTATAATTTTAAAGAGCAAAATCTTGCAATTAAATGTAACTTTTGTCGAAGGGTCTACCACATTTCTTGCATAAATAGACTTAATATGCATAAATCAAATTCACAAATATTTATCTGCAATATGTGTCTAAAAAACAAACATAAAATTAATTAAGTCTTATAAGTAAGTATGTATCACTTTTTACTTTTATATTAAAAGGGAATATAGGGAATTATTTTGATTTTGTGTGAATGTGTGTGACTTTTTTACTGTGAATAAATACTACATATCATTATTTTAATAAGTACCTAATCCTGTTTAATTTTTGACTATCATTTTCGGCCAATAACTGCTTGATTGGTGGCTAATCACTAGAACTTTCATAATCCTTCCTGGCCAATAACTGAAAAATTAGTGGCTAATCACTGGAGAAGCCCTGCCAATAACTAATTTTTGACAGACAGATATTATAAAAGATTTTTTGGAACTTAAATTTATTTATAGGCTAGAAATGTTTGGTTTTGTATAAACTACAACTGATTTTGTATTGGGAGGAACGTAATATTCCTACTGATAAACATTTATTACATAATTCTATGATTTAATCCCTTAATAGAAATGTGACCGTCAATCACTGGGTAATCTACCCTATTTAACAATTAAAAAAAAGTAAACAAGTAAAATCAAATCTGAAGCGTTGGTTCCCCTTCCAGGCAGTCACATGTCTCCTCTTCCTCTTCCTACTCATCTTTTTCATTTGAACTTTTGCCACTAAGCAATTCTCGGTATCATTCAATTTCTTGTAATTTCTACCAATCTTTATCGAACTGTTGATTTTAGTAAGTGTTTAAGGTTTTTTTTTTCTTTTTGGGGATACCCCGAGTCAATTCCTTTTCTGAGATGGTCAACTCAATATCTAAAAATTTTGGTCTCAAAAGTTTTTAAAAATTTTCCAACCCACTGGTTAAATAATAATCTTGGAATGATCGTATTTTTATGAATTTGCCATTGAAATCGTAGGCTTCCACGGCCAGAGTCAGAATTATAGTTTATTCGTCTTCCGGGTTTGGACCGTGTCATTTGTGAGTGACCCAAAAGTGGGTTCATCTCGACGTTTCGCTACAATTGTATGTAGCTTCTTCAGGAGAACAAAAAAGAAAAAGAAAAACAAGAGACAGGAAGATGGGTAGTTAGCAACGGTAACTCAGTTACTCAACGCAACCAGAGGCGAATACTAACTACCAAGATGGGCATTTGGTCACAGTAACTCAACTACTCAACGCAGCCAGAGGTGAAAACCAAATGCCAGGACAGGGATTCACGTCCAACAGCTCAGAACACTAACGCATCGAGAGGCAGGGAGTGAATCCGACGATTACTCCGCTACCGCTCTATTTATAGTCGCGGTGACCTGTCCTGTCGGGACGTATCGGCACACTCCGTGGCGCGAACGTCAAGAAGCGCGCGCTGGCCAATCATGTGGCTGCATCGTGGTAGCGGGACCGGACGGCGGCTCTAGACTGAGATTCCAGATGGGAGACAAGTAGTATCCTTCTTCTCGATTGATATTATGTGGATTTTTTCGGATCTCTAGAGATTCGCGGATTTTCCCGGAATAAAAGAAGGGGCTCTTAGAAATAATATGGGTTTTTTCGAACAATATGGAATGACCGGTTTCTTGGCAGTGTTCTGCAACTGCAGAATTCGCCGGAGTAATCGTCGGATTCACTCCCTGCCTCTCGATGCGTTAGTGTTCTGAGCTGTTGGACGTGAATTCCTGTCCTGGCATTTGGTTTTCACCTCTGGCTGCGTTGAGTAGTTGAGTTACTGTGACCAAATGCCCATCTTGGTAGTTAGTATTCGCCTCTGGTTGCGTTGAGTAACTGAGTTACCGTTGCTAACTACCCATCTTCCTGTCTCTTGTTTTTCTTTTTCTTTTTCTTTTTTGTTCTCCTGAAGAAGCTACATACAATTGTAGCGAAACGTCGAGATGAACCCACTTTTGGGTCACTCACAAATGACACGGTCCAAACCCGGAAGACGAATAAACTGAATTTGCCATTGTTATTTTTTTTATTATCATCTTCTTTGTATCGGCTAGCGCTTTCACTTCTTTAAGCTTTTTCTTTAAGCTCTTTCATATTAAACAATCTCCAATCAGTGCCTATCTTTTTAACAACTCCAATTTGTTTGTCAATCCCTTCACATTTTTCTCTAGAGAGAATTGTGTCTTTTTGTCTTAGAAGCTATTCTACTATCCTAAATATCCTGTCTGCTGGCAAATACGAATGGCCCCTGACTGGAAATACACGTAATATTTATGTTACTTGAACTGGAGCTTTAAATGTAAGCCAGAATTACAGCAAATGAATAATATGAGTGTTTTTGTTTTGTTTACCGCATCCGTCGCACAAGAGGCGAAGTGTCGTAGTATTATCGTACTCTAAAGACTTTAAATAATTTACAAGTGCAGAACCTATTTCAATATTGATCCCCTACCTGCCTGATTTTTAGTTCACGTAAAAAAAGTTGGATGTTTGGACTGGCTATCAACGCGACAAAAAACATACATGCTAATCTGCTGTGCATAAAACGCATCATTAATAGATGTTTTGGGTAAAGGTTGCACCTGCTGCATATCAAAGCAGAATGTAATGTAATTTTCAAGAGTTTCTTTTCGCAGACTATAAAAAGCATTAGCCCTATTTTGGTGGGTACTTAACTCAATACGAAACTCTCTTTTTTTACTTCGTTAATTTCCGTTCTAATTTTGAATTTAAATCTAGTACATTATGCGCATACATCTGATGCTGGAGTCGAAAACCCAATGTTAAAAGCGTTAACGCATATCCTCCTAAACATCGAAAAGTTTACGTTCTGTTCAGGGTCGCATTGAATAAGGTACATTCCATGTACCTTTATTGTTCTTAGATCAGCGGCCAAATAAATTCACCTTGTAGAATGTAGAATGTAGAAAATGGGGCGGCCAATAGAGCCTGATACACTGCGACCTTGGCAGATCTATTGTCTTTCCCCCTTATTTTAAAGCACTTCATCTAGCTTGGTCCTCTTAATGAGACTCAACAGCCTTGATAGTGGCCTTTTCATGTAGCCTGGTGCTTCCGGTTTTTCCTCTCCGAGTTCTAGAAACCGCATTTGTGCGAGACCTTCGTAATGGCACAGAACGTGTAGAGCGGTTTCCTCTTCTTCCAGACAGAAACGACAGGTGTCCTCTTCTGTCAGGCCTATGAGACTCAAGTGTATATTGAGTCTACAGTGCCCAGTGAGCAGACCCACTATCATTCTGACAGTCCTGCGTCTGTGCGAAAGTAAGTCTGCTGTAAATTTAGCCGAATGTCCTTTGATGAACTGTTTGGCCTGCCTCTGTCCTGGTGAGTTGTTCCACCACTCAACAGACTTCTGTTGCACCCATTTGTGTATGGCTGCCCTTTTTATCGTATTTGCGATTCCAAAGAAGGGTTCCGGACCAACCAGTGGCGTAGATGCGCCTTCTCGGGCCAATTCATCGGACTTCTCGTTGCCACGATGACCCTTATGTCCCGGCACCCAGGCAAGTGTCAACCTGTTTTGACTTCCCACCTGAGAGAGGACATCCAAACAGTTCCATACCAGCCATTAGAGAGCCTTTAGAGCCGCTTGACTATCCGAATAGATAACGATGGAGTCGTTATCTACATTTCGGCCGATTAGTTCCATAGCGCACCTGTGTATAGCAGCTAATTCGGCTTGAAATACGGTCGCGTATGTTCCTATACATACCCGGACTTCCGTCCTTGGTTTTATGCCATATATTCCAGCCCCCGTACCTGTATCCGTTTTGGAGCCGTCCGTATACCATAACGAGTTTGCTGTTAGCGGCGGACCAGTTTCCCAGTCCTCTCTTTTTGGTATTGTAATTTGAAAATTTTTGTTAAAACTATACCTCGTAACCATTCGGTCTACAGGCATTCCTAGAACGGGGTCTGCCTTTATGTCCTGGTATAGCCTTAAGTTATCAGCTCCCTGCATCATACTTATTGGAGCTTGGCCTTGGATCATCCGATGTACTGTTGATCTGGCTTCACTCTGTATGTATATATGCAGAGGTGGTAGGTTTAGCAGAACTTCTAGCGCGTCCGTTGGGGCTGTTCTCATGGCTCCTGTAACACTCAAGCATGCAAGCCTTTGTGTGCTACTGAGCAATCGAATCGCCCCGGACTGTTGCGTTTTGTTCCACCACGCCACTGAACCATAAGTTATCATGGGCCTTATAACCCTTGTGTACAACCAGAGATTCATTTTAGGATTTAACCCCCAATTCTTACCACACATTTGTCTACATGTGTTCAGGGCCATAGTGGCCTTCTGTGTGACTTTCTGAATGTGTGGATTCCATGTCAGCCTCTGGTCGAATATTACACCTAAGTACTTGGCCTGACTTGTGAATGGGATTTCTACTCCCTTGAGCACTAGTGGCTGTAAGCCTTGCAGTGCTCTTTTTCTGGTGAAGGGAACAACAGATGTTTTTTTAGGGTTAACTTTCAGGCCTTCTTCCTCACACCAGCTGTCCACCATCCTCAGAGCGACTTGAAGTCTCTCCGAAATTATTTTGGTAAAGCGTTCTCGGACTACAATTACCAAATCGTCCGCATAACCCAGACAGTAAAAACCCTCCCTGGACAGTGTATTAAGTAGGTCGTCCATAAGCGTAGCCCACAGTAATGGGGATAAAACTGCTCCTTGTGGGCAGCCGCTTCCTGACTTC